>NC_092665.1:7534511-7845136 GCF_032118995.1 Asterias amurensis
CAGTTAAAATAGATTTGGTAAAACCGCTCGAACCCCGGCGCACCATGGGAATGTGACGTCACAAGAGGTTCCAAACCAGCAAATTTACTTTAAAAACAGTTAGTAAATTTACTCCCCAGTGCTTCTTTTGTTATTTCAAAAAAATAATTATAGTATATTTCTTTCCATCGTACATATTTATTGTTCGACACACTTTGGTATTGTACGTTTTTCTTAGATAATAGTATGCTCTTTGTCATCAATCTCGTAACATCTCAGCAAGGACACCCTCAACGTTCATATCTCGCGTCAGGTGTTTGAAGAAGAGGTTCTCGAATACCTTGGTGCTGAACCCACGGACACCTGGGAGTAAGAGCAGTAGATGGGATAGACGTAGTGGATCACGCGGATAGCAAGTGTTCTCGTACTCCATCAAGGCTGTGTGTATCCTTTCATTGGCTGCTTCAACAGACGTAGAGCTCGTCAGACCGCGAAGATCTTAAGACACAAACCAATTGTCGTAGAATTAGATCAATACTAAACCAGTACAGTTGTGGAACCAGGGTTGGATTTCACAAAGAGTTAAGACTAGTCTTATCTCGAGTTAGGACGAGTTACTCATCCTAACTTAGGACTAGCCTTAAGTTATTGATATCTCCTAGGACTAGGACATAAGGGCTAGTCCTAACTCTTTGTGAAATCGACCCCAGCTGTGTGGAACTATACCTAGGTTATTAACATCATCCAGGGAATTAGGATATAGGGGTACCTAAATAATAATGCTTATAAGAAGGGTTGTTTAATGGTTAGTTGAAACGTAAGTTGTTACTTATAAAGAAACAATAGGCGTCAGGGGGTCATTTTGGCAATTTGGTGTCAGTGGTGGGATTACTCTTGTTACTTCCATTAAGTCAACATTCGGGTTCAAATATGCAGAGTCCCTATTATTCCAGGACTGGAATTTCATTGTTGAACATGTTGGAAGGGGCAAGAACGTTTTCATCAGGAGACTTATTGGTCAATGGGAAACTTTTGAAGGGCACCAAGGCCAACACCTGCGTGTAGTTCCAGGCCTGTTATTCTGAGGGTGAAGTGATGTGAACAATGTTCTGGCACTTACCTGCATTGAATAATAGCAGCACCCGAAGTAATGCATACTCCTTGCCATCTGGTCGAATCTCCCGGAACTTATGCAAGATAAACCTGAGTTGCTCTACGCTCCTTAGAGTTGGAATCCCTTCAATCCAGCTCCAGTGTATACAACACTGACCGTGTCGAATAGGAATCGTTCCAGGACCAGAAAGCTTCTGAGCCAATTCATCTAGGCCACTCTGGGGTATGAGGAATTCAAAGTTAAAATGGCTCTGTGCCATGTAAAGGATAACTAACTCCTTCCAAGCAGCAGATAATAGTAGGGTGCGGTCAGCGGCAGGTAGGGAGGACAGCCCAGGTACAGTTTTGACAAGAGTGACTGATTTATTCAGCCAGTCTAAAAGTTCCAAGTCCGTCTGATCGCAACGTGACATATCAAGCAAGACGGGGGTTCGACACGGACATGTAGCAGCAATGGATTGGTCGATGATCGACCGTGAACACACCGTATCTCGCGTTGTCTCTGCAGCGGTTGGTCGTTCCACTGATGAGGGGCCAGTTGGTGAATCCTGCAAGAGTCGTGACAAACCACTCGACACTCCAGTGGTCATGGGGAGACGCTCTGTGTCCTCATGCTTATCTACCATTGATGCATCTGGATCCTGCATGATTTAATCTGTGAATATCAATAAATAAAATAGTCAATATAGCTGCCTTATGGTGGCCCTGAAAGGACATAGCATGTCGAAATTAGCGCATATATACGTACGAAATGTCGTGAATTGTTTGTAATTTTTTATGTACGAAGACGTATATGCGATGTCGTGAACTTACGTCTGCGCACATTTATTTGCGATATTGCACGTCAGAATTTGAATAATTTAACTACATCGCACACGTCACGCTCATTAACATACCTGTCTCAACTCATGATGAGAACATTTCCCTGCTGCTCTCTATTGAGCCAGATCCAGGAGCAGCTTAATATACCATCATAAAATAAACCTTACATTAAAGGATTTGGGTACTTTTTCAAAATGTCCCTAGATTTACATTAAACTTACAGGGTTTGAAGATAATGATAGTGGAAAGCTTCCCTTCAAATATTACTTACTGAGGTGCTGTATTTTTTGAGAAATTAGTAAAAAAAATGTCATGAAAATACGTTTGTAAATGATTAAAATAATGTTCATCTCATGAGACAAAAATTATTTTCATGACATTGTTTTACTTATTTCCCCAAAACTACAGCACCTAAGCACGTAATATTTTCAGGGAAGCTTTCTACCATCATTATCTTCAAACTGTGTAAGTTTAGTGTAAATCTGTGGACATTGTGTTTTTTGTTTTACAAAAGTTACATACACCCTTTAAACAAGGGGAAATGGATGGTTGTTCGTCACAATCTTGCCTATTATCGTCTAACAAAAATTGTCACAACCAAACAGCTTTAACAACGAATAATGGACACTACAATGCATAACATGCAAGCTTCATTCACCAAATTATTAGGCAGCACGCTATGTAATGGTTGGTCTGTATACAAAAAAAGGCACAAAAAGGTTAAACATACAAATAGAAAAACAAGCCGTTTCTATTCTGTGTGTCCTAGATACAGCCCCTGCTGAACTTAGAGGCCGTTCAATGGATCCATTCACGGTCATTCGTTTTCACATTGCTGCATGAAATGAGTTCTAGTTTCGGCTCTTTGTAGTTGATTACCATCCATGATTTAAAGGTACTGGACACTATTGGTAATTACTCATAATTTGTGTAAGCATAAAAAAACTTAGTTGTTAATGAGCAATGGAGAGCTGTTGATGGTCTAAAACATTGTGACAAACGGTTCCCTCTGAAGTAACGTAGTTTTTGAGAAAGAAGTAATTTTCCACTAAAATATTTGATTTGAATTCGAGATTTCAGCTGTGGAATCGAATTCAGGGCATCTGAAAGCACACAACCATTCCCACAAGGGTGTTTTTCTATATCTTTCACTTCGACGACCAATTCCAACATGTTGAGATACACCAAGGGAGAAGACTGGTCTTTGACAATTAGCAAAGGTGTCCATGCCTTTAAAGATGCTAGATCGATTTGGGGCCAATTGGCGCCCTGAAGAAACCTATTGTATGTTTTCGTTTGGAAAAAATGCGTTCGAAGATAAATACAAAATGATTTCGGCGGAGGTCTAATGCCATGCAATTTTTTAACGGAGGATATACCTTTTGTAAATTATGGTTTTTCTATCAACAATGTGTCCATTTGATTACGTGAATAATTTTTAGGTCTCTTTCCAATGGTATTGTGCTTGTTGATTTGGGGGTAATTAGGATTGTTTAAAGTTCTTGCTGATTACCATTTGTGTGTTAAACCGTTAAGCTACTTTAAAATAAATGTTATGTATTGTACCAGTACAATTCAACTTATTGGTTGCTGTACTGTGCATTCGTTTTAAATTTTTGTTTTAATTAAACAAACCAATAAATATAATATGTATTTACTCCAAAAATAAATGGCCACTTGTATGAGCTGTTGAATATGTATACCATTTTGAGAAACGATTATCTTTTAATGTGGTTTAAAGGCAGTGGACACTATTGGTAACTACTCAAAATAATTATTAACATAAAACCGAACTTGGTAATGAGTAATGGGGAGAGGTTGATGGTATAAAACATTGTTAGAAACGACTCCCTCTGAAGTAACGTAGTTTTCGAGAAAGAGGTAATTTTCCACGAATTTGATTTTGAGACCTCAGATTAAGAACTTGAGGTCTCGAAATCAAGCATATGAAAGCACACAACTTCGTGTGACATGGTTTTTTCTCTGTCATTATTATCTCGCAACTACGATGACCGATTGAGCTCAAATTTTCACAGGTTTCTTATTTAATGCATAAGTTGAGATACAGCAAGTGAGAAGACTGGTCTTTGACAAAGGAAATGTTATGTTTTCTGTCGGTCGATAATTATCTCTTTCTGTGGATTTTACACACAGGTTTTTACGAGGGTAAGAGGTAGTACATTCTACGGTAAAAACTAGCTATACAGTAAACGATTATTTAAAGGGTTTGGGTATTTTTTGTAGCACAAAACATAATGTCCATTGTCCACAGATTTACATTTAAAACTAACATCGTTTGAAGATAATGGTTAGAAAGCTACTTCCCTGTTTCAGTTTGTTTTGTACAATATGGGAAGTGACAATGTCATAATGTTGTCATATCGACAGACCAAGATTGGATCGTGTGATCGTCTCAACACTCCACCTCTGAAAACTGGTTTACAAATTGTTCATACAACTTTTATAGGCTTATATGAGCGCAATAAAGAGACGGGTATTGATTAAAATGTTTACAGACCATAGAAATAACCATAGGCAAATTCAGTTGCTTTCGTAGATCTCACGCTCAAGTTAATGTTAATTGTTATGTAAATGTTTTTGAAAAATCATAACCAAATTGCCTTTGTACGTTTTTGCTTCAATTTTTCAATCATTTCAGTATACTGTTGCACAACAAACTCAAACTTACATGCATCCAAATCACGTCATGTGTTTTTCACTTGCCAATGCCTTGCTCAGGATATAAACGAACATTCATGTGGACTTACTCTGCATTCCATGTGTCGATTAGATCATTGCCTGACGTCCATGTTGGTTTCTTTTTACTGAAACAACTTCAATTTCCTTAGACGATAAGTCGATAACCCTTTTGTCATACTCAGCTGAAATGTTCCTCCCAATACGAAGTTTAAGTCTGTGATCAACCACCGAGTATGTCATGTGTCTAGTACTAGTTCATTCACTGTGTCAGACCGATATCTGGGGGTCTGTGTGTACGTGTTCATGGCGTAACATTATTCAGTATCTTACTGGCCTTGGGTGACTGGTAGGCTGCTGAAGATGGTCAACCATACTATTTACTAATGTAACATCTTTCCATGGTACCCGCTGGAAAGCTCTATACACCTGTACAGGTATGTTTCCGTATGTATTTCCGGTCGGTACAGCATGGTGACAGATAAAAGTATGTTTCTCTTTGATATAAAGAAATGTTTACATAAATGCTACTGGATTTGGGAAACGTGCAAAATACATCCTAAAATGGATTAATGTGGAAAAAAAGTATCACCGCCAACATAACTCTTTCACATGAACGACATTATTCTCATTTCAAATAAAATTAATACAATGGCATACTTTTTATTGCGACACAAGTAAACAATAACATTTGACACGCATTTTGGGGAAAATAACAATCGATATTATTCTCCTATAGCTTGAAGATTGATTCTTGAATGGTGTATAGTTAACTCAATGGGTATTGACGTCTTGTTTTCGTTAGACTACCAGGGTTATTGTAAGACGATTATGCAATACTGTCTAGACGGGGTAGCGCATGGGCACAATGCGATACACACGTTCTGAATGAAGTATCTCGGCTAAGGACAAAAGAGACTTCACATTATCTTGAAACGAACACAAAGAAGGTCAGGACTTCTTCTTTTTTCAGAATAGCCTGTCCCATAAAAGTGCTCTGCACTTTCAAACGATTGCGCCTAAACCATTACAGATACTTGAAACATTGTGAGTGTGTACCCGGGTTTCTTACGTTTACTGTTTGTCTCTGGCCTATACATACACTAACAAAGTTTTTTGATGCACACATTTCCTGGTGAAAAAAACCCAAAACAATCAGGACTGTCTTCGTGGCTACACTGTCTTCCCTATTCGCAAAATTTCTCTGCTGGCTACACGTATGATTTCGCTATCCTTTCCAAACATACAAGTAGGGTGCGTGGTAGGGTGGAAGCCGAGCTATGAGTAGGGAACAGGGTACAGAGATGATCATTGGATAGACAAGGTCTTCGACAAGTCAAGTTGCCTGCCTTCCACAGCCTTGAATGGGTCATGATGAGGCGTTGAATTACAAGTCGCACGAGAGACTCCCGCAGTGCTCAAATAATAGTTTGCTAAACACAACTGTGTGAATTTCATGTTTCCGGATGAACCAGCGATGAGTGTGAAAGCAAAATGGTTCCAGGATCAAAGGAAATGTCTTTGTTATCACTCAAACCAATAGACCCTCAACGATGGATCCAACGTCTTTATCTTAAAGGCAGTGGACACTATTGGTAATTGTCAAAGACAATTTCTTCACAGTTGGTGTATCTCAACATATGCATCAAAAATAACAAACCTGTGAAAATTTGAGCTCAATCGGTCGTCGAATTCGCGAGATAATAATGAAAGAAAAAACACCCTTGTCACACGAAGTTGTGTGCTTTCGGATGCTTGATTTCGAGACCTCAAATTCTAAACTTGAGGTCTCGAAATCAAATTCGTGGAAAATTACTTCTTTCTCGAAAACTACGTCACTTCAAAGGGAGCCGTTCCTCACAATGTTTTATACTATCAACCTCTCCCCATTACTCATTACCAAGTAAGGTTTTATGCTAATAAATATTTTGAGTGATTACCAATAGTGTCCACTGCCTTTAAACCAAGCAGCTTTATAATGGAAATTAATACTCTCCACACCCAATGACATGCGACGTTTCTTTACTAAACAAAGTATAACTCATTAAAACAATGTTTTTTTCATAAGTTTCAATCTAAAAGGTTACAAAATTATGCAAGTTCAATTTCATTAGAAGTTGATCGTCTGCAACAACGAGTCGAAAAATAGTTGTTAAAGATCCCATATAGTGCTATAAATGAAACATGCCCGATGTGAGCAGGAACGAAAAATCCGGACGGCGTTTTCACTCAAACGCTGAATTTAATGAAACCTTTATACAGATATAAAAGTATATTATTCTGTATGTTGTGTGTGTGTTTGTTGAAGCTACGACACCTATATTTTCCTTCGGCTTCGCTTCGGGAAAATTAGACCACACCGTTGATCAAAATCGAGTCATGAAGCAGGAAGATGTGCAAGAAGAAGGTTGGGCCGATTAAACAAACCATGTGACATATTTGATTGTCTTATTTCCTACAACGTGTCTGTTCTTTGTGCCTGTTTTTCTTCTAATTGTCATTCTGCTGCAACATTCCGCTTAGTAAATTTGAGTTGCCTGGCACGATATTTGCAAAAGTATGGTGGCCCTGAAGGGACATCGCATAACGCAAACGTGTGCGCACACAGATGCAATGTCGTGAAACAAATCGCGAATATATGCGCACACGTATACAATATCGTGAAACAGTTCGCAAATATGTGCGCACACGTATGCAATGTCGTGAAACAATTCGCGAATATGTGCGCACACGTATGCAATGTCGTGAAACAATTCGCGAATATGTGCGCACACGTATGCAATGTCGTGAAACAAATCGCGAATATGTGCGCACACGTATGCAATCTCGTGAACCAAATCGTGAATATGTGCGCACACGAATGCGATTTGTTTTGCAATGTCGTGAATTTTATTGCATACCATGTTGCATACCATTAGGATGATGTCATAGTTGTGGATAATTTGTTACCGATCTAGGGAGTACTGTGGCGCTACAGCAGGCTCCCTCTGTAAAGCATGTGTATACCCAGGAACTTGGCACCAGGCCAAGGAAGACCACCCGCCTCGCTTGCCTCACAACAAAGACTACTGCTGCAATGACTACCGCTTATCTCACTGTTGGAAAGAAACCCCCCAGATCATTAGACATTTTATTCAAAGGTATGCAACATGGTATGCAATAAAATTCACGACATCGCAAATAATATTCGCAGACGTGTGCGCACATATTCGCGAATTGTTTCACGACATTGCATACGTGTGCGCACATATTTGCGAATTGTTTCACGACATTGCATACGTGTGCGCACATATTTGCGAATTGTTTCACGACATTGCATACGTGTGCGCACATATTCGCGAATTGTTTCACGACATCGCATTCGTGTGCGCACATATTTGCGAATTGTTTCACGACATTGCATACGTATGCGCACACGTTTGCGATATGCGATGTCCCTTCAGGGCCACCATACAAAAGTGTGTCGTATACGGCTTCTCTTAACGAATTTTGACAAATGCTTCTGCTTTAAACCAAACAAAATGTTTTCGCATAAATATTAATATGCCGCCGAAAATGCACAAAATATGTAGGCCTAGCTTACAACAATATCATTGGTAGTACATAGCTGGTGGTTGTGGGATCCAGACAAGTTGTTAAACATTGTTATTTTTACTTTTATTTAATGCCACTTATCATAGAAATCAGAATCCCGAATCTAAATAAATAGCTGCTAAAATTGAAATGTAATTTTCCAGGTCAAATCGGTCAAAAAACGCCTGAGGAAAGTCTAAATTTCCCCTATCCAAATGTTGAGTTACAGACCCTAAAACACGGTCCCCTGTCACACAAAGCGTTGGCCTTTGTCCTTGGCGGTAAGGCAAGCCTTGGTAGCGTAGCACTGAACAGAAGGCCGCCGAGGTTAAACGCCGCAAACACGGCCGTCTCAAGGGCACTAGAGTCGCTTCAACTGGATCGTCCTCGGACAACACAAATGAATGTTTTGGATACGTATAAAATCAGTGTACAATCAGCAGTGACAAAATAACCACAATGAATACGAATGGAGAGACTGTAAAGACAATTAAACTAATAGGAAGTCAGAATGCATATTTAAGTTTTAGTTTTGGGCTTTTGTATTTGAGGAAGTAACCGACTCTCAGGCGTGTTTTCAGACGTTGTGAAATTGACGAAACAGGAAGGCAGACCGCCCAGACGTTTGGTTTCAAAAACTAAAGACATATATAGATAGATTGATTGATTGATTTATTGTATTCGGATAAAAACCGTGTCAAAAATACAGGCACAACAACGGCAGAAAAGACAATGAAAATAATAAGATAGTCCAAAATAGAACACAGGAGAAAAATACTGCTCAAAAATATCAAAGGATAACCCATTAAGCCAATATCGTAGGCTTATTTCCATTGGTTTCGGGAACTTTTTTCTTAGACTTGTTCTAATTCCTTGGAACTATCTCATTTTGCGCCATGCGTTGCTTTGTTATTAAACCGTGATTATAACAATACCAGACAGCCTCTCATCATCAGTATAGGCAAATAGCACAGAGACACAATGGAGTATATTAATTATACTGTTTTATTTACACTTCCATTGTTCTTATCATACCGTCCAGGGTCCAACGACTATTTGCTGTCCCGTGACTTTGAGACTGTTAACCCAACAAATTCAAAATCGAAATAGAAGACATTTCTTATTTATTTGGCAAATTCGAGTACAATTGAGAATTAGCCTGTTGGGAATTACTTGGGGGAAATATCAATATCCGATCTTAAACCACGTGAAACGAAATGGCACTCGAGTCAAAAATGTAAAAGTTCGGTTGACAAAAGCCCGGGCTTAATCTGTTCTTATCTTTGATAAACGTCGGGCTCGGTTATAAATAATTGATAAATTGGCCTTTGGGTTAAACTTTCAACGTGAAACATGTAAAAACAAACTATCTCTCATTGTTGTATAGGCCAATGAATGAGGATCATTCTACAAGTGCACAACTTATGAATAAGTCGTAGATTTTCACACAGTAAAGTTGAGAAAAACGCAGTGGGAGAATCAGAATAACGAGAACTTTAAAGACACTGGACACGTTTGATAATAATGATTAAAGACCAGTATTCTTTTAGTGTATCCCAATTCCCAACATATGCATAAAATAACAAACCTGTGAACAATTTGACTTAAATTGTTCATCGAATTTGCAAGAGAATCATAACAGTAAATACGAAAATAATGAAAGAAAAAGCACCTTGTTGCATATTACTCGGTGTGCTTTCATACTATGCATAAGGCTTCATCTGAAGTCTTTTGTTATTTGAGTGAGAAAGTAACTCTTTCTCAAAAAACTATATGTTACTTCAGAGGGAGCTATACAATGAGCTTTACTACCAACAGCTCTCCGTTGCTCGTTACCAAGTACGTTGTTATGCTAATAACTATTTTGAGTAATTACCATAGTCCACCAGGATTGTTATTTGATCCTCGTAGACTATTATTATAATTGTTGGGCGTGTTGTTGAACCGAGTTGATATCCAGGCACTTAAAGGCAGTGGACAACTCAAAATAATTGTTAGCATAAAACCCTTCTTGGTGACGAGTAATGGGGAGAGGTTGATGGTATGAAACATTGTGAGAAACGGCTCCCTCTGAAGTGCCATAGTATTCGAGAAAGAAGTTATTTTCCACGAATTTGATTTCGAGACCTCAGATTTAGAACTTGAGGTCTCGAAATCAACCATCTAAACGCACACAACTTCGTGCGACAATGGTGTTTTCTTCTTTCATTATTATCTCGCAACTTTGATGACCGATTGAGCTTCAATTTTCACAGGTTAGTTATTTTATGCATATGTAGAGATGCACCAACTTTGAAGGCTAGTCTTTGACAATTACCAATAGTGTCCACTGCCTTTAAATTGGTGAAGTAAAACCAATCCAAACACTTTTATATGAAGTGGCTACGCTAATGTCTTTGAGAATACTTAATGAATTAAAACCCTCTCAAATCTAGTTTTCAATTACATCACCACATGATCAAGTTTACAATTATCATAAAATATGGTGAACACTGGTAAATTTTTATTTTGAAAAGAGGTTTACTTTGCCAGATTGTGTGCAGAGTGCACGTATTAGAAGCTTTTACCGACCATGAGCGACCTTTATCCCAGCAATTCATTGTCGAATTTTTAAAGGCAGTGGATATATACTATTGGTAATAACCTCAAAATAATTGCTAGCATAAAACCTTATTGGTAACAAGTAATGGAGAGGGGTTGATAGTATAAAACATTGTGAGAAACGGCTCCCTCTGAAGTGACGTAGTTTTCGAGAAAGAATTAACTTCCACGAATTTGATTTCGAGACCTCAGGTGTGACAAAGTTTTTTTTCTGTCATTGTAATCTCGCAACTTCGACGACCAATTGAGCTCAAATTTTCACAGGTTTGTAATCTCATGCATATGTTGAGATACACCAAGTGAGAAGACTGGTCTTTGACAACTACCAAACGTGTCCAGTGTCTTTAAATAAACATAAGCTTTGACAATGATTAAAATCGAACAATCCTACCATGAACTCTTTATAATCAACGAGTGTTCGTCTAAATCTCATCATTTTATCACAAACAACCACGATCCTGTATTTTGAATTTCAAGCCTTAATTAATGTCATGATTTCCCAAATACACTTGTGGCAGGCCTCCGGTACTCAAAACACTGCATCTCTATAGTGATTTCAATCTTCCTGCATGTATATCACTAACTCAATGTCCATTGTAATATTCTTCGACTTTGTAACCGGGGGGGGGGGCATCTGAACATTGTACAGAAATAGTGATCGGGAAAAGTATTACTGGTTTACTTTTTACAAAAATGCATTTGGTCTTCATTTTATGTTCGGAAGCGCCCTGAATATATTTGACTTACTACTTAATACTACTTTGGGTAGATTAGGCCTAACTAGGCATAGCCTTTGTGACCACATATCATATCTTTTACTCCTTCCAGTTAGAATCCAGTCTTTTCATAAATGTTGCAATAATTACGGCATCTACTACTGCTTGTGAAAGGGAATTGACCTAAACTAATCACTCATGTGAACAACTTTTTTTTTTTTTTTTTAAAGAGACTTAGACTTTCAACGCAGATTGTAAAATATTGAGACACTGTTCCCAATTGTGTCGGGAAGTTGCTGGGTGATGTTTGCTATTCAAGAAATAAAAATGTATGTCATAATAATTTAAGCTTATTAGCGATCCAGCTGGTCAAATCAATCCGCACACACACACTGGCCAGACATAGACCCAGTAAGTGGGGCGGTGTTATACTCCCTTTTTTTCGAAAGTTGTCGTAATCGGTCATACTCTTATTTTTCAAAATTGTTCATTATCGGTCGTCGATAATGACAAACTTCAAAGAAAAACAGTACAGCGCCCCAGTTACTGGGTCTAGGCCAGACATTATATTTCCAGCCACAATTAAGACGAGTGTATCCGGACTTTTAAAAACATAACGATAATATTAATAACCTCACTCTGATAAATAAAAAAAATAAAAATAAAAAAAGGCTTCAAGACAACTTTATTTTCTTACTACAATCTACATATTCAATTGTTAATAACTTAATACGTGTAGGCCTAATTATAGAGTATTATAAAGTCTTGCTTATTCAATCGTTGGTTTTACTTTAAAATCGGTCGGACGCACACACAAAATAACACTATACTCTGTGATTTTTTATATTACAAATACGTTTTCGTTCCTTGGCTGTATTTTCAAACCTAAGATACACATCTAGCCGTTGTGCACAATGCACTGTAGAATGATCGTAATAACACAAGACAATATTCAATCAATTTCATTAAGACATAGGTGTTTTACTTGATGTCATTGTGTCAAAGTTAAATTACCTGATAGCTGTCGTCGATAGTGAGAAATGTTTCCTGTAACGTTTTTCAATTCCAGAGGTTTTTAATTCCAAAACGCCTGTTGACTTAAAACGGTGCAATCCTAGATCTACTGCAACCAACGGCCACCAAACTGCAAAGGAGAAATGAACCGAGCACACTGCAGCGGCGTCGAGACCGCAAGAACGATGTGTGCGTTAACAGACGGGACGCGATGATATTGAACTTGTGGATTGAGGGCTACTACAGCACATTGAGCTTACAGTTCATAGGTCCCCTTGTCTCAAAAATTATACATTAACCCTGCACGTCAGCAGTGCACTCTGACTGAACTCTGCATGCGCCGAACCTTGCCGCTTTTGTGCGGTCGGGTCGACCAGGGAGCAAGCTTTCTAGACTGAGTCCAAACGCTTTAGCATGCGCTGATGATCGTGACCGCTTGAACGGTGGTCTCTCTAAAACTTCACTAACGGCTGTTTTATGAAGACAACAACTTGTATTTGCCTGTACGTCTTTGTTTTGCGGGAGGGCACTAGTCCACACGTCACTAAATCAGTCCATAGCTGGCAGAGTTGTATTTTACTCAATCTAAACCTACTTGTTTTATCTGGCAAGGCTGACTATAATTGCTTCTGTACTAAAGGCATGCTGAACACGTTTGGTAATTGTCAAAGACCAGTCTTCTCACTTTGTGTATCTCAAAATATGCACAAAATAACAAACCTGTGAAAATTTGAGCTCAATTGGTCATCGAAGTTGCGAGAAAATGATGAAAGAAAAAACACTTCTTTTCTTAAAAGACTTCTGGCTTGAAGTCTTTTATTATTTTAATGAAATATTACCTCTTTCTAAAAATCTATGCTACTACAGCCGTTTCTCTCAATGTTATACTATCAACAGCTCTCCAATGGTGATCGTTACCATTAAAGGAACACGTTGCCTTGGATCGGACGAGTTGGTCTTTGAAAAGCGTTTGTAACTGTTTTTTATAAAATGCATATGGGTAGAAGGATGTTGTAAAAGTAGAATACAATGATCCACACAAACATGCCTCGAAATTGCACGGTTTTCCTTTTACCTCGTCGACTAACACGGTCGGCCATTTATGGGAGTCAAATTTTTGACTCTAATAAATGGCCGACCGTGTTAGTTTGCGCAGTAAAAGGAAAACCACGCAATTTCGAGGCAAACTTGTGTGGATAATTGTGTTCTACTTTTAAAACATCTTTCCAACCATATGCATTTTATAAAAAACGGTTACAAACGCTCAGTTATAGACCAACTCGTCCGATCCAAGGCAACGTGTTCCTTTAAGTTTAATTTTGTTTTGAGGTATTACCAAACGTGTACCTTCCCTTTAATTAGAGTTTCCTAATGCATATCAGAACAATAAGATGATTGTTTTTCCCATGGCGATTAATCCCGTTTGGAGTGCTCAATAATGAACACTGCACATTAATGTGAATAAACAGCTTTTTGACAACAAACAAAATTCAATAGCAAAGTATTAATTATCAGACATAAAACAGTCGTCATATCGGAGTTCAATACCCGTCCATTTTAGGACGTGACTAGATGTTCTTCGACCTTCGTTTCAGTTAAAACCGTCCCTAGCGGGTCTTTAAAGGGGGACTTCATTGAAACGGCCTCAAACGATGCAAAGCATTATTGTTACAACTATGACAGGCCACTTAAAAGTTCATGGTAAAAATATTCCTGGGATTGGTAGTGGTGTTTATTTGAGAATGTGTCGAAGCAATTAGCAATTGCAGAGTAAAACATTGAAATTGATTAGTAATTGACAGTGCTCATTAAAACTGGTGGCCAGCTTCCATATTATATAGTATTATATTCAAGGGTTAAGAAGTTAATAACAGTGCGTATTATATTTTGACAAGAATGAGGATCAATCCAATTGCAGATTGCAGGCCCAACACAAAACGTTATGTACAGAAAATTATCATAACAAAAACGCAAGTTGTAGTATCGCATTATGATAAAAATAGATGGTCTCCTTGATAAGTTTGTTGCCTGATCCTAGTTATACTGCAGTTAATTTGTTTGTTTAGAGTCTGTGCCCAATCGCATAAAAGCTGTTTACCCGTAAGCAAGTTGTTTTGCTTACTGTAACAGAAAAATGTGCGTAAGCATAAACATATTTCACCCTGATTTCTCAAGTAAGCAGAAAATGTATAAAATAGAAGCCCATGCATGTTCACCATTGATTTGATTACGTCACTCGTGTGCTTATACCGCGGGTTAGCCAGCATTTACCCTTGCTTACGGTAAACAGCTTCATGAAATTGAAATTCTGCTAAGGGACGCTCCGTAAGCACAAAACGGCGGCTTACATAGGAAATTAGCCCCTGGTAGGCTCTGAACTGCGATCGATCCATCTTTAAAATAAGACATTGATGCAGAAAAGGTAATTAATAGGATCTATACACCAGAATTGAATAAAATAAATATGAGGTATTCTCGGGATAGCCGAGTAGTTTGCTCAAGTTAGCAGCCGATAAGTGACCCCCCCCCCCCCCACCCACCCAGGCGGACCCATAGTCTGGACCCAAAGTTACCCCTGCACAGACGGATCTGGACCCAGCCCCTTTGCAGGAAGGTGGTATTACCATTACTATATAAAAACCACTAAAATTGAGTAACAAATTTAAACACGCGTTTTTGTTACTTCACATGTTTAAGGTGTTTTATTTTAATAATTTTATGTTTATTTGGGGTGTGGACATGTGCCGGGTTGGAAGGTGAACATACTTGGGCTATCAACATTGTCATTTAATTGAAATATAAAAACAGGAATACCTGCCCCCCACCCCCGCAAAAGTGCCAGTTGCTCCGCACCTCTCCATACGGACGGGTGAAGTGACCCCATGTGGACTGGCCACTCACTGCCTGCCCGCCCTTTGTGTATGGCTACTCGGAGTCCTTGATGGTAAGCCGAACATCATAACACTTGTATATACAACTTGTGTTAACCTGGGTCGGAGGTGGCAAGGTTAAATTGGTAGTTTCCTTGTTGGTAAAGATCTATGTTTACTGGACACGGATAATTGCGTGTTCGGAGAAACATTTTCATTAATTTTATCAGTAATTTATTCGAGAGCCTTCCATGTGAAGTTATATTTGGTATTGACAATGAGGGCGGTTTATAACAAGTTGCATACATTAAAAACGTGACAAATTTGTAACATTCACAGAAAAAACGTGCACATCGATGGTTTATAAAATTATAATTTTCTGTTATTAAAGACATTCAACTTAAAGCTACATTTAATTCACAGCATATTTTGATAATACAATAGGCCCTTTAACACGAATAAAAGAAAACTGTCCCGGTGTTTAACAAAAATGTTTGAAAGTTGCATGTTTACCCAAGGTAAACATGCATGTTTTTCTTTATGGTCAACAAAATCCTTTGCTATATAAAAGGCAAATACCGTATGCAAAAAGTGTTAACGGGTCCTTGCAACTCATTTGATACCAATCCTTTTATCGGACATACGCAAAACCTCCAGAAGAATTTCGCACCAATCAGATTCAGTTCACAGATTTGCAAATAATTTACAGGGTTTACAGAAGGTAATGGTGAAAGACTTCTCTTGAAATATTGTTTCATGAAATGCTTTACTTTCTGAGAAAACATTAAAACAATATCAATTCTCGTTAGCGAGAATTACGGATTTAGTTGAAACACATGTCATGGCACGGCGAAACGCGCGGAAACAAGAGTGGGTTTTCCCGTTATTTTCTCCCGACTCCGATGACCGATTGAGCCTAAATTTTCACAGGTTTGTTGTTTATGTATAAGTTGTGATACACAAAGTGTGGGACTTGGACAATACTGTTTACCGAAAGTGTATAATGGCTTTAAAGGCACTGCCGCCGATTTCACGAAACGCTAGGATTAATCCTATCTCAAGTTAGGACAAGTAACTGGTCCTAACTTAGGATGGGTTCAATGCGTCCTAACGTCTTTGGATACGAAACTTAGTGGCAGTGGACACTATTGGTAATTACTCAAAATGATTGTTAGCATAAAACCTTACTTGGTAATGAGTAATGGGGAGAGGTTGATAGTATAAAACATTGTGAGAAACGGCTCCCTCTGAAGTGACGTAGTTTTCGAGAAAGAAGTAATTTTCCACGAATTTGATTTCGAGACCTCAAGTTTAGAGTTTGAGGTCCCGAAATCAAGCATCTGAAAGCACACAACTTTTTGTGACCAGGGTGTTTTTTTCTTTCATTATTATCTCGCAACTTCGATGACCAATTGAGCTAAAATTTTCACAGGTTTGTTATTATACGCTCATGTTGACATACAGCAAGTGAGAAGACTTGTTTTTGACAAGTACCAATAGTGTCCACTGTCTTTAACTCGTCCTAAGTCCTAAGATTAATCCTAAGTTAGAAAGAGTTTGGTGAAATCGACGGATGGACACCTTCTGTAATTGTCAAAGACCATGCAGTCTTCTCACTTGGTGTATCTCAACATATGCATAAAATAACAAACCTGTGAAAATTTGGACTCAATGGTCGTCGAAGTTGCGAGAGAATAATGGAAGAACACCCTTGACGCACAAGTAAGTTTTTTTTCCCAATAATTATTTTGAGTAATTACCAATACATAATAATGACTTCGTTGATTATTATGACATGTTATGATGGAATATCTGGTGAGCTAAGACCAGCTGGTGTGAGTGAATACATGCATGAATGACCGTGGCTGAATTATTCAAGGTCGAGTTGGATTATTAATGCAACGGTAGGCTGTATTTGTAATAAAAATAGTGCAAACCGTTGGCTGGACATACGGAACAAAGATCGTAAAGGTCCAAGATAGGTGGCTCCATCCGCTGCACGCGCTGGTCACTTCGTTGATAAATGACCTAATAGTACGGAGAACCCATTAACATCATCAGTGCATTTGCATTTTATGAAAGGGCAACGGTCAGTATCAACCATGGTGTAATCATGCGTGTTTTTATAGTGAAATTAATCATGACATTTCTCGGTGCCAACAAAATATATTTTCACTTATGGCGTCAGGCGACCAGGAGAGGCAGGGGCTTTGTTCTTCACCAAGAGAAAGTTTGTGAGAAGTGCAAACATGTAATGGTCTACAGGCATCACAAAAATCATGCCTTTTTTAAACAGTTTTAACTTGTTTACATGTTTCTCCCCAAATATTGAATTGCGAAAGTCAACTTATCTTAAGAAATTTTTCGTTGAACTCCTGCTACATGTTTTTGAAACAAATCAACAAGGGGAGGAGGGGGTATAAAGCTTCTGAAGTGGAGAATACATAGGAAAGAAATAACTAAACAGTCTATACTCATAATAATCCACTTATATAGTTCTTGTATTTATTTGTTGCTGTACTTTTTGTTGTTGACAAATACGGTTGTTTGATATCAAACGTTCACCATTATTATAATTCTTCTCTTAAATTGCTGCATACATTTTATTGGTTTGTATTAAACCAAACATTTTGATGTTGGTGAAAGTTTCTTAAGATTTTGATTTGTTTTGATTTGATATGTTTGTTACACTTGAATCAGCAAGGTATAGCGCCTTGGTAGGACTCTAGCTGCCGCGGCCGTTGTACACAACGGTAGTCTAGATGGAGTAATGGTGTGACCATAGGTCTTATTATAATAGCTCTATGGGTGTGACAAAGCATAGGACCTAGTCTGGTTTAGCTATTACTCCAACCATTCAACTTAATAAAACGACAACTCAACATTTAAGATATTTAAAGACACTGGACACTATTGGTAATTGTCAAAGACCAGTCTTCTCACTTGGTGTATCTCAACATATCTATGCATAAAATAACAAACCTGAGAAATTTTGAGCTCAATCGGTCGTCGAAGTTGCGAGATAATAATGAAAGAAAAAAAAAACACAATTGTCACCAAAAGGTGTGTGCTTTTAGATGGTTGATTTCGATACCTCAAATTCTAAATCTGAGGTCTCAAAATCAAATTTGTGGAAGTTACTTCATCCTCGAAAACTATGTTACTTCAGAGGGAGCCGTTTCTCACAATGTTTTATACTATCAACCTCTCCCCATTACTCGTCACCAAGTAAGGTTCTATACGAATAATTATTTTGAGTAATTACCAATAGTGTCCACTGCCTTTAAGAGAATACTACTTTAATTACAGTGATATAAATGTTCTTGAAGAACAAGACAACTTAAGAAACCATTTGTCCAACGTTTTGTGCCAGCATTCACACCAGGAAAATGTCATTGTCTGCAGTGAGCTCAATCTACGTACAAATTTAAAAGAACGTGGTGTCAGTCTGCTGCCACCTAGTGTGCAATCATCGCACATTGCAGCTTCAAAACAAATCAAGCAAGTTCAGCAAGTCATATTTTAAGGGGAGCTTTCTACTATTATTATCTTCAAACTGAGTAAGTTTAATGAAAATCTGTGGACAATCCTGGACATTATGTTTTGTGTTACAAAAAGTACCCCCAATCCTTTAAAGGGTCTATGTACTTTTTGGGGGACAAAAAAACACAATGTCCACAGATTTACATTAAACTTACACAGTTTGAAGATAATGATAGTAGAAAGCTTCCCTGAAAATATTAGATGCTGAGGTGCTGTAGTTTTGAGAAATGAGTAAAACATTGTCATGAATTTTTTTTCCGTCTCACTGATCATGAGCAATAATTATTTCAGCATGTAAAAACGTATTTCCATGACATTGTTTTACTCATTTCTCAAAAAACTACATCACCTCAGCATCTAATATTTTCAGGGAAGCTTTCTACTATCATTATCTTCAAACGGTGTAAGTTTGATGTAAATCTGTGGACATTGTGTTTTGTGTTTCAAAAAAGGAGACAATGAAGACATCCTAGTTTTCGATTTGGGCAGAATAAGTCATGTAATCAGACTGACAAAACTAGAACCAATATGCATACAGAGTCTCCAATTCGAGGTGGGATTCGAATCGGAATCCACCGAGATGAATGGCAGGGAAGTCAAGTATCCACTGAGCCAAATGAACAAATACAAGCATCTAAAACCCACTATTATATCAGTGATTTTTTGCCGGTTGATCTCCATACATGTAACTCCACTCAATATTAGGTAACTTTATACACATACATAATTTAGACACTATAATTGCTCACATGCATACGTATGTAAGTCTTATTCCCAGTGTAAATTACTACAACTATTGAAGTACAGTATTTGACTGACCCCTTGTAATCATTAAAGGAACACGTTGCCTTGGATCGGTCGAGTTGTTCTTTGAAAAGCATTTGTAACCGTTTGTCATAAAATTCATATGGGTAGAAAGATGTTGTAAAAGTAGAATACAATGATCCACACAAACATGCTTTGAGATTGCACGGTTTTCCTTTTACCTCGTCGACAAACACGGTCGGCCATTTATGAGAGTCAAATTTTTGACTCCCATAAATGGCCGACAGTGTTAGTTCGCAACGTAACAGGAAAACTGTGCAATTTTGAGGCAACTTTGTGTGGATCATTGTATTCTACTTTTACAACATCTTTCTAACCACGTGCATTTCATGACAAATGGTTACAAAGGCTTTCTAGAGACCAACTCGACCGATCCAAGGCAATGTGTTCCTTTAATTTCACTAGTTTTTCATGTTTCAGTAAGCACTTTGTATACAGTGTTTATCATACATCTATGTAGGATCAAACCCCAAAATATTAAGACTCACACATAACATCACAGGTTAATATTCATTTCAAATTACTTGTTGTTTGTCTAATTTCTACTTGCATACTGTATTTATGCAGATCATGCATTTCTGAACCAACTCTTGTGTTGTAAACAGTTTCACAAGCTCCATTAAAGTTCACACCTTTCCAGTGAATAAAGAAGAAGTGTTGGGGTACTTTTAGTAACACAAAACACAATGTCCACAGATTTACAGTTTGAAGATAATGATAGTAGAAAGCTTCCCTTAAAATATTACTTGCTGAGGTGCTGTAGTTTTTGAGAAATTAGTATTAAAAAAAGGTAAAGAGAATGATTTCAGCTTGTAAAACGTATTTTTGTGACTTGTTTACTAATTTCTCAAAAACTACAGCACCTCAGCGAGTAACATTTTAAGAGAAGCTTTCTATCACCACTATCTTCAAACCATGTTAGTTTAATGTAATTCTGTGGATATTGTGTTTTGTGGTCTACAAAAAGTACCCAGACCCTATATATTACAAACTATTAGAAACAAGGAACATGAACACATTAATATAGAGTGTTATGATGTTGTACGTAACTCCAGAAGTCACATGCAGACAAGGTCATCCACTTTACATACACTGGCAATTTGAAATGCTTCTCCCATTACACGTAAAAGAAAAAACAGTTTGACACATTTTCTGACTATCACTGAAACGGTACTGTACTCAAACTCGTACATGACAATGTGGAGGCACATTCACCATCACTATCCTACTAAGAATCCACAAACTCATGTTCCCAATCAAACTCATACAACACACTTGGAGAATAACGGAAACTTGGCAACCCGCCTCATGGTTTACTGGGAGTCTGTTAAAATGGTATTGTGTTTATCTCATGAATCAACTTAAAGACACTGGACACTATTGGTAATTGTCAAAGACCAGTCTTCTCACTTGCTGTATGTCAACATATGCATAAAATAACAAACCTGTGAAAATTTGAGCTAAATTGGTCATTGAAGTTGCGACATAATAATAAATAAAAAAAAAACACCCTTGTCACACGAAAGTTGTGTGCTTTCAGATGCTTGATTTAAAGACCTCATAATTTTGAGATCTCATAATCAAATTCATGAAAAATTACTTCTTCCTCGAAATTTACGCTACTTCAGAGGGAGCCGTTTCTCACAATGTTTAACACTATCAACAGTTCCCCATTACTTGTTAAAAAGTAAGATTTTATGCTAATAATTATTTTGAGCAATTACCAATAGTGTCCACTGCCTTTAAACAAAACATTACACACTATTTTGTACATGACCTATGACTTAATGACCTATGACCTAATGACCTGAACATCAGGCATGTCTTGAAGGTCAGTGCGAGAAGGATATACAACCTTTAAACTTCCATCAGCCCCGATGACTTTAACTTGTTCAACAACTAATGACCTGTAACCTCCTGAAGCCTGAAGATCATCTGAACTGGGTTCAGGGTTCACATCTCCACTAGGTCCTTCTGTGCCTGGTTCCTGACCTTCTCCAGTAGCTGAACCTGGTTGACTGAGGAAGATCTCCATGCTTTTCTGGATCAAAGCATCCATGACTTTCTTACAGGTGGCAAGGTCAGTTGAGCTTGTGACTTCAAGGAAGATGTGATCAGTAGCGCGGGAAATCTGAAGAGATCAATGAGAGACAGAGATAAAATTTCTTGTCAGGTTTAGTCCAATGATGTATGTAGTTTTAAGATCAAAAACACTGGACACTATTGGTAATTGTCAAAGACCAGTCTTCTCACTTGGTGTATCTCACATTTGCATAAAACACTAAACCTGTAAATATTTGAACTCAAAGTTGCGAGATAATAATGGAAGAAAAAACACCATGGTCAAAAGAAATTACATGCTCTCAGATGCTTGATTTCGGGACCTCAAAATCTTACTCTGAGGTCTTGAAATAAAATTCGTGGAAAATTACTTCTTTCTCAAAATGTATTGTTATTTCAGAGGGAGCCGTTTCTCACAATGTTTTATACTATCAACAGCTCTCTATTGCTTGTTATTACCAAGTATTGAGATAAGATGGGTCTGGGGTGGTGGAGTTGATGAAACAAATAAAAAACAGCTTGTTTCGTTTTCAAAAAAAAAAATCAGAGAGTGCTTATTATACAATGTACAATTTATAACATTATGTAATGTACAGTTACGTGCAACACAATGTTTTAGAATGAAGCAAATTTCAAGTAAGATGTCTCATATTGAAGAACAGTTTGCAGTAAGTAATAGCTAATATGTACATGTAGAAACAATGTATAGAAGAGTTTGCGGTAACCCCATGTTGGGGTGGTTCTGAAAAGAACCGTTGGAAACAATGTGTTAAGGGGTGTTGAGAAAATCTTCAGGATTCAAATAATGGAAAGATTATTTGGTAACAACCTTAGTGACATCGGCATTTGTGATTGGTGGAAATGAGATCACCTGACCGTCATTATCACACAGACATGGATAACGCTGATGTCCGTCAAGTAACTCAAGATATCTGCAGAAAGACAAGAAGAAAGGATTGTCTTATGTTAATCCACTACTTGAAAGACTTCAGGTTTTACAATAGAACGATGACAAAATCAATCAATGAAACAAACCTTTGTGAGCTTAATAACAATGATAATAAAGACTTGTAATGCACACATATCCACCCTGCCGGGTGTTCAAGGCGCAGTAAAACCAAAATCAAAACAAAAGAAAACAGACACAACAAAATTAGTCCTTAAAACCTGCGACATAAGATAAGTGAGAAGAAATTTAAAAGGTTGTGGTACAAAGACAAGATCTAAGATTATGTAGCAGAGAGTTCCAGATGCGTGGCGCAGCTGAAGAAAAACACCTGTCACCCCAGGAGTGGCTTTGAATGCTGTCTGTAACTATTTTGTAAACTCTACAAATACTACTACATGTATACACCCTGTAAGAGACATTCATAAATACTCAGTTTATCCATTCTGATTGGTCGAGAGGGCATCACGAGGGGTTGTTTGAACGGATGATATAACACCAGTAAAAAGTGTTATAACATGGGCGTGACACGCGAGCTTGCACCAGCGCTTATAAGACAGTTTCCTTCATTCCTATTGGTCGAGAGCAACGGCTGAAACAGCTGTGCCACATCACGCGATACGCCGGACACACATCATCTCCTTATAAGGAGTTGTTTACCCGAGGGCCTTACCTTTTCATAGCTGGAGGGGTGTTGTGTTGAAAGAAATTATTGAACAATTATAATTTTTGCAATGTGTTCTGACCGAAAAGGTATTTATGAATGGGAATCAAAGTGTGCTGAATCGGTTTTCAACTACATGTACATGTAGTGGTTTAAACACGCCGAGGCCTGGTTCTTGATATTTTACCTCAACTTCGTCTCGGTAAAATTATCAAGTCCAGGCCTTGTTGGGTTTAAACCACTAGTTGAAACCTCTTCACCACACATTGATTCCCTTATTAACAATATTTCTCATTGATCCAGACTACTATTAAACTTACTTATGGATACCAGACACAGTGTTTCGTTTTGCTTCCTTGCGCATATCATCTGCTTCCTTACTGAGCTGTATCATCAACACATTGGCTGTAGTGCTCTTGTTACGTCCTAGGGGAACCATCTGAACACAAACCAAAACAGACAACATTAGAACCAAAAAGGAATTTTGTTTAAACAGAAACCAGTTAAATAACATGAGTAAAATCAATGCTGTCAAAACGAAATGGTCCTTGGGATGGGAAACAAACCATTCCGCTTCAAAAGTACATGCACAATATCAATAGCAGGACCAGGGTTGTAGCTAAACCAATTTTGGTGGAGAGCAGTAAATCAATTTTTTTGTCCAACAACGGCAAGAGTATCAACAAAATTACTCATGTTTTATTATGGGGCCATCATTGTTGAAGTGCAAGCTTCAGGCACAGTGTATTTTAAAATCTGTGCTGGGCGGCACAGTGTAGTTTAAAATCTGTGCTGGGCGGCACAGTGTAGTTTAAAATCTGTGCTGGGCGGCACAGTGTAGTTTAAAATCTGTGCTGGGCGGCACGGTGTATTTTAAAATCTGTGCTGGGCGGCACAGTGTATTTTGAAATCTGTGCTGGGCGGCTCAGTGTAGTTTAAAATCTGTGCTGGGCGGCACAGTGTATTTTGAAATCTGTGCTGGGCGGCACAGTGTAGTTTAAAATCTGTGCTGGGCGGCACAGTGTAGTTTAAAATCTGTGCTGGGCGGCACGGTGTATTTTGAAATCTGTACTGGGCGCAAAGTGTATTTTAAAATCTGTGCTGGGCAGCACAGTGTATTTTAAAATCTGTGCTGGGCGGCAGTGTATTTTGAAATCTGTACTGGGCGGCACAGTGTAGTTTAAAATCTGTGCTGGGCGGCACAGTGTAGTTTAAAATCTGTGCTGGGCGGCACGGTGTATTTTGAAATCTGTACTGGGCGCAAAGTGTGTTTTAAAATCTGTGCTGGGCAGCACAGTGTATTTTGCTCAGAGTGCTGGGCAAAAATTGTGAGTCCTGGGCAAGCCTGCCCAGCACCGCCCACCGTGGCTACAGCAGACTGTTTTAGTCACAGGCCTTTTTCGAAACCACAGCTGCGGCTTTGGATTAGGCTTCAGGCTCCGTTCTCTCGTCTGAAACCGTGGGCGCATATACGCAAAACACGCTCAATTGTCGAAATGACCGGGGGGTCAAGCTAGCATGAGCCGAATCCAAAGCCAAATCCAGTCGTTTCAAAAAGGTCCTACGATTTGACAATACATTGTCTGAAACAACTCAACCAATTTGTTGACTCGTGAAATCGCTTAAAACAATACTTAACACACCTGTATGGCAGATGGTGTTTTGACTTGATAAGAAAGAGGAAACTTTACAAGGCTGAAGTCATGAGTAGCGATAGTTGCCTTGGTTCGTTTGGCACACAGTGGTCCATCATGTAGCTTTGTCTGAAGAGTAAAATGAAATATAAAAAAATCATTCACATACAATATAAAATGTAGCATGCTAGCACATAATTTAGATGAAACAGATTTAGAGTATCAATTTGTGCGTTTCTGCTTGTTGGATTGTATTGTATTGTATTGAAAAATCAGTTGTTTAGTTTATCTTGCATTGTACATATGTAATTCTTTCATGTCATATGATTTGCCAAAATTATCAACATACATTTTTAATGATCCAAGAAACCTTGATCTTTTTGTACACTACGAGTACTCACTCAGTACATTTTGATACAACCCAAAACTAATAGTTATATTGAGTTAATTAACAGAGAATCAAGTTTTCAGCATGAGTTAACCTACTCCTAGGACTATATTAGTATTTAAGGTTCATTCACTATTGTGCGTTCTTGGCGACGAAAGCTGAACAAACCTCACGACATAGTTCTAGGAGTAGAACTCAGTCGCCAAACTGAAGATTGTGAAGAGTTTATAGGGTTGATACAGTCATTGGATTGATGAAGGTCCTCCGGATGATTGTTAAGGAACATTCAATCATAACTACAAACCACTTAAAAGTGGTTTGTAGTTTACTGTACAATGCAACTAGACCCAGTGCAAAAACTGGGGCGCTGTACTCCTTTCTTTCGAAATTTGTCATTACCAGACAACTGATAATGACAAATTAACAAACAAACAAAAAGTATGCTGCGCCCCAATTACTGGGTCTACATTGCAACATACAGTGGGTGCGTTCGATTAGCTTCCCTTGGTCGACCAAGCGATGCTCACTCGGGTGAGCCCCTGACAAGAGCTAATCGCACGATCACACTCACCCTATCGTGGTGACAGCATGCACCTCAGGTCACCCCCAAGTGACCCACTCCACAAGCAGGGCACTTGGGGCTGACCCAGGTGAGCCCCGTGGCCGTCAAAGCTATTCGAACGTACCAGGGCAGACCGGGGTCGACCCAGGGAAGCTAAACGAACGCACCCATTGTAAATCAGCAGGCCCCTCATGATTTTCTCAATCTCAGTAAATGCTTTATGGATCAAAATGATTTGCGTAACATTATAGACAAAGCCCAACTACGAGTTCCTCCTAACTAGAGTTACTCCTAACTAGAACTACGAGTATGAGGTTTTGTTCTGCTATCATCTCCGTAACCTCATAGACGTACGTCTCACAACACAATTTGTTTTTGGAAGAGACGATAGTGGAACGAACCTCATACTATTATTACTAAGTCATATAGTTCTCGAGGAGTAACTGCGAGTAAAATTCTTTAATTATTGGAGCTCTCCTCACCTGAGCAGTAATGAATCTTTTGAATGCATTTCCTTGCTTCAGGTTGACATCCCTGAGAATGCAGCACACAATGTACGGTCGGACATCTGCTACATCATTACTAACATTGACCTCTACACCCCCATCTGATGAATCTTTATAACTCAAAACTCTCAACATCAACTTGTCCAAGTCCTCACTCAGATCACTCCCAACTGATGCAGCTTTCTTACGACCTTTCTTCTTCTTTGATTTAGCAGAGCTAGAATTCTCTTGCACTGTTGCAGTCTTTGTACCATGACTTCGGACGTAATCAAGAGTAGCCTTTGTACTCCGAGATTGCTGGACCAACTTTCCAAGACGGCGGTCTCGAAAAGGATTTTCTTTCATAAGAAGTTCCTTCAACTTGGCGCAGTCAGCCAAGGAGGAAGGAACTTCACTGATTTTGTTTGAGCTAAGATCAAGCTTTTTAAGAGACTGCAGTTTGCTGATGCGCTCTGGGATAACAACAATGGCATTTTTTGCAGCGAGGAATTCACTGAGATGTGTCAATTGCTCAGTGCAAAATGGCTCTAATGAATCAATCTCATTGCAAGATACGTTGACCACGCTCAAACGATGAAGCTTGTTAATTGATTCGGGCATACAGAGGAGACCATTCTGATTCGCATCAAATGTGTGCAATTCAGACAAATCACTGATCTCATCTGGTAATGATTTAATCGAATTATGGGAAATATCGAGCAGACGAAGTGCCTTTAAGTTCCCGATCGTTGAGGGCAGTGTTGTCAATTTGTTACCACGTAAAACCAGATTAATCAAGTTGACAAGATTACCGATTTCATTGGACAACTCAGTAAGAGTCGAATCACTTATTTCTAAATAGTTTAAAAGTTCCAGTGAGAACACGGTATTATCCAAACCAGATTTCGTTATCCGTTCTGAAATTTGCGGTCCATGAAGTAACAATTCTCGCCTGTTTTCTTTACGTGCTTGTGCGATTTCCTCCCACATGGCGGCGGCCATCTTGAAAATCTTTTAAGTATGGTAACGTGAAATGAGTATGTACAAACGAATCTATTTTGATAGGGAACCAGACTGTAGCGTGCTATGTTGAAATAAGCACCATGTGCTCTCATACTCGTCGTGCTGCATGCGTTTCGTGAGGAGAGTTTTACACACAGTTAGCTAGAGTGCCATACACCTGAAACTCGCCATCACAAGAGAAGTTTATTATTAAATCTAGACAAGATGGGGAGAAAAAAAGATTTGAATGACCTTGGGAAGCGTGGACCAGGCAGAAAATCTAGAAAACAAGGAGAACCAGGAATGCCAGAACAGCTCACGATAATTGAAGGTTTGCAATAAAAAACAATAAATATTAAAAATGGTTGAATAGACTTTTAATTAATTAATTTAAGTTGAGGTATTTCCCTAACTCCATAATTAATAAAGGATGAACTAAATTTAAATCAGGATAGAGAATAACAATGTTGATTAAATTAATATTTGTTTCAAATTTTTTTCCCATAATATTATGTACGTTGTTTTGTTTTCTACAAAAAAATAACGTTAACATTAATTATTATTGCGAAATTAACTGCCACTACTTTTTCACTTGTTATGAAGGAATAATAGTACTGACATGACTGGTGTTAAATGACAATGACATGAAAACGTGGTGGCAGGATGCTTAAGGTTTTCAGTTTTTACTTGTAAAGTTGTGTCATTGGTGCCATACGTCATATGATCTGATAATAATATACTAAAATGAAATGGTGTTCAGACAACTCGTCTGTCGGACAACTAGATCGTCCGGAGACAACTCGACGGACGAGTCTGAGACAACTTGACCATGCGGACAACTCAACGACAACGGGTAGTTTATTCAACCGTCAGACAACTCGACTTAGGGCCAGGACAAGTTGACAGTAAGCCTAGCCGTGACCGCCGTGACGGGGGCTGCGCATACAGGCGTGGGGGGGGGGGGTGACTGAGACCGGACTGTACTGACTTTGCACATGGACGTGGGGTGGGTGGTTTTGTCTGGTCTGGGCTTACAGGCCAGGGGACTTGACACAACATAAATGCTCCGGTAGAAATTAAATTTCCTCAGTAGGGCACCCACTCCCCATTTAGTACCAAGGAGAATATGCCTTGGTGCCTTTTAAAAATGAAGCCAACTTATCCATAAGAATTGTTACTGAGGCCTCTGTTTAGTGCAGGGACATTGTATTCGTTCACTGACTAATATCATCTAGTACAACTTGGGATCCATTTTGAATTGTGAATGGATTTAAAAACTACATTTTCAACTATTTATATGACGGTCGGTTGGTGTGTAATGTACATTTACAATTCCTGTTTCAATTTGTTTCTTTTCTCATTAGATAAAGCTGATAAAACAAGGCTTGGTCGGAGAGCTAGACAGAGGTAAATAATCAAAGTTTTGTATTAAATACTTTTAAGGCGCCTTGTCAAAACTCCCCAAGCATTTCTCCACAGACAACAAGCTGCACACAAGCTCGACAGTAAATACTGCGTTGCTAAGGACTGCGGACAGTCAGCGCGGAATAACAGCCATGGGGAAGTTTAATTAGCTATCCATGCCGGGCGCTATTGTTGGTATATAACAATAAGTCTGATGAATAAACAAGTTGAGTTTTTAGGTGATGAATATCAGCGGCTTAGACGTGGACCGTCCATGCTCTCCCCAGAATAATACATTTTCAACTCATGAATAGCATTGTCCTGGAAGTGGGTGCCTTGCAGAAAAGACCAGTGTACGTTGGATGTGCCGGCCGACCCTCATGCGCATGTGATAATCGCTGTTCTGGACCTGGACCTGCCCGGTTGCTACGGGTTCTTTTGTTACTAAAGTCCGCAGAATTCTGCGGTAAGGTCACAGCCTCGAACAGCTTGGAGGTTTTGACAAGGCGCCTTAAAGTAAGCATTTCTTGATACTGTAATGTTTGGCATGCCACAGTACACCAACCTCGGCAAATCAAGATTGAGGTGTTAATTATAAGCTGCATTATTATAAGCTGCATTATGACAGCACACAAAGTGGTAGAGAATGGTAACCAGCTGATAAGGAATGAAATAGCCCAGTGATCAGGGTAATAATGTTAGAAGCGCTTTGAGACATGGTGTATAAAGCGCTATATAAAAACCACATATTATTTTTATTATTGTTTGTTGGTTGTTTTTATCATTGTTTAAAAGTACACTTTATTTAACAAAGTTAAAGGCAAGGTACACGTTTGGTAATTGTCAAAGACCAGTCTTCTCACTTGGTGTATCCCATCATAACCATAAAATAACAAGCCTGTGAAATTTTGGGCTCAATTGGTCATCGAAGTTGCAAGAAAATAGTGAAAGAAAAAACTCCCTTGTTGGACGAAATTGTGTGCTTTCAGATAAGAATAAAAGACTTCTAGCTAAGAGTCTTTTAATATTTTAGTGAGAAATAACCTCTTTCTCAAAAACTACGTTACTTCAGAGGGAGTTGTTTCCCACAATGTTTTAAACTATCAACAGCTCTCCAATGCTTGTTACCAAGTCAGTTTTTAAGTTAATATTTGTTTTGAGTAATTACCAAACGTGTACCTTCCCTTAAGTAACACTAGTTGTAATAACACTAGAGTCGTATTGATTTGTGTTCACGTAGAGCTGTCCGTAGGGTTGGTGGAAAGCAGCAGCAGCAACAGCAACAGAATACGCTACAAAAACCTCAACAAAATAGAGATCTAAAGAAGAAAGAAAAGCAGAAAACCAAAGCAGAGACAAAAGCACCTGTTATCAAGAAACCAGTGACAGAGTTAGACAGTGACGGCGAGGGCAGTAGTGTTGGATGGAGCGATGATGCAGAATGGAGCGATGATGGAGGATGGTTGGACGAGGAGGCAGAAGAAGGAGAAGAAGAGAAAGATTCAGAAGAAGAGGAAGAAGACGAGGAAGAAGATGGAGAGGAAGGATCTGATGAGGGATCAGATGAAGGTACTAACATTTTAACCAAATTATCTCAGGCCTGATACTTCACGAAGGTAATTGCCTTGGTGCCCCCTAGTCATTGCCTTGATGCCCTTGATTTGCTCCAGTAGATATTTACAATTTCCTCATAGGGTGCCCTTTACGTAGAAGAAAATGCCTTGGTGTTCTTGCCGTTTTAAAAACGAAGCATAAAGGCCTGTTATCTACAGTAATTAAAGGCACTGAACACTATTTGTAATTTCTCAATATGATTGTTAGTATTGGAGGAAAGTGGGACTACTGGTTTTTTTTTATTTGGGATATGTGTACTGTATTTAATTTTTTCGCAAATGCAACAATGTTTATGCAGTGACACACGTATTCTACACAATATGTGGATACTGTTATGTTTTTTTGTAGCTTAGACGTGAAGGCACTAGACGCTATTGGTAATTACTCAAGATAATTGTAGCATAAAAACTTACTTAGTAACAGGCAATGGAGAGCTGTTGTCATTGTGAGTTTTTGAGAAAGAAGTAATTTTCCATGAATTTGGTTTTGAGACCTCAGATTTAGAATTTGAGGTCCTGAAGTCAAGCATCAGAAAGCTTGAGAAACAGCTCACTCTGAAGTATTAGAGTTTTTGAGAAAAGTAGTTTTCTCACTGAAATATTTGAATTGAATAAGAGACCTCAGCTGCTCAGGTCTCCTATTCAAGGCATCTGAAAACACACAACCTGGCAACATGGGTGTTTTTTTCTTCCATTATTCTCTCAAAACTTTGTCGACCAATAATGAGTCCAAATTTTCACAGGTTTTTTATTTTATGCATACTATACTGGTAGTTGAGATACACCAAGTGAGAATACAGCCGTCGATTTCACAAAACTCTTTCTAACTTAAGACTAATCTTAGGACTTAGTGTGAGTCCCAACCCTGCACTGTAATAATAATAATAAATGATAATAAGACTTGTAATGCGCACATATCCACCCTGCTGGGTGTTCAAGGCGCAGTAAAACCAAAAACAAAACAAAAACAAAACACAACACAAAGAAAAACAGACACAACAAAATTAGTCATTGAAAACCTGTGACATAAGATAAGTTTTGAGAAGAGACTTGAATTTTGCGGTACAAACACAAGATCGAAGATTAAGTGGTAGAGAGTTCCAGATGCGTGGCGCGGCTGAAGAAAAAGACCTGTCACCCCATGAGTGTCGAGACTTGGGTTCAATGAGGAGAAGCATGGAACTTGATCAAAGATTCCTTGATGGAGTGTAAACTTGAAGCAGTTCCGAAATATAGTGGGGAGCCTTGCCATTTAGCATGCAGACCTTAAGATTAATCCTAAGTTAGGAAGAGTTACTCGTTCTAACTCGAGATAAGACTAGTCCTAACTCTTTGTGAAATCGACGGCTGGTCTTTGACAATTACCAAAGGTGTCCAGTGCCTTTAATTTAAAACATAACAACCAGTAAGAGACTAGTAAGACTGGTAAGATCCAATACAAATTCGGGTCAAAACTAAGATCAATAACAAATAATGAGACAATTTTCATGATACGACTTACTCCCAAACCCAATAGGAGATATTGAGTATCATGAATCCGATGATGATGCTGAAGAGGATTCTGAAAATGATGAGGATGGGAGTTCAGAGGAGGAGCAGTTTGCCGACAGCGATGATGAGAAAGAAATAACGTCCAAAGGATTCACAGATGAGAACAAGGAGTGGCTGACACCAACCCCATCAAAGAAACCAAAGAAAGCAGATATGACAAAAAAGGGCAAAATACCAATGGATCTGCTGGAGGATGATGACGAGGACTCCGATGATGATGTGGTATGTTAGTTTTTGCTTACACTGGGTAGTGCAGATTCTTACCGCTGATTGTTGTCATAATCAAGTAATATTCTTTACATTAAAATAATCTTTCAACTGGTTGTCTTGTGGTCTTGTTACATTAGTCTCTCTTTCTTATACTTCTATGTGACTTTTTTTCAAGCCTGGTGATGATTTTGGAGCGGGGTCCGATTCTGATGAAGAAGAAGATGAAAGTGACATTGAGGACAATAGTGAAGATGACGAGGAAGACGATAGTGAAGATGATGGGGATATGCTTCCCATTGAAAAAGCTTCAAAGAAACTTGACAAAAAACTCAAGAAAGCAAAGTAAGCAGAAATCTTAGGAGATTATTGAGTGCGTTATGATTAGCTTCCATGGGTCGACCCCGATCTGCCCCCGATGTGTTCAAATAGCTTTGATGTTATTCCAGGGGCTCACCCAGGTCAGCCCCAAGTGCCCTGCTTGAGAGGGTGAGTGATCATTCGATAAGCTCTTGTCAGGGGCTCACCGGAATGAACACCGCAGGATCGACACAGGGAAGCTAATCGAACACACTCATTATTTTCATTATTTACTCACTTGGGGGCTGAGATGGTTTAGAGGATGAAGTAACCAATGACTGAGTAGTGATGTTCATGTACCAATGTCCGTATAAGTGTCCTTTATAGTAAGTTAAAGGAAGTGTCAAGCACCGAATTCAAACTCTGGTGTTTCTGGTCAGCAGAGTGTGGGTTCGAATCCTGAGCCGTGACACTTGTGTCTTTAAGCAAGACACTTAACCATTGCTTTGTCCTTCAGATGGGACGTAAAGCTGTTGGTCCCATGTGTTGTGTAAAAGAGAAGGGGTTCGCCCCGGGGTTCCTGGCTGTGGCTGATGTATGTGCCGTAGCACCTTGTAAACCATAATAAGTGCTACATAATTGGGTCTCAGAATCCATCTCTGCAATAACCTATTATTCTGAAAGTTTGTATATACTCAGCGCCTTGAGTACCTTGTTTGGTAGATCTATGTGCGCTATATAAGACTTTGATATTATTATTATTATTTATTATAGTTGTTACATTGATTAATGTAAACTCATCATTGTTGTCACAACTCGTGCCAAGAGAGTTGTGGCCCTACCATACTTCTCTGACAAGTTCAGGGTATAGCAAGGTAGAGATGTTGTGGCCGAGCGGTTTAGAGTACCGCTGCCAAACTCAAGCTCTAACCTGGGCCCAATTGCATAGAACTGCTAAGCACAAAAAATGTGCTTAGCATGAAATTTCTCCCTTAATAAAAACAGGATTACCAACTGAATTTTCACGTGATTTTCAGGATAAGCAAACAACAGCTGAATACCAGAAACAAGCAATATGCAACAAATTAAAATTATGTTGGTAATCCTGTTTTCATCAAGGAAGAAATTTCATTCTTAGCAAATTTTTGTGCTTACATAGCAGCTCTATGAAATTGGGCCCTGTTGGTTCGGGAGTCTTGACACTTGTGTCCTTAAGCAAGAAACTTAACCACTGCTTGGTCCTTAAGCTGGGATGTAAAGCTGTAGGTCCTGTGTGTTGTTATAACAACTATCAACGCACGTAAAAGACCCCAGTACACACTTATCGTAAAGAGAAGGGGTTCGTCCCGGTGTGTCTGGCATAGCGACTATTTTCAATTATGAAGGCTGCACAAGAAAGGAAGAAGGAGGGGGGTTTCAAATAAACATTCATAAATACCTAAGACTGTTTCGCTATTCCTATTGGTGGAGAGTGCGTCACGTGGGGGTGTTTAAACCTTTGATAATGACCAGTAAAAAGTGTTGAAACATGAGCGTGACATGCGAGCTTGCACCTGTGCTTAACGGGATACGCACGACTCACACAGCAATCTCCTTATAAGGAGTTGTTTACCCGAGGGCATTACCATTTCATAGCTGCAGGGGTGTTGTGTTGAAAGGAATCATTGAACCAGGCCTCGTTGGGATTCAACCACTAGTTGAAAACCTCTTCACCACACATTGATTCCCTTAATTGTGACTCAAAAGTGAAACAAAGTACAACAAAGCAAAGTACAACTTAAACAGGGAATCACTTCGGGTTTTCTCCTTCGTTGTTTCTTACAATATTTGTGTTTTTCCTTTCAGGAAGCTAAGTGAAGCAGAGTTGAGAGCCCATACTGCACAGTTTGATATGTTTCATCTGCCAACTACAGAAGAGCTGGAACTAGAAAATATCCTTTTTAATGCGTGTTTCTGTAAATTAACAAGGCAAAGTATGCCCAAACTTTAGCTCGATAGACCAATCCATTAAGCTCCGCTCCATTGCGTATTGACCAATCACAACGCAACGAAGGTCCGACAAATAAGGTCCGACATGCGTGCACATATCTTGGTGCTCGCGGCAGAGTTGTGCAGAAAGGCATTGGAGAGCCCCATGTGTTCTTGCTAGAACTGGATCGGTGAATTGCAGTGCTACAGTAGTTCTTCTACTGCCTAGTTAAGTACCATTGACTGAAGGCAGTCATTGACGGCAGTCATTGGAAGGGAAACCATTCATGTATTGTCGTGGGTGGTGCCTTGTCTGGAGTGTAACATAATCACTGTGTCTTTGGGACTGGACTCCAAACTGTTGGTTCTGTGCATTGTGTAATGCACATAAACTTATTGTGATAGACAAGGGGCTTCTTATAAATTGAAAAAATGTATTATTTTAACTAAAGCAAGGTATATACTTCCTGCAAATGCGATTGAATTTTGAAGTCAAAAATTTGCACAAAATAATTTTTGGTCAGTTGACTTGTGCTCAACTCCTTCAAAACATTCATTGCAAAAACAGCCATGTGATTTCAAAATTGTAAGTTTTTTGTAAATGTAAGTTTGAGCCATTGTCATTTTGTCATGTTTGTAATACTAAACACCTTTCATAAAGCAAACTTAAAGACAATGGACACTATTGGTAGTTGTCAAAGACTAGTTTTTTCACTTGCTGTATCTCAACATATGTCAGACGAAGTTGTGTGCTTTCAGATGCTTGATTTTGTGACCTCAAATTCTAAATCTGAGGTCTAGAAATCAAATTCGTGGAAAAATACTTCTTTCTCAAAAAATACATTACTTCAGAGGGAGCGGTTTCTCACAATGTTTTTGTACTGTCAACCTCTCCCCATTACTAGTAATAAAAAAAGGTTTAATGCTAATAATTATTTTGACTAATTACCAATAGTGTCCACTGCCTTTAATGCAAGGCTCTGGTTTTGGATTTGACCAGGGTCTTCCGAGGTGGAAGGCATGGAAGAAACCACTGAGCCAACCTGAATGCCTCAAATGCTGATTACTATGTACTTGAAGTGTGGTTTTAGGATATATTTCCTTAATGACCAACACGCAGTCGGCCTTTGGACATGTCTCAGATCCATCAAAGAATAAAAGAAATCATGGAAGTTCTTGGGGATTTCAAGACAAGACGAGAGGATGACAGGTTAGTGAGCATGACTGAATGTGTCTTCATCATTGAATTCTTTTATTGCAGTAGTTTGACCATTGATAAACTGAATACTTTGTAAGGAAACAACCAACATATGGCTGGATACATGTAACTCAGTTTGATAGAGTATCAGCACAGAAAGGCAGAGGTCGCAAGTTCAAATTCCATTCTATTCAAATTATCTATGTTCCCATCGTTGATTTATATGAACCCAGTTGGTATCTATGTTCCCATCGTTGATTTATATGAACCCAGTTGGTATCTATGTTCCCATCGTTGATTTATATGAACCCAGTTGGTATCTATGTTCCCATCGTTGATTTATATGAACCCAGTTGGTATCTATTTTTCCATCGTTGATTTATATGAACCCAGTTGGTATCATTGTTCCCATCGTTGATTTATATGAACCCAGTTGGTATCTATGTTCCCATCGTTGATTTATATGAACCCAGTTGGTATCTATGTTCCCATCGTTGATTTATATGAACCCAGTTGGTATCTATGTTCCCATCGTTGATTTATATGAACCCAGTTGGTATCATTGTTTCCATCGTTGATTTATATGAACCCAGTTGGTATCTATGTTCCCATCGTTGATTTATATGAACCCAGTTGGTATCTATGTTCCCATCGTTGATTTATATGAACCCAGTTGGTATCTATGTTCCCATCGTTGATTTATATGAACCCCGTTGGTATCTATGTTCCCATCATTGATTTATATGAACCCAGTTGGTAAAATAAAACATTACATCCCCTTTGGCTGCTTTCCCAAGTTGTATTGTAGTAAGCCATTTGCGTGTTAGATTTGAATAATGTCTGGTTCAATGACGTGCTATGATCACAAGTCATCACTTAAGTTTGAATTCCTCAGACTACAGAGACAGTTGCTATGTCACATGATTGGGGGCAAGCTTTTGAGTATTTACGTAAGAAACGTTGAACACCCACACACAACTCTGAATGGATGTGTATGGCACAATGGTACTTGGGTTTGCTCATCTGGGGGTTGCTATACAAAAGCTTGCCCCGAATCATGTGCCATAGCAACTGTCCCTTTAGTCTGAGGAATTCAAATGTAAGCAGTAACTTGTGACTAAGCAAGTCATTGTACCAGACATTATTCAAATCTTACTCCCAAATGGCTCATTCCAGAATTCTTGTTTTAATGGTTTAGTGAACAGATTAGCTCTTTGAATGGATTTGTGCCCAAAATGCGTTTATCAAAGACCAAGATTTCTTCTCTCTCCAGGTTGCTGTGTTTTTTACCAGGCTTTGGTCTATAAAAGCAGTCGCAAAAAAACTTCCAATAATTTAATGTGCTTCAGAAACATGGTTGCCTTTATCAATGAGAAGACATCTCTATATGGGCGTCACAACTATGTTTCATTGAGAAAACGGATTATAGACCTTTATCACGGCGTGGTCATCTTGATTTTACTCCATTCCAACTCATTGTAACCAAATTGAGGCTGGACGAAATAATAGTCTGGTGCCATGTTTGCGCAATGAATGTTAGCATTCATTACTGTTATTGGACACAGGGAACATGACCAAGAAGGTGAAAGCGCGATAAAGGTCTATAAGTGGCTAACATAAGTTTGGGTTTTTGTTGACTGAAAATAATGGACCGATCCGGCCTGTCAATCAAACTGTGCGCGTTCACCCATTTGACCAATCACAGCAATGATTGTGGTCGGACAAACTCGGTCATGTGTGCGCGTAAATTTCGCACGCGCAGCAGAATCGTGCAGAATGTCATTTGGAGTGCTCGTACACGTGTCTTGCTCACGTGTGCAATGGGCGGAGCTTAGTGGAAAGCCGGAACGGTCCATTCCGCACGGGGAACAAGAAAACAAAATTTATTGCTGAAGTGAATGTGTTAATCCTTGGTTGATATCTTTGTGCGCATGTTTTTTATTTCTGCAGGTCTCGTGTTGATTATTTATCTCTTTTGAAGCAGGATATGATGTTGTACTACAGCTACAATGAGTTCCTATTGGATAAAGTCATGGATATATTTCCAATGACTGAGGTATAAACTTATAATTGTCATTATGTAAAATTGAGAATAATAGTTTGGGAGGCTAATCATCCTTCAAGGGTCTAGAGGTATTTTTTGTAGAACACAAAACATAATGTCCACAGATTTACGTCATATTCACACAGTTTGAAGGTAATGATAGTAGAAAGCTGCCCTTGAATTATTACTTGCTGAGGTGCTGTAGTTTTTGAGAAATGCGAAAGACAAGTCGCAAATTAATTTTGTCTCACGGGATGAAAATTATTTAGCTTGTAAAATGTTTTTCGTGACTTTGTGTCACTCATTTCTCGAAAACTACAGCACCTCAGCAAGTAATATTTTCAGGGAAGCTTTCTACTATCATTATGTTCAGTCTGTGTAAGTTTAAGGTCAATCTGTGGACATTGTGTTTTGTGTTAGAAGTACCCAAATTCTTAAAACTGCAACTGACAAGCTGAGTTGTGAAAACCACTTCTACAATGTGTTTTGAGCCTTAGCAGTCCTCAATCCTCAGCAATCTGATCAGGACCCAATTTCATAGAGCTGCTAAGCACACAAATTTGCTTAGCATGACATTTTTTCCTTGATAAAAACAGGATTACCAACCAAATTTCCATTTGTTGCACAAAGCTTGTTACTGGCATTCAGCTGTTGTTTGCTTATCCATAAAATCACGTGGAAATTTGGTTGGTAATCCTGTTTTTATCAAGGAAGAAATTTCTTGCTTAGCAAATTTTTGTGCTTACAGGCTTTATGAAATTGGGCCCTGAAGTTAGGAGGATTTGGGATTTGGGATCAAGAAGAATTTCAGTCATTTGTGTTCCATCATAATTGTATGACCTAGTTTTGAAAATTTGTGGAAATGTTTTAATGGATAGAAATGTGAATTGAAAACTGAAAATGATTTTTCTTGTTTTAGTTGGTTGAGTTTCTTGAAGCTAATGAGGTGCAACGTCCAGTCACGATAAGAACAAACACACTGAAGACGAGAAGAAGAGATCTGGCACAGGTAGGAAATGAAGTAGCTGTAGAATATACCCAAAACATTGTGTACTTAAATGTTTCCTTTAAATATAATAGGCATCTGACCTTTACATAAATTAAACATCTGTGACACTTCTCAAACCTCGGCTTGGGCTCCCGCTAAGGCTTAGGTTCCGCGCGCTGGGTACGCAGCGCGGCCTTTAACCTGCATTTTCAGCGCGTATTGCATGGACTTCAGCACGCGAGGCCTGAGTCGGAGCCTAAGCCGAGGTTTGAGAAAGGCCCCTGGGCCCAATTTGCTTAGCATGAAATTTCTTCCTTGATAAAAACAGGATTCCCAACAAAATTTCCATTTGATGCACATTGCCTGTTACTGGTATTCAGCTGTTGTTTGCTTATCCTGAAAATCACGTGGAAATTTGTTTCGAAATCCAGTTTTTATGAAGGCCAAAATTTCATGCTAATCAAATGTTTGTGCTTAGCAGCTCTATGAAATTGGGCCCTGGTTTAAAGGCACTGCTGGACACTTCTGGTAATTACTCAAAATAATTGTAAGCATAAAAACTTATTTGGTAACAAGCAATGAAGAGCTGTTGATATTAAACACATTGTGAGAATTGGCTCCCTCTAAAGTTACCTATCTTTTGAGAAAGAAGTTATTTCTCACAAAATATTTGAATTGAATTTGAGACCTCAGCTGAGGTCGAGCATCTGAAAGCACACCACTTGTGCAACAAGGTTGCGTTTTTATTTCTTTAATCTTTTGCAACTCTGGCGACCAATTGAGCTCAGATTTTCACAGGTTTGTTATTTTATGCACATGTTGGGATACACCAAGTGAGAAGACTGGTCTTTGACAATTACCAAATGTGTCCAGTGTCTTTAATTACCCTTCATCTAACAGTGCTCTGCCTGTGAGGCAGTACAAGTGGATATTGGAAATTGCACCTTAAAACACTAATTGTGCCAAGAACTTATTGTTGTCCTTGTTTTCATTAACAGGCTTTAATCAACAGGGGTGTGAACCTTGACCCCTTGGCTAAGTGGTCAAAGGTCGGACTGGTCGTCTTTGATTCTTCAGTACCAATTGGTAAGTCATAATGGTGGATGGATTTAAAATTATATGGATTGAGCGTTAAAAGGATACGCTGGCAAAGGAATTTGAATAGCTTTGGCAAGATACAAACAGGAAACACTATAAGCTCGGTTCATACTTCCTGCGAATGCAAAAGCGATACGAATGTTGACGTAACAAATTCGCAACGAATAATTCGCAGCAGTTGAGTTGTGCTCAATTATCTTGCGAATGTCGCAACTAAAACAGAGTTGTGATGTCAAACATTTAGTTTGTCAGTTTGTGAAGTAAAAAGTGCAGTTGGTGAAGTAATGCCCACTTTTTACATCATTGAAATAGTTCATGGTGTAAAACAATTCTTCTGATATCGTTTACCTCGTCAAACTTTGATCCAGCTTAGAACAAATTCCTTATAATTGGGTCTCAGAATTCATCACTGCAATAACCTATCTTTCTGAAAGTTTGTATATACTCAGCGCCTTGAGTACCTTGTTTGGTAGATACGTGCGCTATATAAGACTTCGATATTATTATTATTATTATTATATAAACTTGGCATGCCTTATATAAGCTTTGCAACAATTTTGTTCAACTACAATAATGTGAGATAAGCCTAGTTACTGGATTAATGAGGTGCCCCAGTTCGAACAGCGTAAAATGCGGGATGCGCACTCACTTGATGTTCATGAACATTCTTATATCATTTAGTGTTTCAGCTCTCTCTTTTTTTAGGATTTACTCACAGGTCTTCAGAACTTCAGAACAAAATTCAGGCATGAAATCTGTAAAGTATAATTTGAAAATATTAGGAATGCTGATGAGGGTCACCCATTCTCCCTTGTTATTATTGTTATTGATAATTTGGCGTGTCTTGGCCGAGCGGATAAGAGCTCAACCTCTGGTGCTTTTGTTCAGCAGAGTGTGGGTTTGAATGGGGTATTAAAGGAACACGTTGCCTTGGATCGGACGAGTTGGTCAAAACAAAAGCGTTTGTAACCGTTTTTTATAAAATGCATATGGTTGGAAAGATGATTTAAAAGTAGAATACAATGATCCACACAAGTTTGCCTCGAAATTGCGTGGTTTTCATTCTACTGTGCGAACTAACATGGTCGGCCATTTATGGGAGTCCAAATTTTGACCCCCATAAATGGCCGATGTGTTAGTTGACGAGGTAAAAGGAAAACCACGCAATTTCGAGGCATGTTTGTGTGGATCATTGTATTCTACTTTTACAACATCTTTCTACCCATATGCATTTTATAAAAAACGGTTACAAACGCTTTTCAAAGACCAACTCGACCGATCCAAGGCAACGTGTTCCTTTAATGTTGAAGCGCCATGAGTGTCGCTGCGTGACGGACCTGAGCGCTATAGACCATGTGAACTTTGTTTACAATAACTGTGACCTTGTACATTCTTTGGGTATTCTGGCAGGCAAGATACTGCACAGGTCATATGGGAAAGTTGATATTTCCAAGAGTTATAGTGAAAGTTAAAGCTTTTGAGACAAGTTTTGAGATGCGTCCCCTTTCATCATATCAAAAGTTGATAAGAATTAGACAGTTCAATCTTCATAAAATATAAGATTTTATGTTTCCTTCCATTAGGCTGTGTATAAATCGTGCCTGCAGGAAGTCACAGGTCACATTGTCTACATAAAAAGCAACTGTTATTATTGTTATTATTATTTATAGGTGCAACCCCTGAGTATCTAGCCGGTCATTACATGCTTCAAGGACCCTCTAGTTTCCTTCCAGTCTATATAAGACGCCACTGTTATTATTGTTATTATTATTTACAGGTGCAACCCCTGAGTATCTAGCTGGTCATTACATGCTTCAAGGACCCTCTAGTTTCCTTCCAGTCTATATAAGACGCCACTGTTATTATTGTTATTATTATTTACAGGTGCAACCCCTGAGTATCTAGCTGGTCATTACATGCTTCAAGGACCCTCTAGTTTCCTTCCAGTCTATATAAGACGCCACTGTTATTATTGTTATTATTATTTACAGGTGCAACCCCTGAGTATCTAGCCGGTCATTACATGCTTCAAGGACCCTCTAGTTTCCTTCCAGTCTATATAAGACACCACTGTTATTATTGTTATTATTATTTACAGGTGCAACCCCTGAGTATCTAGCCGGTCATTACATGCTTCAAGGACCCTCTAGTTTCCTTCCAGTCTATATAAGACGCCACTGTTATTATTGTTATTATTATTTACAGGTGCAACCCCTGAGTATCTAGCTGGTCATTACATGCTTCAAGGACCCTCTAGTTTCCTTCCAGTCTATATAAGACGCCACTGTTATTATTGTTATTATTATTTACAGGTGCAACCCCTGAGTATCTAGCTGGTCATTACATGCTTCAAGGACCCTCTAGTTTCCCATCAGTCTATATAAGACGCCACTGTTATTATTGTTATTATTATTTACAGGTGCAACCCCTGAGTATCTAGCTGGTCATTACATGCTTCAAGGACCCTCTAGTTTCCCATCAGTCTATATAAGACGCCACTGTTATTATTGTTATTATTATTTACAGGTGCAACCCCTGAGTATCTAGCCGGTCATTACATGCTTCAAGGACCCTCTAGTTTCCTTCCAGTCTATATAAGACGCCACTGTTATTATTGTTATTATTATTTACAGGTGCAACCCCTGAGTATCTAGCCGGTCATTACATGCTTCAAGGACCCTCTAGTTTCCTTCCAGTCTATATAAGACGCCACTGTTATTATTGTTATTATTATTTACAGGTGCAACCCCTGAGTATCTAGCCGGTCATTACATGCTTCAAGGACCCTCTAGTTTCCTTCCAGTCTATATAAGACGCCACTGTTATTATTGTTATTATTATTTACAGGTGCAACCCCTGAGTATCTAGCTGGTCATTACATGCTTCAAGGACCCTCTAGTTTCCTTCCAGTCTATATAAGACGCCACTGTTATTATTGTTATTATTATTTACAGGTGCAACCCCTGAGTATCTAGCCGGTCATTACATGCTTCAAGGACCCTCTAGTTTCCTTCCAGTCTATATAAGACGCCACTGTTATTATTGTTATTATTATTTACAGGTGCAACCCCTGAGTATCTAGCTGGTCATTACATGCTTCAAGGACCCTCTAGTTTCCTTCCAGTCTATATAAGACGCCACTGTTATTATTGTTATTATTATTTACAGGTGCAACCCCTGAGTATCTAGCCGGTCATTACATGCTTCAAGGACCCTCTAGTTTCCTTCCAGTCTATATAAGACGCCACTGTTATTATTGTTATTATTATTTACAGGTGCAACCCCTGAGTATCTAGCCGGTCATTACATGCTTCAAGGACCCTCTAGTTTCCTTCCAGTCTATATAAGACGCCACTGTTATTATTGTTATTATTATTTACAGGTGCAACCCCTGAGTATCTAGCCGGTCATTACATGCTTCAAGGACCCTCTAGTTTCCTTCCAGTCTATATAAGACGCCACTGTTATTATTGTTATTATTATTTACAGGTGCAACCCCTGAGTATCTAGCTGGTCATTACATGCTTCAAGGACCCTCTAGTTTCCTTCCAGTCTATATAAGACGCCACTGTTATTATTGTTATTATTATTTACAGGTGCAACCCCTGAGTATCTAGCTGGTCATTACATGCTTCAAGGACCCTCTAGTTTCCTTCCAGTCTATATAAGACGCCACTGTTATTATTGTTATTATTATTTACAGGTGCAACCCCTGAGTATCTAGCTGGTCATTACATGCTTCAAGGACCCTCTAGTTTCCTTCCAGTCTATATAAGACGCCACTGTTATTATTGTTATTATTATTTACAGGTGCAACCCCTGAGTATCTAGCCGGTCATTACATGCTTCAAGGACCCTCTAGTTTCCTTCCAGTCTATATAAGACGCCACTGTTATTATTGTTATTATTATTTACAGGTGCAACCCCTGAGTATCTAGCTGGTCATTACATGCTTCAAGGACCCTCTAGTTTCCTTCCAGTCTATATAAGACGCCACTGTTATTATTGTTATTATTATTTACAGGTGCAACCCCTGAGTATCTAGCCGGTCATTACATGCTTCAAGGACCCTCTAGTTTCCTTCCAGTCTATATAAGACGCCACTGTTATTATTGTTATTATTATTTACAGGTGCAACCCCTGAGTATCTAGCTGGTCATTACATGCTTCAAGGACCCTCTAGTTTCCTTCCAGTCTATATAAGACGCCACTGTTATTATTGTTATTATTATTTATAGGTGCAACCCCTGAGTATCTAGCCGGCCATTACATGCTTCAAGGAGCCTCTAGTTTCCTTCCAGTCATGGCCTTAGCTCCTCAAGAAAATGAGAAGGTACTGGATATGTGTGCAGCGCCCGGTGGAAAATCAACTTATATTGGTAAGTAATACTCTCCAGGCCCAATTTCATAGAGCTGCTAAGCACTAAAATTTGCTTAGCATGAAATTTCTTCCTTGATAAAAACAAGATTACCAACCAAATTTCCATATGTTGCATATTGCTTGTTACTGGTATTCAGCTGTTGTTTGCTTATCCTGAAAATCAGGTGGAAATTTGGTTGGTAATCCTGTCTTTATCAAGGAAGAAATTTCATGCTAACCAAATTTTTGTGCTTAGCACCTCTATGAAATTGGGCCCTGATAAGCGCATGCTAGTCAAAATATTGGAAATGATTGTATCTCAAGATAGTTAAAGTCTTCTCGATCCAATAAGCAAGAGTTTGCAGGTTTTGTTCATCAACTGCCAGATACATATGTAGATAACAGCAGAGGCTGGTTTCGTAGTTGCTAAGTTAAGTGTGATGTCACAGTCTGACAGTAGAAATCAATATGGTAATATTAACAATTTGTCTTGGGATGAGTTTTATTGCTTTAGTGAAATCAGCCCCTGGACAAGTTTTGATTCTCCCGACTTCCAATTAAATTTTAGAAACAAACTGTTAAAAAGTGATGGAAATATTTACAATATACCTTGGGAAATAAAAACTAATACCTCTATTACCTAAAACTCTTCAACATTTTTTTTTCCATGTGTAAAAACACCTGCAAGTCTATCACGTTAGAGTTTCCCAGCCATAACTATAGGCGATGTGACCTATGTTTACATTCAAACCGCCCTCTGTTGACGAAACACTGTATACGTCATGTTTCGTCGGGCAAAAATACGCGTAGTCATGGTAAGATTGCATACACTTTCTAGCTGGCTGCCAAAACACAAAGGTTTGCCCGGCGGTATGTGCGCGAATCATGTTATGGTTTTCGAGTAACGTCAGAGGTCACATCGTGGTTTACATTGTTCATGAAATACTGTCTTTACATGCCCAGAACAACTACCCAATTTATGTGGCGCACATGTATTGCTGGTATGGAATTTCTGACCTTTGAACTTTTGGAGGTGTAAAACAACATTTCTTATGGGCACTGTACATGTGTTATTTTTAGACCATCGTAATATTGAGATTGCGCTCTATTTTTGACTGTTTGATGCATTTTAATCGCATGTGAAATACTCAAGATACAACTTGCCAAACTTCTCATGCTGTTTGGAGCGGTTTGAGAAGTTACTGCGAGGCGGTTAAACACAATTGGGGTAATTTAAATTGCATTTTTGACCTTTCTTTACAGCTGCACTGATGAAGAACACTGGACTGCTTTTTGCAAATGATGCAAACAAAGATCGTGTTAAAGCTGTTGTTGGTAACTTACACAGATGCGGTGTCACTAACTCAGTTGTGTCCAATGAAGACGGAAGATCATTCCCTAAGGTAAGCATGACGCCATTAAATTAAATGATAATATCATGTATAAGATTTGAGGCATTGCATAGTGAGGTATCAATGTATATTTGGTTTGCGGTAACACCATGTGTGTATCTACTTGCCAGGTAGAGTTTGTTCTTAGAGAACTGTCTTTCTTTATTCTACTACTGCGGAGTAGATTTATCCGATGTTCGGGAGACGTCTCAGTTCTGAAAAGAACTGTCCTGCTTTTTTAACTTCTACCCAAGCAGAAGGTATAGAAAATTGGCTGGGACTACTACTTTAGCTTATAGGATCGTAATTAACCGCACTACCGCGGAGTCAGTTCTTGAATTGGTCTCAACGTTTCGCCTAGCTTGCCCTAGTCATCGTCAGGAGACAATATCATACTGTTGTTTTCAGGCATGCAACTCTTCCACGGATCCGTGGTTTTTCGTGTTTCATAAAATAAAAATAGGGTTGGTGAAGCAACTATTGTTAACTATCCCAAGAGAACTTGAGATTGATACAGCAACCTGTTTAGCTACATGCCATGAGCTGTCTATTTTTATTAATAAACAATATTGCCTTGATCAATGCGCTAAAATGCTAGGTGCGGCACGCAATGGGCTGCATATTACGTTTTGGCTTGAAGTTACTGCAAAAAGGTTACAGGCTCCTCTAAATCTTTAAGTCAAGCTTTTTAACCTAGACCCTAGTTTTGTTGGATTTTGTCAAATCATTGTGCTTTTTGTCCCCCACTTTGTTTATTTTCTTTCTTCACTTGCACCTTACGTACATGTATAGCCAAATCTTGTGTTGCAAAGGGATCACCCTACTCTAGACCTTGCTCAAGTCTCCTCTAATGCTGACACTTTCTGCTAATTTGTTCTCTCTTCTTTTACAGCCAGATATTAATAAGTTTAATCTCTCTGTTTCAGATCATTGGTGGATTTGATCGTGTCTTATTAGATGCTCCATGTAGTGGAACTGGTGTAATCTCAAAGGATGAATCCGTTAAAGCTAATAAGGATTTCCAAGACATTCAGAAGTGTGTCTTTCTCCAGAAGCAGTTGATTTTAGCTGCTATTGACTCCATTGATGCCAAGTCTTCAACTGGAGGCTATTTGGTCTACTCAACATGCTCAATATTAGTAAGTGAATTGTGTAATATCTGGTGGTCCATAAGGGATGTGGGTTCGAATCCCGGTCATGACACTTGTGTCCTTGAACAAGACACTTAACCATTGCTTCTCTCCACCCAAGGGTAAAATGGGTACCTGTGAGGGCAGAGGTGGTTTTTATGAATGATTAGTTTGGAGCACGGTAACTCGCAGCACCGGCTGTATACTCCCAGGGAGCTGAGATGGTTTAAGGAATGATGTAAGGCTTAGTGACCAGGGGTAATATTGTTGGAAGCGCTTTGAGAAGCCTTTCGGGCTGTGATAAAGCGCTATATAAAATCAATTATTTAACTATTTATTAATAAATACTTTGGACAGTTTCCAGTCTCTGATAAGTCAAAACCCGGCCACGTGGGCATGTATTAACGGATGATAAAGGACCGGCTTTTGAAAATAGCGAATAAATGGCCCCTGTTTATTTCAGTAAAAAGGGTATTTATTAATGGGAATCGGCGAGGTCCGTTAACAGCGCCAGCCACCAACCAAGGTCATTACCACTCAGCGAAGACCGGGTCCTCGCACTATTATCCCCTGATTATTAATGACTTCACTGTATAGGTTGGAAACTAGGGCTAGTATTAATACAAGCAGTATATCTTGACTTCCTCTAGCACAGATTGTCCTTATCAGTGATTGTCGTTATCAGTAATGGTCGTATAGACGCATACACGCGCATCACCATGTTGGGGGTCAAAATGTGCACAAAAGGATGGTACAGTATGTTAACGCACCAATGCACATGTAAACAGGTGTACCATCCTTTAGTGCATGATTTGACCCCAACATGGCAGACAGGAGATGCTCATGTATCTGCCCTGCGCGTTGTGCGTTGGGTCTATGTCAGTGACTATATCACAAAAAGATCTTTAAAAACCTACTAACCAATGGTATCCAAACTGTCTTGATTTCTAACTAATTAAGTTTTCTTTAATCAAATATTTTAAAGCATGATACTGATTTTTGTTTCGTAGGTTGAGGAGAATGAATGTGTGATAGACTACGCCTTAAAGAAACGTTGTGTCAAGTTGGTACCAACTGGTTTGGACTTTGGACGGGAGGGCTTCACGAGGTGAGTGTTTGATTACTCTAGTCCACACATCCAACACCAAGCTTAAAGGCACTGAACACTATTGGTTGTTACTCAAAATAATTGTTGGCATCAAAACTGACTTGGTAACAAGCAATGGAGAGCTGTTGATAGTTTAAAACATTGTAAGATTTGGCTACCTCTGAAGTAACGTAGCTTTTGAGAAAGAAGTAATTTCTGACTAAAATACTTGAATAATTGAATAAGAGACCACAGCGGAGGTCTCAAATTCAAGTATCTGCAACCACACAACGTGTGCGACGAGGGTGTTTTTTTTCTCTTCAATCATTCTCTCTCAACTTTGACAACCAATTTAGTTCAAATTTTCAAGCCACACTCGGCTGAACACCAGAGTTTGAGTTCGGTGCTCTTATCCGCTCGGCCACCACACCCCACATTACTTAACACCCCACAACCATAAATTCAGATCCAGCCTTATAGTCAGCTGTCTAATAATTAAAGGCACTGGACACCTTTGGTAATTGTCAAAGACCAGTATTCTCACTTGGTGTATCCCAACATATGCACAAAATAACAAACCTTTGAAAATTTGAACTCAATTGGTCATCGAAGTTGCGAGAGAATAATGAAAGAAAAAACACCCTTGTCGCACAAAATGTGTTCTTTCAGATGGCTTGAATTTAAGACCTTAGCTGAGATCTCAAATTCAATTCAAATATTTAAGTGAGAAATTGCTTCTTTCTCAAAAGCTAAGTTACTTCAGAGGGAGCTGTTTCTCTCAATGTTTTTTTTTACTATCAGCAGCCCTCCATTGCTCATTACCAAGTAAGTTTTTATGCTAAAAATTATTTGGAGTACTTAACCAATATTGTCCAGGGGTCGATTTCACAAAGGTAGTCCTAACTTAGGACTAGTCCTAAGCAATGCTAAGAGAAAGGACTGGTCGTAAGTTAGGACCAGTAACTCATCCTAACTTAGGACTGGTTCTATCTCTTAGCATTGCCTAGGACTAGTCCTAAGTTAGGACTACCTTTGTGAAATCGACCCCAGTGCATTTAATACTTTTAATTATACAAATATATACTACTTGATATCAGTATAATGCAATGAGTGTTTTTTCCTTCAGATTTCGTGAGCGGCATTTCCACCCTTCTTTGAAGTCCACTCGTCGTTTTTATCCACACACTCACAACATGGATGGATTCTTTGTGGCCAAACTGAAAAAATACTCCAACAAAATCCCAGACAAACGTAAGTTTTAATTTTTAGTGTTTGTTAAAGAAATTCCAAAAAGGGTTTCAATTTCTGTTCGCATGATTTGTTCTTGCTTTGATTTCTTTCTTTGAAGGAAATATTTTTATGATAGATTTTGGAAATTATTAAAATATGAATGGGCTCACCGGTCAAACTACACAAAACCTTGCAGGAAAATTCATGGATAATTTACAATTGAGATAATCTACAAAATGACTTCCGGTGGGTCAAGAAACAACAAAAAATCCCACCCCTCAAAAAAAGAGATATATATAAAGAAAAAAAAGAAAAATTGGGAAAGAAAAACAGAACAACACACGCCAGTGTGTACACCCCTGCAACCATCTACCTCCTATTGTCCCTCTTTTGTTTATATCCCAACTTTTTTGCAACATCTCCTATTGTTTTTTTTACATGTTTCCAGCTGTGGACCTTTCCCGAAACGTGGAATCTATTTCCTCTTTTCCTATAAGTTCCTGGTTTGAATATTCCTACTCAATACACACACAAGAGTGTATACGCCTGCAATCATGGACCGTCTATTGTCCCTCTTTTGTTTATACTCTGATTTTTATTGCAACAGGCCCCCATTGGTTTTGTACACATTTTCCAACTATGGACCATCAATAACATTTGTGGAGTAAAGTTTTGTTGTAGTGTCTTAAATATTTGTTATTCTTTTCATGTTAATCTTGTTGATGAATAGAAGGCAATGATGTGAAGGAAGAAGATGCTGAAGAAGAAGCAGGTAAATCCACAGCTAACGGAGAGGATAAGGAAGAGGAAGAGGCTGTTGAAAGCCCAGAGGAGGACGAGGAGTCTTCACCAAAGCAGCAATCTAAAGTACAACACACCGCAGTCCATAAGAAAAACAGGTTCTTTGCTCGCAAGAAACGGAAAGTAACATCAGGGGGTTCAGCCGAAAACGCCAAACCTGAAGGGAAGGGAAAACCAAAACACAAGAAAGCTAAGGGAACATTGAAAACAGCGAAGTCAGACTCCGTTAGTAAATCTCCTGGAAAATCACCAGCAGGAAAAGATGGCAAAGCTGAAGCTTCATTTGCCAAAAAGAAGAGGGGTAAAGTGTCTCAGACTTTCGCTCCAAAGCCGAAGAGTTTTGGTGATAAAGTTAAAGGAGAGGCCAAGAAACGGCGCGGTGATACCTCAGGGTCATCAGGAGGTGGGAAGAAGAGAAAAGACACTCGTTGATTATCCATTGTAACTCAACCAGTAATGTTTGATGTTAAAGGCACTGGAGACTATTGGTTGCGAGAGAATTATGGACAAAAAAACACCCTTGTCGCACAAGTTTTGTGCTTTTAGATGCTTGATATCAAGACCTCAGCTGAGGTCTTGAATTCAATTTAAATATTGAAGTGAGAAATTACTTCTTTCTCAAAAACTATTTTTATTTCAGAAGGAGGCGTTTCTTATTATGTTTTATACTATCAACAGCTCTCCATTGCTCGTTACCAAGATAATGTTTTTATGCCAACAATTATTTTGAGTAATTACCGATAGTGTCCAGTGTCTTTAAGGTTAGAGACTTCTTATTTCCCCCTATTTCTTATAAAGACGTTTCCTATCATAAAACGATCACAAAAGGTGAACTTGGACGAGGATCAGCTCTTCAACATTTCCTGCTAACTCGGAATCCACTATCCACATTTTTCAGTCTGTAGTTTTTGAGAAATTAGTGAAACATCGTCACGAAAGTATGTTTTACATGCTAGAATATATTTTCATTTCTCAAAAACTACAGCACCTCAGTAAGTAATATTTTCAGGGAAGCTGTCTACCATCATTATTTTCAAACTGTGTATTTTGTTTTGTATCCTACAAAAGGTGCCCAGACACTTTACAATGCACATCGTCCCCATCATAAATGACAAAAGTTTACATCTTTCTGTATTTATAAAATTCAGTCATGAGGGATTGTTTTACTTGGCTGATTTTGCTGATAATTCGTTTTGGGCAGAGGGAAAGGTCAGCGGTTTATGTTCTTTTAGTAATTTTTTTAGTGTAAAGTTTTAGGTGTTTCTTTTGGACTAAATGTTTAGTCCATTCTGGATTGAGCAGTAAAATAGTACAGGTTTGAAGTAACATACAAGTAATCAGGAAATTAAAATTACTATAATTGTAAAAACCCATTATCGGATCATTTATGTTTAAAAACACTTATACATGTGTATCACTTTCTGTTGGCTTTTTGTTTCTCGATAAACTATTTTCTTTTTCCATAGTAATACAGTGTAGTAACCCCTGAATTAACACTACAAAATAGAATTTTATGAAATCACTTTTCTTATGTGAATTATGTTTAGATTGTTTTAATAATTTTGTTTGTAAATGTTTTGGGGAAATAATTAAGTTGATGAGCGGTGCATATTCTGTGTTGATAAGTGCTGTTGTTTTACAGTGTTTGTTCATTCTAATCACAGTCATGTACATTATACAATTGTTGCACGCTGTGACCTAGTCTTGGCCCAAGACTATGGTGCTTGATATTGGATAGTGTACTATGCCCAGCTGTAAATCGCCAAAGCGCTCCCGCCACGGTATGACTTAGTTAACTGGCGTGTTGAAATCTAGACTGTACTGGCAAGTACAACTGCGCGTATCCAATAGCAAGCACCATGGGCCGAGACTAGCTGTGATGGGGTCCATGGTGTTTTGTACACCCGAAGGGGAGAATGGCACCCGAGGCAAAGTTGAGGGCGCCATTTGCCCCATGTACAATGGATCCCTGTCATACCGGTTAACAAACTAATGTTACCCTCCGCTGTAGGCCTACATGTGTGTTTGTATCACACCCTGTGATTGGTTCTCGTCCAATAAAACTTCAAAATTTGTTACCGAGGTATAACAAATATCTTTGTCCCATGTTTGTACTTAAAATAAGTCAATACCCCGCAAGAAGGCTGTTTTCACTTTGTAATGACGGGTTGGTGACTGGCCGCTGTTAATCAACTGACCCAACAACAGAAGCTCCTACACTAATATTGCCATTAACTTTTTGTTGTTGAATTATTTCATGAATTACTTTATTGTTTTCAAGACACATTCTTGAGGCTGTTTAATTTCGCATGGTCGGGACCTATAGTTTCGGTCACCCTTTACTATGTTGCATTTTTTCAAGAATCAGACTGATGTTTGAAAATTAACAGAACCATAACATAAAATACTTTGGTTGGTGTCAGTTAAATGCTTTGCATTTGTTGTCATGCGCGAACCAGCTACCTTGTTCTGCTTTATTTTACACACACGCGCTAGCTAGTAGACTTGATTTCAAGTCTGAGACCGTGGTTATTCCTCTTCCTCAGCCACAAAAAAACGCCTGACGTTTCTATTAGGATCAATGGCTCTTGTGACCGTATGCTAATGAGGGAGGTTAATCTGCAAGAGGGCGCTATTTCAGGCCAGAATGTATTGGCTATCATGGGGACCAAAAGTCACGATCACAGACTTGGAACCAAGGCTAGCTGGCTAGATGTGCGTTTTCAGCCAAAACTAAACAGTCTCGAACTCTGCATCACATTTCTGAGAAGTATTTTTACGGCACAATGTCTCCATTCTCCTTAAAACCCAGTTGATTTGATATGGCTTTCGGGAGTGCCCTTGCGGGGTATTTTAATACAATGGACCACACAAGGCGTTTGCTGTTCAACTTGGACCCCATCACATTATTTTCAGAAAGAAGAATAAAAGAACAAGCACATTGAGTGCACATTGCATACAGAACGGTTACACTATTATCGGCGTAAGATCACTTGGGCGCCAGTTTGGTTCCGTCACGCGTCCAACTGGTCCCAAACCGAATGCGGGAAACCTGCACTGTCTAAATATTAGGGTCGATCATAGAGATGCGTCTTTATATCGCGTGAATACATCCGCACGTGACAAGTTTTTGACCACTGCTAGAGTGCATAAACTCTCCGCGGTATTTATGATGCATGTTAATTATTGACCTTTAGATTGTTAGGAACTGTGTGTAAACACTTAAACCTTACCCGGGTTTTATCATTTTTAGCATAGTCATAAAAGCCGCACTTTGAGCTCAACTTGACGTAGTAACCCTCTTACAGTACGACCTTTCAATACGATCAAAATATGTATCGACATAAAGCTCTTATAAAGCAATGCAAGGAGCTAGCTGCGCTACATGAGTTGTGAAGTTAACAAGATTAATTAAGAATCATCGATTGAAATACTTGTCCATCTGGTAAGTTACAAGTTTAGAAGTAATTACTGAATCCTAGGTGCATGATATCAATAGGGAGGTTTAGATGCGCGTTACGTGAGCAAATGCGTGGACGTGTAGGCCTACGTCAGAAAATTGTGTTGTTAAAATCTTATGTTTTCAGTATACGTGAAGTTGCTTTTTTTTTTACGTCTGGTGCGAATGTGCAGACGTATATTTTTTTATGTGAGCATGAAATAATCCCTAAAGTGTTGATGTTACCGAATAGAAACACGTGTTTGCCCGCGTAAAACGTGCAACTAAACCCCGCTACTGCACAGTTCAATTGAATGTCATGCTGTCTATGCACAGAAAAATAAGCAAATGGGGTAAAACTTAAATGCAACTGAAACTGTGATACCAATGAAATTGCTGCCACATTTTCGCACACTTGTCCTTAGGGTAGTCTTCATGGAAAGCGGTTTGAGATGCGGTAAATTCGATGTTGATGTGCCGCATGCTGGCCAGCTGCCCTTGCTGGTGGATGATACCCCAGCTGAGACTGATGATATTCGCTGGGTTTCAATTTTATTTAGTTGGTGTGGTGTACTTGATATCCCACTCTAACTTTATTGTGGTCTCTAGTGACAAAGTGATAGGAACAGCAAATGTTAATGTTTAGTTTTAGTCCTCGCATGATTGAAGTCGCTTCCATCGCCAGGAATCAATAAAGTCTACTTTCGAACTTTGTATTTCTTGCTACATGTATTTTTTATTATCTATATGTTCAATCAAAGACATTATTATATGGCTGCTGTATAAACCGTTTTCTTTTTTAAAGTGTGGTGGGTGCAATTTTTGCATGTCGACTTCCTATAAGAGAATTATTAACCTCCATGGTATTCAACGGCAGCCGGGCAGCACCATAACACCGCGTGTTGATATACGCCACATCGCAATGAACTCGTAATATAGAATATTACGGGACTTGCACAGTCTATATGAGATAAATGCACAGTCTACTAGATTACACAAGTAACTTTTTGCAATTTTAAACCTATTGTCTCACAATCTTGTTTCAACAGTTTTAACGGCACAATGGAAACCAAAATTCGGCACATCCTCCTGGGTGTGTTTCTCCTTACTGCACTCATTCTTGGGTTCTCATCAGCAATTCGTGTCACTGATCTAAACATCGTGGACAGAGCAACCACATGTTTCCTTGTCGAATGGGACTACAGTCTCGATGGTTACAACTCAAGTCGATTGCTTGGTTTTGAACTCATTGTGTCTATGATATTTGACAAAGAAGTTGCTCAGAAGAATATCACTCGAAACCACACGTCTGTTTTGGTTGATAATTTGACCAGTGGTAGTACATTCCATGTATGTATAACTCCATTGATCTCGCAAGGTGCAATTGGAAACAAGACATGTGCATTTGCGTCCACTGTATACCATCCATGGAATACACGCGCTAAAATAGCTACGTTCATTGGAATTGGAATATTTGTTATTTTTGTGCTTCTCATGGTGTTCGATTTCAAGTATCCAAGACAACCAACGAGTGACAGTGGTCCAAACCAGTCGACAGTCAATACAATGAGAAATGACGTTGTGAATTGAAGTACGCATCTACAAGATTCAAGTTTCAACTGTGAAAACAGATACATCGTAACCATGACAACATATTCAACCATAATTTTCCACCATCCCTGGAGAGCTTGAATGATTTCGAATGTTTTGATATCACCTTTATTCTCGTATGTGCCTTTTATACAGTGAATAGACCCCACAAAGTTGTCCATTCAACCTGGACAGCACAAAGGAAGTCTAGCCGTTATGCATGTCCTTACACATCGGGGCTCGTGGGGTCCTGACAACAATATACCCCACATCAACAAAGGAAAACCTTTAGGAAAGGGAAACCAATGCACGACCCCACCCCACGCTGATCCGTGAGTTTGTGTGTACCCGTTGGGTAACCGAGGATTACCCGTTGGGTAACCGAGGATTACCCGTTGGGTAACCGAGGACCAGTGAGAATATGGATCCGGGTATTTGACAGAGCGAGATGGTCACTGCAACGTTTTCGGGTACAACGCCAACGAGGACCTTACCTCCATCCAAACAATGGGAGAACATAGACAAGTTTTAGATTATTGGGATGCAAAAATATGTTTTAAAGAGAACGTGAACACGTTTTGGTCTTTTGAACCGTTAAATAGTTTTAACAACTAATGAATGTAGATACATGTAAATACAGTAAAGCTATTCTGTTTTATAACACGGACATTTTCTTGAAGCATACAACCCCAACATAATAGTAATAACTAAATACATAACACAGTATAGTTGCTACAAATTAAATTTTCTAATTATTGTAAAATCGTTAAGATGAAAATAAAACTTATATTTGTACAAGACAGTTTAATTGTGTAAAAACATTATAATTTTTAAACCGAACCAGTTAATAAATATAAACCGAACCAGTTGATAAATAAATGTTAATGATTTCTATTTATAAACTATCTCTACATGTCTGTAAATGTACAAAGTATTAAGGGCAGTAAACACTATTGGTAATTACTCAAAATATTTATTGTCATAAAACCTAACTTGGTAAAGAGTAATGGGTAGAGGTTGGTCGTATAAAACATTGTGAGAAACGGCTCCCTTTGAAGTGGAGTAGTTTTCAAGAAAGAAGTAATTTTCAACGAATTTGATTTCAAAACCCCAGATTTAGAACTTAATTAAGGTCTCGAAAGCAATTGCATCGATGAACGCACACAACTTCGTGTAACAAGGTGTTTTTTTTTTCTTTCATTATTATCTCGTAACTTCGATGACCAATTGAGCTCAAATTTTCACAGGTTTGTTATTTTATGCATATAAAGGGCACTGGACACGTTTGGTAATTGTCAAAGACCAGTATTTTCACTGGGTAGCTCAACTGTGCATAAAATAACAAACCTATAAAAATTTGGACTCATTTGGTTACAAGTTGAAGTTGCAAGAAAACAATGAAAGAAAAAACACCCTCTTACAATAGTGTGCTTTCAGACCAGCAGCCTTTTATTTTTTTGTGAAGTTTACCTCTTTTTCGAAACTACGTTACTTCAGAGGGAGTCGTTTCTCGGCTTGTGAGAAACTATCAACAGCTCTCCGTTGCATATAGTTTTACCAAGTATAAGGCTCATGCTAATAAATATTTTGAGTAATTACCCAAAGTGTACAGTGTCTTTAAGTATATTATTACAAAGGAGGTATGCACGTTTTCCAACGAGAATTCTATAAGTAATATAAAGGGACTATTAATTTTGTTTTACCCATACTCCGATGTGTGTTAGCACTGTATACTCAGCACTTTCCCGAGTCCTGTGAGAACAAATATCACAGGCATATTACTCGGATGTGATTCGAACCCACGACCCTTGCAACCCTAGAGATGGCGTTTAAAGAGCGCTATGAGATGTACACGAGTTAAAAAACAAAGGGTGTGACACATTTTTATAGCGTCCACTAGTTAACCCTTCAAGGATTGGGGGGTGGTGGGGCTGACGCCCAAGATATCAAATCATCGAGGAATTCTGTCTGTGTTGGGCATTGCATGGTAGGCTCCTCAAAATCACCAAAGAAAAATTCAAGACACTCGTCAAAATACGGCAATTCCGACGACGGTTGGGAACAACTGTCCATCTCTTCCGAACAACCAATCAGTGTATCGAGAGCATGATCAAGTTCATCAAACCTTTCTCCATCGTAGCTCTCATTCAAATAGCAAATACAACCTCGGTTAAGCTCTTCTTCAAAGTTGGGAGGGAAACCTGTTCCGAATGTTGCATTAAATTCTTGGTAGAGTTGTTGTGCGCATGGGCACGTGGTATTCCAGTCATCGGGATGATCTTTGCCGATTGTAAGTACATCAAGACAGACCTCAAAATATAAAAGTGTCTCTTCATCAGGACAGACAAACCCATCAGTTGAAATATTGGAAAAGGGTAAAGATCTGTTGTAAAGGTCAAGCAAACAACAGATGAAGCGCGGAAACGGAAAATCGTCGACAAATCCACAACGGTCAGTATAGGGCAGCTCTCTGACACTGCCCTCTTTGGCCATGTCACCAAATTCACTTAGATCGTGACAGAGACAGTCGGGTGGTGCTTCCGTTCCAAATGTAGCATTGAGCAAACTATTGAATGAATCCCAACATGGACACACAAGTTCATCGTCGGCATACGCACCCAAGTAAATTCCATCACATTGATAATAAAAATCGTAGTCGAAAGCTGGACAGACAAATCCATATGTGTGTATAACTGCCGAGTCAGAAATGTTGTTAAAGTAACAATATAGGAAGCGTGGAAAAGGAAAGTCACTGTAACACTCCCTGTGGTTTTTATTTCGCTTATGACCTCCATTACTTCGCTTTGAACGATGATGATGATGATGAGAACTATCATCAATGCTACGTCGACGACGTTTTCTCCCGCAGCCACACCCTCCGTCTTCTCCATCAATCAAAGCTCCTCCAAATGTTGAAGAAAAATTTCCAGACAAAGTATAAAATGAGGGACACTGTTCGGATCCATCACAAACATCAACCATATCGCCATAGTCAGCAATGAAATCACTGCCACTGTGAAATTCATAGCAAATGGCAAGCCAGTGAAGCTCATCGCTAACGGGGCATTCGAACCCATTAGTAAGAATGAAACCTGATGTTTCGATGTTGGTCAGGCACTCGATGAAATAAGGGTATGGGAAATAAAACGGAGGCTCACCTGTACCAAAGGTTTCGTTGAGTATGTCATATAGATCATCTACACTGGGACATGAGGCATTAAAGGCTTCTTCTGAATCACATCCATGGTCTAAATAAAGGTAATCACAATAGTCCAGAAACAATACGGTTTCATTATCAGGACACACTTTTCCATTTGTTAGATTTACTGGACCTGGCTCATCAATTTTCTCAAAACAGTAAAATAAATTGGGAAATGGGTAATCACCTTCACCATACAAGCGTTTACAAGCGACACGTCTTCTGTTCGAGCCCCTTTTCATCCTTACACGGTAATCAAAATCGTGATACTCGTAGCGGTGACAATGTAATACTGGCGTCTCAGGTGTTGACATTTCTGTTGTGGTTGGTGTGTCAGTTGTTGTTAACAATTCTGTTGTGGTTGGTGTGTCAGTTGTTGGTGTGTCAGTTGTTGTTGACAATTCTGTTGTGGTTGGTGTGTCAGTTGTTGTTGACAATTCTGTTGTGGTTGGTGTGTCAGTTGTTGTTGACAATTCTGTTGTGGTTGGTGTGTCAGTTGTTGTTGTCACTGTTGTGGTTGGTGTGTCAGTTGTTGTTGACATTTCTGTTGTGGTTGGTCCGTCAGTTGTTGCTGACATTTCTGTTGTTGTTGGCGTGTCAGTTGTTGTTGTCACTGTTGTGGTTGGTGAGTCAGTTGTTGTCACTGTTGTGGTTGTTGACTCTGTTGTGGTTGGTGTGTCAGTTGTTGTTGACATTTCTGTTGTGGTTGGTGTGTCAGTTGTTGTTGACACTTCTGTTGTGGTTGGTGTGTCAGTTGTTGTTGACACTGTTGTGGTTGGTGTGTCAGTTGTTGCTGACACTATGGTTGGTGTGCCAGTTGTTGTTGACATTTCCGGGGTGGTTGGACGTGTGCCAGTAGTTGCTGGTATTTCTTTTGTAATAGACACTTTTGTTGTGCCAACAGTTGATGATAACCCACTTGTGGTTAACACCTCAGTTGTGGTTTCATCTGAAATATAGAAAAATAATTTTAATAATAATAATAATAGTAATAATAACCGTATTTATAACGCGCCTTTTGCCAAATGATACAAAGCGCAGGTATTATTACTGCAAAGAGTGGGCGAATTTTGAGATATAAGACCTAATGGTTTACAAGGTGCTGTGGCGCAATATGCTGCCAATCCAGCCAGGAACACCGGGGCGAACCCCTTTTCTTTTCGATAAGTGCACCGGATTTTTTAACTAGCATTTACACAACACATGGGACCAACGGCTTTACGTCCCATCCAATTGATGAAGCAATGGTTATGTGTCTTGCTTAAGGACACAAGTGTCACGGCTGGGGATTCGAACCCACATTCTGCTGATCAGAAATCAGAGTTTAAATTCGGTGCTCTTAACCGCTCGGCCACAACACTACCATTATGTTAGCAAACAACCCAATTAGAGTTCAATGGTTCCATTCAAGGTGAATCATATAATCACAAGTCGTAGAATCCTTGTTCGGAGCATATTTTTCTGTATTTTTCCGTGCCCATTTGAAATCTAGACTTTTTGAATAAACATCACAAAAAAACTTCTTTTATCAGCCCACGAAGTATATTCCTTTATATTGCGTGCAATTTTGCGCAAATAAATATTAAGATTCTAACAATTTCTCAATACAAGTAGGCCTACATGTATTCGAGTTTCCAATAAAGTGCACCAACAAGAGTCTGCTAAAGACACGTTTTTATTTGAAAGCTGAAAATGTGTATTTAAAGGCACTGGACACTTGGTAATTGTCAAAGACCAGTCTTCTCACTTAATAACAAACCTGTATAAATTTGAACGTAGTTGGTCGTCAAAGTTGCGAGAGAATAATTGAAGAAAAAAACACCCTTGTCGCACAAGTTGTGTGCTTTCAGATGCTTGAATTTTAGACCTCAGCTGAGGTCATTCAAATATTTAGTGAGAAATTACTTCTTTTGCAAAAACTAAATTAGAGGGAGCCAATTCTCACAATGTTGTATATTATCAACAGCTCTCCATTGCTTGTTACCAACTCAGTTTTTAAGCTAACAATTAAATAGTGTCTTTAAGTCGCGTTTTTATGTGAAAGCTGAGTGAGAGGATTTAACGTTTTATGCCTAATTGAAGAAATTTTGAAGGCTCATATAGTTATTGTAAGTATATATTAAAAGTGCTGAAAAGCCCATAAATGTCATCAAATAATGCGACAAGGTTTCAAGGTGAACTAATGATAACAACTCTATAACTTCAAACAGATCTCATGTAGTTGGAGTGGACGTATTTATGGACGTTTGGTAAGTGGGACGATATATACTCTGTATGAACAGACTGCCTCTACAGTGAAAAGCACAATGTGTAGACATGTAAATGCTCTAAAAATGAATATTTGATTTTGCATTCTCACCTTTACACTCAATCCCAAGAAAGCTCCCGGCACAGTTGCATTCACAATTGGGCCGGTCCAATGTCCCACCGTTTGCACAGTATAAATTACACGCTGAAAATAATGATAATAATAATGTATATACACCATAAAAAAATACACATTTTTCTTAACGTAGAAATATGGATGGACATTTTGAATAGTGATAATGTGATTGCAACAAAGGGTTTTTAGTCCCAATGGTTTATCTTTTATAAATTTGGTAAGAGTGCCAATTGGTGTTCTATAAGAAATAATCGTCTTAGAAACGTCTCATGCTATCATGAAGTTTACTCCTCTTAAAGACACTGGACACTATTGGTAATTGTCAAAGACCAGTCTTCTCACTATTGTGCATAAAATAACAAACCTGTTAAAATCTGGACTCAATTGGTCGTCGAGGTTGCGAGATAATAATGTAAGAAAAACACCCACGAATTCTGAGGTCTCGAAATCAAATTCAAATATTTTAGTGAAAAATTACTTCTGTCTCGAAAACTACGTTACTTCAGAGGGAGCCGTTTCGCACAATGTTTTATACTATCAACAGCTCTCCATTGCTTGTTACCAAATAAGCTTTCACACCAACAATTATTTTGAGTAATCACCAACAGTGTCCAGTTCCTTTAAATCAGTTCTTTTCCCTCCTCCACAAGTGTTCATGGTGAGACAATTGTGTACAAATATTGAAGACATGTTAATTTAAACTCACTGTTATACACATGCAATGTAAATGGAACAATAGGTAACTCTCCGATTGAGCCCGTTGCAACTTGTTCTTCCATGAACGTCCTAAACTCCTCACGAAATGGTCTGTCTGGATTGACTGCTTGGTGGAATATGCTCTCAAAGTCTATTGTGAGGCTGCCAGGTCTGTTGTATCACAAAGAAATAAATGACAACAACATTGAGTACTGCGAAAGGTTATTCATCTTTGCTTTTGCAAATTCATATCGCACGATGTTTAATTATAGTATGCAAGTATTGACTGCTTTCAGTGCTATGGTTTATCACAGGGGATCATTGTTTCAAAGTGGGAATTCTTCGTGATGGAGTGATTGTCTACTGTTTTAGAGTGGGAATCTCTATATTTTAAGATAAAGGCCATACAAAGCCAAGTTCAAAACGCAAGGCCACTTTCTACGATTTCGGTTGGTCAGTTTTCTTTTACCACGGATAAAATTGCCAAACTTTGATTAACTTTTACCTTATATCGTGGACCACTGTTTCGATATACACGTCATTGAGTGAACTACTCTCGTAAATCATATCCATCTGTCAAAGTGAGAAAAACGATCACAAATAATATTAACGAGATATTATTGGATAACAACTTGTATCAATTATGTTCATAATGATCACAAACACCAATACACACTATATCTAGGACTACTACTGTATGTGCGTTCGATTATCGATAAGCTTCCCCGGGTCGACCCCGATCTGCCCCCGGTACGTTCGAATAGCTTTGACGTCATTCCAGGGGTTCACCCGGGTCAGCCCCAAGTGCCCTGCTTGTGGAACGGGTCACATGGGGCTGGCCCGAGGTGCATGACATCACCACGACAGGGTGAGTGTTCGTTCGAAAAGCCTTGTCAGGGCTCACCCGAATGAGCGACGCGGGTCGACCCAGGGAAGCTAATCGAACGCACCCATTTTATTTCATTCAATGGGCGAACGCGATTTTGAGATATCGGCGGAATTCAGGAGCGAATTATTTTGTCCGCGAAGGAAGAATAATCCCTGTAAGGAATACATACTCTGAGAAGTTTTTATTATTCAAACGTGTGTGGAGGTGAGACCCTTTCCCATAACCGTCTTACTTCGAAGTAAAATTATCAATTCTCGATATCGAGATTTACGGACTTATTTTAAACACGTGTCATAACACGGCGAAACGTGCGCCGGGAAACAAGGGTGTGGGTTTTTCCGTTATTTTCTCCCGACTCCGATGACCGATTGAGCCTAAATTTTCACAGGTTTGTTATTGTATAAATAAGTTGTGAAACACGAAGTGTGGGCTTTTGGACCGTTTACCGAAAGTGTCCAATGGCTTTAAAGGCACTATGGCGTGTTTATAATAGTCGTTACTTACGATATGCAAAATGTCTAAGTAATATATACAAACAATTATAGAGATCATTCAGCAAAACAACAACTATTAGGATTAAACAATATTGAATACCACGCCGTGGGCGAAGGCGCTTTAATTACAGCATCTAGTTTTGTAGACACAATGTTATTTACTCCATCTTTCTTGGTGAATGTCCTTTTTTGTTTATCTTGGAGCAAGTTCGGGTGGCGACCATTTGTCAACCACTGGCCAATGTTCCATGGTTACCTATGCATTGAATACATCCTGGGTACCAGGCAAAATCAACCAATGGTTAACTACAGTCGACTATAGTGCCTGACTCGAACTTGCTCATGGCTGAACTACTGACTCAGAAATGGACAATCAAAAATTATAGATACGTTAAACTCCTAAGCACTTCCCTACGATTTGTTTTTTCCTGGGCCCTTATGGGCTCTTGCAGCCGATTTCACAAAACGCTAAGATCAATCCTAGTATATCTTGAGTTAGGACAAGTAACTTAGGATGGGTTCGATGCGTCCTATACGTCTTTGGATACTCGTCCTAAGTCAAGGAAAAGTTTGGTGAAATCGACGGCTGGTAAATAAATCAACGAAACATACCTCTGAGATAAACGTTTTGGCAAGGTTTTGATATTCAGCTGATGAGTGGTCGTTGTATACTGGTAGGTATTCCTTGTCGAACGTCACATTTCCACCAACAAACTCTACATATTTAATCCAAACAAACACATAATGTTATAACAAGAACGAACATGGGTTCTTAATACAAAGAACAATAATAATATGTTCAACATAAATATGAAGGCAAAACTGAAGTAAAAATTTATTATAAATATCAGATTAGCATATATCTCGATTGAATGACATATCCGAGATTACTACCAGCCAATTCTATGGATTAAGAAAACGTAATCTCTTTTCAATTAAATTTTGTTTTTGCCTTTATTAGGATACACGTTAATTTTTCTGCGGAGTTAGTTACAAAAAGGTCAAACAAAATCGGAGTGTCACTTTGTGTATCCCAACATATTGCACAACATCAAACCTGTTTAAATTTGGACTCAAATTGTTCATTGATGTTGCAAGAGAATAACGAAAGAAAAAACACCCTTGTTGCACACATTATTTTGTGAGATAACTAGGCCTGAAGTCTGGTTATATTTGCGTGAGCAATTTCTAAAAAAAAACTATGTTACTTCAGAGGTAGCAGTTTCTCACACTAACAATTTATAATACCAACATCTCTCCATTGCTCGATATCAAGTAAAAGTGTATAACAATTGCAACTACTTTGCGAATCCGCACTCGTACCGTAATATCTGCATGAGGAGGCAATTTGGGCCAACTTTGTGTGCTTACTGTATGCATAAACGTTTTTCATTATATCAATTTCTCATGTATAGCAGAAAACTTCTAGGTGCGCATGTCGTCACTCGTGTGCTAACCCCGGGGTAAGTAGTCAGCATTTACCCTTGCTTACGGTAAACAGCTTCCTCATTAGAGCACGCGCACACTGATGCTGCACAAGAGACTTGTGAACAAGTCGTTAAAAATGTCTGTTGCGGTGATTCTCGCGGTATTCCCCGTGATTTTCGCGGTATTCTCGTGAGACTGCTGACCCCGCGAGACTACTGCTCTGATGACAACGGTCCCATTCATGGGGAATAAAAAGTCGGCAACCAGCAGTTCGCGCGAGAGCAGAATTCGTTCCTGAATCATGACGACACCACCACGACTCGACTATCTCACCGCGGCAGACCACCGACCTGTCCACAAGTCTATACTGCACAAACAGCCACCGCAAAATCATAAATAAAAATGAAAACAATACACGGAATTTGTTTTCCAAAGCCTCGCACAACAAGGGCACGCCCACGCACACTGGCAAATTAAACAAATGAACAAAATGAACAATCAGTTGTTGAGACATGTCACGATATGGTACAATAGTAGGCCTACGTGAAGATCAAAGGTTCAAATCAAGTTCAGTGTTTGAAGCCATAGATGCATGACTTCATTCAATTTACTCCTGCATCAAGCTTCAGCTATTAACAGGGACTAAACAAAATATTAACCCAACCCTTCCAAGGTTAAACATTGAAACCAACGCTCAAAACCACAACAAATACATGTCTTTGTTACGGTTGATGGCTGCTATGGTGCACGCACGTTGTGACGTACACCCATACTACTATACCCCTTCCATGCTCCCTGCATCCAATGCCTATAATGCAGTTACCACCTTTAATATAGGCATTCTTGTTGTCTATTTTTGCTATGCCTTTCTTGTATGTATTGTATAGTCTCCTTTACACAGGGAAGACAAATTCCATGTTTTTTTTTATCATGACAATAAAATCTTTTTAATCTTTAATCTTTAATCTTTTTCTGTCAATTTCGGCAAATGAGCGGCCAGCTAAGTCTATTTCGCGCGAAATTGAATGCTTTACTGAAAAGGGTGATTAAAATAAGTTTAAAAGTACCAACAGAACCGGAGCCCGTGAGAATGGGAGGGGAGTGTTGCGTACGCGATGTTCCATCGTCTGTATGGGTGTGTTTAAAACCCAGGAAACCCGTTAGTGGCAGTTGAAATGATTTTGAGAATGTTCACAATGTGCATACATCAAATTATACCCACATTACATTATAGCGTTAATTCAGTTAAAATATAATTTTGCGTTAAAATATACAATTTGTACTATCAACTTATAAAGTTAAATACTACCAATACCCAATGTGCTGACCAATCAAACATTTCTGTTTTATTAAATCACTTTAAAATATTAAAACCACATCATTGGTGTTTTTATTTATCAAATGATTACTGCTGATCGATGACGATAGGGGACCACTGGCCAAAACCACGACTCGATCCAATGGGGTAAACCAAGAGGCTGTAATTATTTGTTGCTCGATATGTGGCCAAAATCTGTGTGCACCCCCAAATGTATAGCTTGAGCCAATGAAGCATTGGACCAAGTTAGGCTGCGGTTGTATAGGAGGTGTTTAAAACATTCATTGAACGACCTCTACTGACCACCAAATGACATTTGGCCAATTATTTTGTTGACCATCCCTTAATTCTGAAAACACATAATTAAAGATACTAGACACTATTGGTAATTGTCACAGACCAGTCTTCTCACTTGGTGTATCTCAACATATGCATAAAATAATAATATATATACACCATAAACAAAGATACACAGCTTATAACCGTAGAAATATGGATGGACATTTTGAATAGTGATAATGTGATTGCAACAAAGGATTTTTTGTTCCAATGGTTTATCTTTTATAAATTTGGAAAGAGTGCCAATATTGGTGTTAGAAACGTCTTATGCTATCATCTTAAAGACATGGACACTATTGGGAATTGTCAAAGACCAGTCTTCTCACATGATGTATCTCAACATAAAATTATGCATAAAATAACAAACCAGTGACAATTTGGACTCAATTGGTCGTCGAGGTTACGAGATAATAATGGAAACAAAACACCCTTGTCACTCGAAGTTGTGTGCTTTTAGATGGTTGATTTCGAGACCTCAAATTCTAAATCTGAGGTCTCGAAATCAAATTCGTGGAAAATTACTTCTCTCTCGAAAACTATGTCACTTCAGAGGGAGCCGTTTCTCACAATGTTTTATACTATCAACCTCTCCCCATTACTCGTCACCAAGTAAGGTTTTATGCTAATAATTATTTTGAGTAATTACCAATAGTGTCCACTGCCTTTAAATGCTGTTAAATTTAAATAAAGACTTACCAGTTTCAATAGTCTCAGCTGCAAGATAATCAGAAGATATAGAAATGTTAAAGTTGCAAACAAAGCCTAATGGTGAACCGACTAAACAAGATTAATTCGTGATAACTCACTATTCATAAATATCTGAGACAGTTTCGTTATTCCTATTGGTGGAGAGCGCGTCACGTGGGGGTGTTTAAACCTTTGATAAAGACCAGTGTTTATAATCGGTTGTGAGCGGATACTCCGCGCTAGTCTTGATGCAAGCTGTGGGTGAGTTGGCCGCGCTGTGTGTGAAAGGAAAACCAGAACGTCTTGCACCAAGACTATACGCGCTTGCGCACGAACGGAACCGGAAACTGTCGGAAATAGGCATGCAACACACGAACATCGTACATGTACATGTAACATGTACATACCATGGAGGTTTAACCAAAAAGGTTCTTATGAATGCGAAGGGTAGCTACTAGTTCTTTCACGGCCGTTGAAAACCTTGCAGGGTCGAATTGCCTTGTGATAAGGCCCTCGCCTTCGGCTCGGGCCTTTATCACACGGCAATTCGACCCTGCGCTGTATTAAACGGCTGTGAAAGAACTAGTCGCTACCCTTTTATTTCCTTATTAGTTTGTGTTCTTCATTACTGACCAATTTTGTAGGCCGAGAGCGTGGTCAATCGCGGACCAATCGTGGGCCAAACGTGGGAGGATCATCATGGGCGGGGTGGGATCTCCTAGGTCGGGAAGCTGCTGCTAGCTCTCCCAACACTAATTTTGAACATGTTAACACATAGACGTCGACTCTACACGATGGAAAAGTGGCCGAGAGGGTGATCATTCGCGGACCAATCGTGGGCCAAACGTCGGAGGATCTCCATAAACGTGGTCGGGTCGGGTAGGGATCTCCTAGGTCGGGAAGCTACAAGCTCTCCCATGCTAATATTTTGAACATGTTCAAAATAAGCGTAGCCGGTTCGTGGCCGACAATTTGCGGGGCAAAGTCGTAGTGGGAACGCCATTATCGTACAAGCAGCGTGATAGCATCGTGGTGAGATCTCTGTGTTTGTAATAAAAACGAAACGCCGTCGGCAACCATTTCGAAGTAGAAAACCGCTACGTCAGCATTGGTCTTGGTGTCTTCGTCAGTAATCGTAGTGGCAGCGACTCAGAGCACTTTTTGCGTAGAAATAGTAAAGTTGGGCGGAGTCTTGAATTTTCCAAATTGCTTGATTTTGACGGCGAACAATCCCCGACTTGATAATTTTTTTGAGATCGGGGTGATTGGCACGATCTTCTCAAGGTCATAGTGCTGTGCGAACGGGATAACAGACATCGCCACAAGTCGTACTGGAAGCGTACTAGAAGCGTAATATGGTCAGCACCAGCGTAGTGGTATCGTCTTACAGTCTTCAAATAGGTTTTTGTAACAACCTGTTTTGGTAAAACGATGTATCTCAAAAAATCCAATTTCAAGAAAAATAGGTTTCAAATTACTGACCAATTTTGTAGGCCGAGAGCGTGGTCAATCGCGGACCAATCGTGGGCCAAACGTGGGAGGATCATCATGGGCGGGGTGGGATCTCCTAGGTCGGGAAGCTGCTGCTAGCTCTCCCAACACTAATTTTGAACATGTTAACACATAGACGTCGACTCTACACGATGGAAAAGTGGCCGAGAGGGTGATCATTCGCGGACCAATCGTGGGCCAAACGTCGGAGGATCTCCATAAACGTGGTCGGGTCGGGTAGGGATCTCCTAGGTCGGGAAGCTACAAGCTCTCCCATGCTAATATTTTGAACATGTTCAAAATAAGCGTAGCCGGTTCGTGGCCGACAATTTGCGGGGCAAAGTCGTAGTGGGAACGCCATTATCGTACAAGCAGCGTGATAGCATCGTGGTGAGATCTCTGTGTTTGTAATAAAAACGAAACGCCGTCGGCAACCATTTCGAAGTAGAAAACCGCTACGTCAGCATTGGTCTTGGTGTCTTCGTCAGTAATCGTAGTGGCAGCGACTCAGAGCACTTTTTGCGTAGAAATAGTAAAGTTGGGCGGAGTCTTGAATTTTCCAAATTGCTTGATTTTGACGGCGAACAAACCCCGACTTGATAATTTTTTTGAGATCGGGGTGATTGGCACGATCTTCTCAAGGTCATAGTGCTGTGCGAACGGGATAACAGACATCGCCACAAGTCGTACTGGAAGCGTACTAGAAGCGTAATATGGTCAGCACCAGCGTAGTGGTATCGTCTTACAGTCTTCAAATAGGTTTTTGTAACAACCTGTTTTGGTAAAACGATGTATCTCAAAAAATCCAATTTCAAGAAAAATAGGTTTCAAGTTGAAATAACTGCCTTTTTATTTCAGAATATTGGATTGTCATTTATTTTAGATTTTCACTAATCTAATAATTGAAAATAAGTTTCCATATTTTGTTTATAAGTTTTTGAACATTATTGAAGAAACTGTGACAGTTTATTCAAAGATACATCATTTCACCGAAATAATGCACCCTCACAGGAAAGCGTATCTCGTCAAACTGATGCATAACAATGGTATACTGAAAAGCATTTGGGATGTTGATTAATTTGCTAAAATGGTGTATGTCAGAGAGATACACCATTTTACCATATTTTGACTTTTGACTTTGAAGCATGACAGTACAGTCGCGATTTAGTCTGTAATTTGCAATTTTTTTATTTTGACGGCGATTGTGCCCCGATTTGAAGAAAAAAAATCAGATCGGGGTGATCGGCATGATCTTTGTAAGGTCGTAGTGCTGTGTGGACGGGGTATAAAGGAACAAAAGACCAACAAGGATGATTGATGGCTTCAAGTACAACTTCTATGATTAAATACTAACGCGGGAGACTTATACAATACAACAAACACTGTACACATGAACTGCCACCTTAAGAAATCACTGCCGTCATCACTGTAGGCCTATTGGGTAATAGCCACAATTTATGTTACTGTCCTAAAAACATTTTAATAAGTCATTCTACAAAACGTAAACATAACTTACCGGCCATTTCTGCGAAGGTCGGTTGTGCTGATGTGAGAGAAAAAAAAACATAGTTTGCTTTCATTAATTCACGAAGTAAAATTGTATACTTAAGTAGATCGCACAACATATGAAGTGGGGGAATTGTGTTTCAAAATATTGCTTAAAGGAACATTACAGAATTTGTAATTCGGCGAAAATCAGTCATTTAACTTTAACATACCGCACGATGTGATTAGATCTCGGTGGTTGGCTGACGTGGAGCCATGTGGAGGCCGCCAGATAACCGACAGGGAAAGTCACATCATAAAGCAATGGTCACATCCCACGCCAATAATACTCACTATGACATTCTTGGCTCTTTAAGAGTCTGTGTACTTGTAACACACAAAAGAATGTCCACAGTATGAAGATAATAATAAAAATAATAATATCGAAGTCTTATATAGCGCACGTTTCTACCAAACAAGGTACTCAAGGCGCCGAGTATATACAAACTTTCAGAAAGATAAAGGTTATTGAAGTGGTGAATTCTGAAACCCAATTATTTAGCACCTTAAGGGTTTACAAGGTGCTACGGCGGATACAGCCGCCACAGCCAGGAACACCTTCTCCTTTTTTCCGATAACTGCACCTGGTTCTTTTACATGCGTTACACAACACAGGACGAAGGACGAAGCAATGGTTATAGTGTCTTGCTTAAAAAGACGCAAGTGTCACAGCTCGAAATAATGTTCGTCTCACTTGGACGACAAGTACTTTTGTGACCTGTTTTACTAATTTTTTCAAAAGCTTCAGCACCCCAGCAAGTAATATTTTAAGGGAAGCTTTCTTCTATCATCATCTTCAAACGGTGTACGTTTAAAGTAAATCTGTAAACATTGTGTTTTGTGTTACAAAAAGATACCCAAATCCGTTAAAGGAACACGTTGGATCGGTCGAGTTGGTCTTTGAAAAGCGTTTGTAATTGTAGTTGTAAAATGCATATAGATAGAAAGATGTTGTAAAAGTAGAATACAATGATCCACAATAACATGCCTCGAAATGGCACGGTTTTCCTTTTACCTCGTCGACTAACACGGTCGGCCATTTATGGGAATCAAATTAATGTTTGACTCCCATAACTGGCCGGCCGTGTTAGTTCGCAAAGTATTAAAGGAAACCACGCAATTTAGAGGAAAATTTGTGTGGATCATATATTCTACTTTTAAAACATCTTTCCAACCATATGCATTTTATAACAAACGGTTCCAAACGCTTTTTATAGACCAACTCGTCCGATCCAAGGCAACGTGTTCCTTTAATGTATCGAAAACCCCAGTTCACTACTTACAACTTAGATATATCACAGAAACCATTACTCCTGTTAACACAGCTAGAATCACGAAGATTAAAATAAAAACCACGATGACACGAAGTACACGTTGGTCGTCTGAGGGGTACCTTGGTGTATACCTGCGCCCTCTACGATCATCATTAGGAATGTCTAGAAAGTCTCCTTCCACTCCAAAACGAGGCCAATGGAATCGACGTGTTCCATGTGCACCTGATGGGTTTGTATACATATAGACAGTATCCCCAACCTAAAGACATAAATACAACTCAAATCAGTCTCATTGTTAACTTAATTGGTTTGTTGAATTTCCTGAATTGGTTTACCGGACAAGAAAACCGTGTTTTGAAATTAATGTTTGTAAAGGTGTCTCACAAAAACACATTTAAAAATGTGTTACAGTCACTATGAATGATTTTTGTTAAATAAACATTAAGCTTTCTCTGGAAGTCTTCCACCGTGACCCAAGAGCTAAAGCTCAACATCTTCAAGACAGCCTGCCTACCTATACTCCTATATACGGCTGTGTGACATGGGTCCTTATACAAGCACCTCGCTGCATATCTCAATAGCTATCACACACATAACTGCCTCTGCATCATAGGCCTACTTGGAATAAAACGTCTCGACAGGGTTTTTCAACACGGTTTGGAAATCATACGGAAGCCTGCCAATTAGCCACTCAATATATATAAGCTCTTTTATACTCTCCATCTCAGGGGGCCGGCGCAAACAAGGTCGTCAACGCCTACTATACGCATCGTATTGTCACGGGATGTTCTGCTCTCCCCAATGGAAATTCGGAAAGAACAAGACATGATAGAATGGAGAAGCTGTTGTCCACCTGCTGACTGATGGTGACTATTGCGTTAAAAGCCGGCTTTGTTGCGATATATAGCCGTATTCTATCGCGTAGAATGTATTTAGAGCTCTCGCATTAATGTTATTTATTTCAAGCGCGAAACAATAATTATTTTGAGCGCTCGAAATGATCATCGAGCAAAATGATTTCAAAAAACATGTTGAAATCGTGTTATACGAACATTATTTGGTAAGAACAAACTTACCTACTTTGAGTGCTCAAAATGATTTATTTCAAGTGAACTTTAATATCCAGACAGTCCTATATTTTGCCCAATCCATGTCTTCTCCGTGTAGCAACCAGCTATTATAGAGTGTGCAAGTCTCGCGCAAGTCTCTGAGAGCGTGTCCGAACATCCGGGACCTTCACGATCCAAACCTTAGGGAGTTTTACGTGTGGGCGATTTTGTTTCGTCCATTATTTTAGTTTAACGTAGTTTGTGACCATGACAACTTTTTATATCGTTGGAAATGTGTAACTAATAATAATAATAATGGAAATTTATATAGCGCCTATCCATGTAAACATGCTCCTGGGCGCTGAACAACAAATAGAAAACATATTAAAATCCATACAATTAAAACACCCATTAGAAATACAGTAAACATGTAATAAATGCAGAATTTGTACACAACCAAACTAACCTAAACATAAGAAAGTACAGTCAAATCAACAAAATAGCAATAAAACTTCACCTTAAAAACATCCTTGTCCCAGAGCTTCACTTTAATTAACATAATATAAAATTAAAATAAAAAAATTAAAAACATTTGTGTATTAATTTGTTATAAAAGCTTAAACAAGACATCGACGAAAAAATGAATAAAACGCTCACTATAAGCGATAAACTCCAAACGGGAAATTCGTTGTATTTATTTCTCATCAAAATGACATTTCAGATATAATTTAAAGCAAAGATTTGATTTCAGAAAGAATAAAGTGTTTCGTCTAATGTGCTTTCTCGGTCCAATACGCGAGGCTTTCACTCTAATCACCATGAAAGTACATTGGTCTCTTCATAATGCTCGGACTTAAAACAAATAAATATTTTCAGAGTTTAATAAGAATAGCACCTGTCCACCCAAAATACTTACCATGTTACGAGGTGAGTAAGATGACTTGTACATAGTGACTTGGTTAGAATTCAGTTTCCTCAAATCGAAACATCAAGCATCCTCCTTCTGTTTCTTTAATTTAGCCTACATCCACCAAACATATCACTGTTGTATATGAGGCCCATATTAAGCGTTTTGGGGTTGATTCTCTCCGATGCATTTGATCGACAGACCCAATATTGAGGTTGACGCATGATTATTGCAACTCTAGAAGTAAAGGTTCATTGATCACAAGAGAGAGTTTGGTGACGCGTTTGAGAGCCTAACAATGATTATACTTAATTTGTTGGCCTCTGAAAACGTCAGCAAACTCTTTTTAAGTGATCATTGAACCTCTTAACTAACTCGGGTATACGTTGGGTGTGTATTTAGCATGCATGACAGAAGGAAGGCCACAGAAAGGTTTTCCTTTGATATCTTCGTTTCTTTTTCAGTGTTAATACAATAGCGCATAGCGAGAGGTTTGCACTTTGCTTGTCAATATTAATTTCTAGCGAAACACAAACCATAAGTTAAATACGTTACATTTTTTGCGACTTTCCTGTCACTAGCGGTGGTTCAAAATTTGTGTTTTAGCACACGAGGGTATTAAAATGTGCTGTTCGATTTGTTCTTTTCTTTATTATATACATACGACATACGACACCATAGTTGAGTGAAGAACCAAGTGCGCACGCGCAAACTCACATACGCCAGGTCGCCCATTGTTTGTATAAGGTAATGTGGGTGATTCGTTAAACCACCGCGGTACCACAGGTTCGACTTTTGAAGGCCCTTCGTTCGAGCACTCTATGGTTCGAGCTCCTTTTCTCCCTTCCTCCATGGTAGTATACAATAGATCAAAAACCTATGGGTAAAAAACCTAAATTATTATTCTTTATCCCCGATGCAAGTTTAACATCTCTTTTATAGATATCCGTTTCTTCATAGAAAAAAAAACAATTATCGAGAAAAAACAACGTAGATTTAAAGTCTAAAGCATCATTTAAAACCGTTTAATTATCAAACAACAACTCAGGACAATGACACTAGTTTTTAAGTCACGAATTGACAACAATAATATTCAAAACGTGATTTTTCACATGATTAGACGATGATTAGTCGTAGTCACTCAACCACTTTTCGTGCATGAGTTGGCCCTGCTGATGGGGAGCGGCACCAAGGGGGAAGGGACTCTTTCACGAAAAAAAAAAACAAGCCATGCGGTAACTTCAACAGGCCACTCAGGTGACAACAAGGTGAACTATTTCTATTCTAAGTCTTTAATCTTCATAAACCTATGATACAAGGTTTGCCATGCTTGTCAATTTTGTATAGCGAAATATTTTGTATTAGTGGTAATAACAGAGCATTTATAAAGCGCCATAAAATAACTGAGCGCAAAGACAAAAGAAAAACAAACGAATTTAGGGATTGTGTAACGTCGGTTGATCGAAACGTATTAATTCTGAGTTCTTTCTTTATTTCCACTTATCCATCATACAATTGCTCTATACAACTGCCTTGCACGTCAACGCTGGTTTGGGATCCAGGGTCCTTCAAAAGTAAACACAAAAAGATAATTTAACTGCTCCACAAACAGACTCGTAACGATTGTCAAGATCTTGATCCCGAGTGGCGTCGCTAAGCAAAGCGCCCTAAATGGTCCAAATTAAATTAATCCAACTCGCAACATCCCGGCTCCCTAATTGCGGAACCAACAGTTTAGAGCAATTAACAAAACCAGGAAACTCAACAATCCACTAAACAATCCATATAGAGCACTGGTTAAAGTTACTGTAAACAACAGTCCGTTCCTAGTTGTCCGCTTCCAGTAAGAGGTACAACTTAGTGATTGGTCTTCTCAGTTCCGATGATCCTATGCGCACTGTAACATACCTAACTTTGACGAAATTTGTGTCACCTTTTATTTTTGAAATGTTAATAATATTTTCTTTCATAGATAAGTTTGTTACTTCCCTGGGTGCGTTCGATTAGCTTCCCTGGATCTACCCCGCGGTGCTCACTCGGGTGAGGCCCCGACAAGAGCTAAACGAACCGCTCACCGCTCTCGTAGGCAGGGGCGTCAATCCGCCTTGAAAGGTGGGGGGGGGGGGGGACACATAACATTTATGGCATGGGGTCCGGGGCCCGCTTTAGGGCCCCGGGAATTTTTTAGTCCGTAGATGCTCTCTGGTGCAATCTATGGAGTCTGAGGGGTGATGTTCCCCCCTCTTAGATTTAATGCCTATTTCAAGCTATGATGCACCTATTTTTGCTATCATGGTTATTGTACCTAAAAAACAACTCAATTATAGCTTCGTAATATCCATTTTGTTTCTGCATTCTAATGCTCAGACGGCAGTTCATCCCTGGTGGGTATTAAAGATGGAGCCTGCTATAAAGCGGAACGCGAAGCCTTTTACGGCCTTGGGTCCAGGCCTAAGGGCTCGGGAAAATTTTGCATTCTAGATGTTCTGTGGTGCAATCTAATTAAGGCCAATAAGAGGCGTACAGAATGTAACAGAACATCTGTAAAATGTGAGCAGCAGCAGAACCTTTTGAGTTAACAGCATCTTCAAGTGCGGATCTATGAACCTTGTTTTAGGGGGGAAATCTGTGAGAGAGTGAGCACACGAGTATGAAACCTTTACGGCATGGGTCCGGCCCGCCTAAGGGCCCGGGAAATTTTTGCATTCTAGATGCTCTGTGGTGCAATCTTTAGGCCAATAAGAGGCTTACAGAATGGAACAGAACATCTGTAAAATGTGAGCAGCAGTAGAACCTTTTGGGTTGACAGCATCTTCAAATGCGGGTCTTTGAACCAAGTTTTAGCAAGTTTTTGCAATCTAGGGCCAATTTTGAGGGGGACAATTGATATAGTGTCCCCCACCCTTGAAAAAATTGTGTCATCTTTGCCCACAGGATTAATGCCCATATAGGGACACCGGGTTTCGTCTTACACAGGGCAAAACTTGGGCTTCATGATAAAGGTGGTCAAAAAGGTGGGGGGGGACATTGTGTCCCCCACCCTCCAAAAGGTGGGGGGACATGTTCCCCTGTCCCACCCCTGATTGACGCCCATGCTCGTAGGCGCTGGGGGCTGACCACCTGAACACCCTGGAATGACGTCAAAGCTATTCGAACGCACCGGGGCAGACCGGGGTCGACCCAGGGAAGCTAAACGAACGCTCCCAATAGTGGGTGCGTTCGAAAAGCTTCCATGGGTCGACCCCGTAGTGCTCACTCGGGTGGACCCCTTGGGATGATAATACCTAACCGAACGATCACACTCGCCCTCTCGTGGTGACGGCATGCACCTCAGGTCACCCCAGGTGACCCACTCCACAAGCACGGCACTTGGGCTGACCCGGGAGAGCCCCGTAAAAGCTTTTAGAGTGGGAATCGAACCAACGACCTCCGGATTAACGTGCCGGCGCTCTTCCAACTGAGCTATCTAGCCCTATAATGGCGGTGTCCCTATTTTGTCAATATCTTTGTTCAATACCCCCCCCCCCCCCCAATATCTTTGTTCAATACCCCCGAACAAAGATATTGACAAAATAGGGACACCGCCAGTATAGGGCTAGATAGCTTAGTTGGTGGAGCGCCGGCACGTTAATCCGGAGGTCGTTGGTTCGAATCCCACTCTAGTCAATTCTTTGTTCAACCCCCAAAATCATTTACAAATTTACCCAGTCAGTTTCCCTTGTGGTTTATATTGATATCTGAAACAAAAAGTCGCATCCCCTTTAGGTGATCCCCTAGCTGCCGCTTCCCAGGTTGTATCGTAATTTGGGTGTGATCTCTGGTTACACGGCAGTTAACGGTTGTATGGCTTCTGACTGGCACCCCGAACAAAAATATTGACAAAATAGGGACACCGCCAATATAGGGCGAGATAGCTCAGTGGGTAGAGCGCCGGCACGGTAATCCGGAGGTCGTTGGTTCGAATCCCACTCTAGTCAATTCTTTGTTCAACCCCCTAAATATATTTGTGTTTGTCATTTATATTTGAGGTTTTTGGTCCTTTATATATATTTGCCGTTGATCCTCTATATATTTTGGTGGTCTTCTAGATATTTGTTTTGATCATTATATTATAGTTATTATTTTGCTCTGAAATATAGATTTTCACTAAACATAAACAGTTTGAAGATAATGATAGTTGAAAGCTTCCCTTGAAATATTTATTGCTGTGGTGTTGTAGTTTTTGAGAAACTAGTGAAAAAAACTGTCAACGTATGACTGGGACCGAGTTGGTTTGGGACCGAGTTGACCGGGTTCGTTTCAGGCGACGAGCGTGGACGACGAAAATAGAACGCCTGGGATTTGGAATCGGGTGAAGTCGGGGACCATTTGCCTAAACTAATTCAAGTATTTCGCTTTCTTTTCGGAAATTATACCATGACATACAAAAACTCTGTGGCAGGAATACAAAAGCAGCAATTTTATTATGCTGACCTTTCTGTTGTGGTTGAGTGGGTCATTTGTATAAAGCTGCTTATAATAAATAGGCAAAACGTTTTGCTTTATAAAAATGCAGAAATTGAGCAGAATAGTGGCTAAATGTTATAGAGCTGCTTATAATCAATAGGAAAACATTATGTTTTAAAAAAAAATTGCAGATGAGCAGAATACCTTGATTCACAACTTGTACTTGTATTTGCTGTATTTAGCTGCTTTTTGTGTTTAAAAAGCTTTAGTTAAGTTTGGTCCTGGGCCAATGGCTTTTGAAGGAAAGAATCGCAGCGCTTACGTAATCATGGAATTGTGCTTATGCTAAGCGTATTTAACAGCTTAGCAGGGAATGTGTTCTTGAGCGTCACAATTCGCAATAAAAAAATGCTACAGTTGACTAATTGTGCTCAACTTCTGCAAAACTTTCACTGGGAAAACAACAGTGACTTTAAAATTTGATTTGCATTCGCAGGATAATACCCGTGGTTTACTTACATGCAAAAGTAGGCCGGGGCGACTAGTGTGCTCTAGTGTTAAAGTCGCGACTACAAATTATTATTTGAGTCGCGACTACTATTTTTCTCTACTCTGTTATAATCGTGCTCAAGCGTTGACTACAAAAATATTCCCGACTACCTGTCTGGTGAAACACTGAGTTGTGTTGCTTCTTATTATTCGCAACATATAATATAACGTGCGCTTGCAACACTTTGCGGCACAAGTCTTTAGAATCCGCAATTTATCTCGACAAGTGTCGATTTCTTCATCAGTTTAGTTTGGATACTTTGCAGTGAGGGAAGATGGTTGCGACAGAAGTCTGCCTAAACTTTCAGTCCTTTGGTCGAGGTTCAAATTGATCCTTGTCAAAGTGCACCTGTAAACAAACTGAACAAAAAACATAACCATTAATAAATATGTTTGAAAGACTAAAATGTTGTCACAAAAGATTCTGAGAACATGTTTTATCTTTTTTTAAATACAGATCGTTAAAGTTTACCAAATTGTAAGGATTCTCAGGAACACACATCAGAAGTTTCACCCAAAGTTTATTTAAAACAAAATGTCTTTATGTTTAAAGGAACACGTTGCCTTGGATCGGTTGAGTTGGTCTTTGAAAAGCGTCATGTAACCGTTTGTTATAAAATCGATATGGTTAGAAAGATGTTGTAAAAGTAGAATACAATGATCTACACAAATACGCCTCGAAGTTGCGTGGTTTTCATTTTACCTCGTCGACAAACACACCGACCGTGTTAGTTTGCGACCTAAAATGAAAACCGTGCAATTTTGAGTGATACTTGTGTGGATCATTATATTCAACTTTTAAAACATCCTTCTTTTAAGATCTTACTAATTTACATATAAAATACTTATAAGAAAATTATAAGAATTTTATCCTTCTTTTAAGATCTTACTAATTTACATATAAAATAGTTATAAGAAAATTATTAGAATTTTATAAGACTCTGATAAGATTCTTATAAGACTGTTCAATAAAGGTTCTTATTAGATGTTTATAAGATTCTTATAGGTTCCTTAAAAGTTTCTTGTAAGAGTATTTCTTTGACCAATCACAGCCACATAAAGCATGTAGCCTTGCCTGTAGCGTCACTTTGGGTAAAAATGATGAAACCAGGCTTAAACATTTAAAAAGGCTAACAGATATAGGTTAATATCACACTTGATTAATGCTATCAATTGACCATAAAAAAGTGTTTCAAATTTACTTTAAAGGCAGTGGTAATTACTAAAAAATAATTATTAGCATAAAACCTTTCTTGGTGACGAGAAATGAGGAGCCGTTGATGATATAAACAATTGTGAGAGCAGCTCCCTCTGAAGTGCCATAGTTTTTGAGAAAGAAGTAATTTTCAATGAATTTGATATCGAGACCTCAGATTTAGAACTTGAGGTCTCGAAATCGACCATCGAAACGCACACAACTTTGTGTAACGGCGGTATTTTTTCCTTTCATTATTATCTCCGAAGTTCGATGACCGATTGAGGTCAAATTTTCACAGGTTTGTTATTTTATGCATATGTTGAGATAAACCAACTGTGGAGGCTAGTCTATGACAATTACCAAAAGTGTCCACTGCCTTTAATATCACACTCAATTGTTGCTAACAATTGACCATCAAAAAAAGTGTTTCAAGTTTACAAGGGACACGCTGGTTGGGTAAGGCAACTTGGTGCATAAAAAGCTTCTTTTTTTTTTTTTTTGAAATGCATATGGTAAGAAAGATATTTTATAAGTAGAATATAATGAGCCACAAGAATATGCCTCCAAATCATGTGGTTTACTTTAACTTTGCAAAATTGCATGTTCAACCATTTTGTGGAGTACAAAATTTGACCCCACAAGCTTGCTAGTCCCGTTAATCGGTTGGCCTTACAGATGAGAACATGGGTCGAATATCAGTAAGCTGTTAATAAGCAGAAAATACTGCTTTCTTAGACAAACAACTTTGCTAGGAACAAATTACGCAGTGTAAGTAGGGCGTCAGTCACAGCAACTTGACTCATGATTTGATTTGGTTTGCTTTATGCTTATCTAACTCATGCATACTATAAAGTCTGATAACTTACTGAGCATGACCTTGCCTCAAGTCACAACAATTGCAACTCACAGTAGATGACACTTTCCGTTTAAAAATCGTATTCTGAAATGATTCTTATACACTTCTTACGAGATTCTGAATTGAAAAAAAAACATTCAGAAGTTTCTCAAAAGATCCTGGTGTATTTCTTTTGAGATCTCACTAATTTACATATTAAATACTTGTAAGAATCACATAAGACTCTGATAAGATTCTTATAAGACTGGTCAATAGACTCTAATAAGATTCTATAAGACTGCTCAATACAGGGGCTTATAAGATTCCTATAAGTTTCTTATAAGTTTGTTATAGAGTATTTTGTGAGGGAAGTAAGCCCTGGCCCATTTTTTCATTGACCATACACAGCCACATAAGCATAAAGCCTTGCCTGTAACGTCGTTTTGGGATACATTGATGATGCTATTCTTGTTGCTATCAATTGACCATAAGAATGAAGTGTTTCAAATTTAATTTAAAGGGACACGTTGCCTGGGATTGGACAGGTTGGTGTTTAAATTGTTTTTATTTTTTATAATATGCTTATGTTAAGAAAGATGTTTTAGAAGTAGAATACAATGAGCCACAAGAATATGCCCCAAAATTGTGTGGTTTTTCTTTTACTTCGCAAAGTAACATAGTCAACCATTTTGTGGAGTATAATATTTGATTAGTTATATACTACTTTCAACACTATGCATTTTATAAACGGTTACAAGTGCTTTTCATAAGATCAGTAACATTTTGAAGTTAAATGAGAATGTTGTCTCACCTCTATTTTCTCTATGATTAAATAAATAGCAGGAATGTCAAAACATCCTTTTCCCGTTGTCTTCTTCCTTCCTAGTAACTCGGTGATGCTGAACATTGAAATGGGACCTGAAAGTAACAAAGAAATAATTCCAGTCATTAATAACCCTCTTGTTAGTGACAATCTGCGGATTTGGTCAATGTCTTTTGGCCAAGAACCGTCATTTGCTCAACTTCAAACATACAACATATCGCTCATGCCACAAAACAACCTTTTATCCACCACAGCCAAAGCTCAGTGTGTTCTGAAAAAAGGTGTGTGAAGTTTAATTTTCAAACTTCTGTTTTAGACCATGCATTTTACTGTAAAAAAATTTTTGGTCATCGTACTTGAAAACGATGAAAGAAAAAAATAGCCTTGTTGGAAAGATTGTGTGCTTTCAGATGACGGAAAATGGCTTCATGCCCCTGAAGCCTTTGTACTTTGTACAAACTGAACTTTTTGACACAGTATTTAGGCTGGTAACCTTTTTCTGGTAGCACAATTTTGTTGTGCTTAGCTAGTTTTTTTGTGCTTAAGCAGCTTTATGAAACTTAGCCCAGCACTGTGCATACTGCGAGGATGGAGGACACATTATTTTATAGTTGGCTTTACAGATGAGAACATGGGTCTAATATGTAAGCCATTATTAAGCAGAAAATACTGCTTTCTTAGACAAACAACTTTACTAGGAAAAAATGCAGTGTAAGTGGGGCGCCAGTGACAGCAACTTGACTTATGATTTGATTTGGTTTGCTTTATGCTTATCTAACTCATGCATACTATTAAGTCTGATAACTTACTGAGCATGACCTTGCCTCAATGTCACAACGATTGCAACTCACAGTAGATGACACTTTCCGTTTAAAAATCTTATTCTGAAATGATTCTTATACACTTCTTATGAGATTCTGAGGAGAGTAAGAAAAAGACTTTTGGAAGTTTCTCAAAAGATCCTGGTGTATTTCTCTTGAGATCTCACTAATTTACATATTAAATACTTGTAAGAATCACATAAGACTCTGATAAGATTATTATAAGACTGCTCAATAGACTCTAATAAGATTCTATAAGGCTGCTCAACACAGGTTCTTATACGACTCCTATAAGTTTCTTATAAGTTTGTTATAGAGTATTTTGTGAGGGAAGTAAACCCTGGCCCATTTTTTCATTGACCATACACAGCCACATAAGCATAAAGCCTTGCCTGTAGTGTCGTGTTGGGTTACAATGATGATGGCAAGCATAAAAGTGAATCACGGCAAACAATAATATAGGTTATTATTACATTCTTGTTGCTATCAATTGACCATAGGAATAAAGTGTTTCAAGTTTATTTTAAAGGGACACGTTGCCTGGGATTGGACTTATTTGGTGTTTAGAAATCGTTTTTTTAATTTTTTGTTTTTATATCATATGCATGTTAAGAAAGATGTTTTAGAAGTAGAATACAATGAGCCACAAGAATATGGCCCAAAATTGTGTGGTTTTTCTTTTACTTCGCAAGCTAACATGGTCAACCATTTTGTGGAGTATAAAATTTGACTCCACAAGCTGGCGTGTCATGTTAGTAGACAACATTAGAAAAACTGTGCAAATGCGGGGCATAATGTGCTTAGTTATATTCTACTTTCAACACTATGCATTTTATAAACGGTTACAAGTGCTTTTCATAAGATCAGTACCATTTTGAAGTTAAATGAGAATGTTGTCTCACCTCTATTTTCTCTATGAGCAGATTAATAGCAGGAATGTCAAACTAGAATCCTTTTCCCGTTGTCTTCTTCCTATCTATGTAACTGGATATGTTGAACCTTGAAATGTGACCTGAAAGTAAGAAAGAAACAATACTTCTCATTAAAAACTCGTTAGTGACAAACTGCTGAGTTGGTCAATGTTTTTTTCTTAGTACGTACTGTCATTTGCTTAACCTAAAACACACCTCTGCCCACTGTTCTAAACAGGGATCGGCACGGGAAGCCGGGCAGTAGGAGTTTGACTAGGAGAGGCTATTTGAGACGCTGGCCATATAGAATGTTTCATGGGTGAGAAGTTGCTCAATACTTCACACACATTCCTGGCCGTTCCTAGCCCTTTGACCCCCACGATAAAAGTAACCGCACAACAAATCTGATTAAAAGATAGTCAAAAACACAACAACATTTAAATTTATTTAGCTGCACAGGGTTAAGCAAAGGGGAATGATCAATTAACCAGCACAATCTACACACAAACACAAAAATTAAAACATCAAACATAGGTAAAAACTGGTAAAACAAGTAATTGAAAAAAAAAGTTTCTTAAAAAAAAAAAAAAAGCAAGAGATTGCCAGTCTACCTACTAACTACTGTAGGTTCTCTTGGTGGATCGAGGGGACTTCTCGCTATTAACGTCGCTAACTCGGAGTGAGTTTTAATTATTTTTCATTACAATCCCATATTCTCAAGCGCTCGCATCATAGGGTTTTGTTAGGTAGAGTGCCAGTCTACCTACTACTGCAGAGAAGGTTCTCTAATGGATCCAGTGGACTTCTCGCTCAGAACGTCACTTCCCTGGAGTGAGTTCTTATTCCTTCAATATATTCCCATAATCGCAAGTATCATAGGGTTTTGTCAGTTAGAGTGCCAGTCTACCTACTACCACAGAGTAGGTTCTCTTAGTGGATCGAGTGGACTTCTCGTTCTTAACTTTACAGAGTTAAGATAAGTGGAATGAACAATTAACCGGCACCATCTGTACACAAACACACAAATATTGTTGTTAAGGGAAATTAAAAAAAAGGCAAAAATTTGTTAAAATATGTCATTGAAAAATAAAACCAAGATTCTTTAAAAAAAACAAATCCAGAGATTGCCAGTCTACCTACTACCCACTGTAGGTTCTCTTGGTGGATCGAATGGACTTCTCGCTCAGAACGTCACTGCACCGCAGTGAGTTCTTATTCCTTCAATATATTCCCATATTCACAAGTATCATAGAAACTTCTTAGGTAGAGTGCCAGTCTACCTACTTACGCACCGTAGGTTCTCTTATTGGATCGATCAGACTCCTCGCTCAGAACGTCACTGCACCGGAGTGAGTTCTTATTCCTTCAATATATTCCCATATTTGTAAGTATCAAAGAAACTTGTTTAGGTAGAGTGCCAGTCTACCTGCTTCCGCACCATAGGTTCTCTTATTGGATCAATCAGACTTCTCGCTTAGAACGTCACTGCACCGGAGTGAGTTCTTATTCTTTCAATACAATCCCATATACGCAAGTATCATTGAAACTTTTTACGTAGAGTGCCAGTCTACCTGCTTCCGCACCATAGGTTCTCTTATTGGGTCAATCAGACTTCTCGCTTAGAACGTCACTGCACCGGAGTGAGTTCTTATTCTCTCAATACAATCCCATATTCGCAAGTATCATAGGAAATTGTTACGTAGAGTGCCAGTCTACCTACTTCCGCAGAGTAGGTTCTCTTATTGGATCGATCGGACTTCTCGCTCAGAACGTCACAGCACCAGAGTGAGTTCTTATTCCTTCAATACAATCCCATATTCGCAAGCATCATAGGAAATTGTTACGTAGAGTGCCAGTCTACCTACTTCCGCAGAGTAGGTTCTCTTAGTGGATCGATCGGACTTCTCGCTCAGAACGTCACTGCACTGGAGTGAGTTCTTATTCCTACAATATATTCCCATATTCGCAAGTATCATAGGGAATTGTTACGTAGAGTGCCAGTCTACCCACTACCGCAGAGTAGGTTCTCTTATTGGATCGATCGGACTTCTCGCTCGGAACGTCACTGCACCGGAGTGAGTTCTTATTCCTTCAATATATTCCCATATTCGCAAGTATCATAGAAACTTGTTAGGTAGAGTGCCAGTCTGCCTACTTCTGCACCATAGGTTCTCTTATTGGATCGATCGGACTTCTCGCTTAGAACGTCACTGCACCGGAGTGAGTTCTTATTCCTTCAATATATTCCCATATTTGTAAGTATCAAAGAAACTTGTTTAGGTAGAGTGCCAGTCTACCTGCTTCCGCACCATAGGTTCTCTTATTGGATCGATCAGACTTCTCGCTCAGAACGTCACTGCACCAGAGTGAGTTCTTGTTCCTTCAATACAATCCCATATTCGCACACATTATAGGGAATTGTTACGTAGAGTGCCAGTCTACCTACTACCGCAGAGTAGGTTCTCTTATTGGATTGATCGGACTTCTCGCTCAGAACGTCACTGCACCGGAGTGAGTTCTTATTCCTTCAATACAATCCCATATTCGTAAGCATCATAGGAAATTGTTACGTAGAGTGCCAGTGTACCTACTACCGCAGAGTAGGTTCTCTTATTGGATCGATCGGACTTCTCGCTTAGAACGTCACTGCACCGGAGTGAGTTCTTGTTCCTTCAATACAATCCCATATTCGCAAGCATCATAGGAAATTGTTACGTAGAGTGCCAGTCTACCTACTACCGAAGAGTAAGTTCTCTTATTGGATCGATCAGACTTCTCGCTCAGAACGTCACTGCACCAGAGTGAGTTCTTGTTCCTTCAATACAATCCCATATTCGCACACATCATAGGAAATTGTTACGTAGAGTGCCAGTCTACCTACTACCGCAGAGTAGGTTCTCTTATTGGATTGATCGGACTTCTCGCTCAGAACGTCACTGCACCGGAGTGAGTTCTTATTCCTTTAATACAATCCCATATTCGCAAGCATCATAGGAAATTGTTACGTAGAGTGCCAGTGTACCTACTACCGCAGAGTAGGTTCTCTTATTGGATCGATCGGACTTCTCGTTCAGAACATCACTGCACCGGAGTGAGTTCTTACTCCTTCAATACAATCCCATATTCGCAAGCATTATAGGAAATTGTTACGTAGAGTGCCAGTCTACCTACTACCGCAGAGTAGGTTCTCTTATTGGATCGATCAGACTTCTCGCTCAGAACGTCACTGCACCGGAGTGAGTTCTTGTTCCTTCAATACAATCCCATATTCGCAAGTATCATAGGGAATTGTTACGTAGAGTGCCAGTCTACCTACTACCGCAGAGTAGGTTCTCTTATTGGATCGATCGGACTTCTCGCTCAGAACATCACTGCACCGGAGTGAGTTCTTACTCCTTCAATACAATCCCATATTCGCAAGCATTATAGGAAATTGTTACGTAGAGTGCCAGTCTACCTACTACCGCAGAGTAGGTTCTCTTATTGGATCGATCGGACTTCTCGCTCAGAACGTCACTGCACCGGAGTGAGTTCTTGTTCCTTCAATACAATCCCATATTCGCAAGTATCATAGGAAATTGTTACGTAGAGTGCCAGTCTACCTACTACCGCAGAGTAGGTTCTCTTATTGGATCGATCGGACTTCTCGCTCAGAACGTCACTGCACCGGAGTGAGTTCTTGTTCCTTCAATACAATCCCATATTCGCAAGTATCATAGGGAATTGTTACGTAGAGTGCCAGTCTACCTACTACCGCAGAGTAGGTTCTCTTATTGGATCGATCGGACTTCTCGCTCAGAACATCACTGCACCGGAGTGAGTTCTTATTCCTTCAATACAATCCCATATTCGCAAGCATCATAGGAAATTGTTACGTAGAGTGCCAGTCTACCTACTTCCGCACCGTAGGTTCTCTTATTGGATCGTGTGGACTTCTTGCTATTAACGTCACTGCACCCGAGTGAGTTGTTATTCTTTCAATATATTCCCATATTCGCAAGTATCATAGAAACCTGTTAGGTAGAGTGCCAGTCTACCTACTTCTGCACCGAAGGTTCTCTTATTGGATCGTGTGGACTTCTCGCTATTAATGTCACCGCCTCATAGAGAGTTTGTATCCCTTCAATATATTCCCATATTTGCAAGTATCATAGGAATTTGTTACGTAGAGTGCCAGTCTACCTACTACCGCACCGAAGGTTCTCTTATTGGATCGTGTGGACTTCTCGCTTAACGTCACCGCCTCATAAAGAGTTTGTATCCCTTCATTATATACCCATATTCACAAGTATCATAGGAATTTGTTGCATAGAGTGCCAGTCTACCTACTACCGCAGAGTAGGTTCTCTTATTGGATCAATGGACTTCTCGCTTTTAACGTCACTGCCTCATTAAGAGTTTGTATCCCTTCAATATATTCCCATATTTGCAAGTATCATAGGATTTTGTTACGTAGAGTGCCAGTCTACAACTACTACCACAGAGTAGGATCGAGTTAGAACAACCTGTTTTGGAAATAAAGTTTTGTTAACATTGCATATGATAACATAGGTAACAGTTTATAAGATATATAATGCCCACCTAACTAGAACCGACCAATTCGCTTAGCTGCGGAGAGCGCTCCATACATCAAAGGGCCTCGTCCTGATTGACAACAAAAAGAATTCAATTAGTAACCAAGGAAGACGAGGGAGCTTTGGATCCAGGCAACCTGTTAAGGACATAAAGTTTTGTTAACATGACATACGTATATAGGTAACAGTGTATAAGATATTTAATGCCCACCTAACTAGAACCGACCAATTCGCTTTGCCGCAAAGAGCGCTCCATACATCAAAGGGCCTCGTCCTGCTAGACAAAAAAAAAAATACAGTTAGTAACCAGGCAACCTATTTAGGGACTAAAGTTTTGTTAACATTACATATATGATAACATAGGTAACAGTGTTTAAGATATTTAATGCCCACCTACACCTAACTAATACCGATCGATAGCCTTGGTTGCGTAGAGCGCTCCATATACGAGGGGCCTAATGGTTGACACCACTAAGAAAATGGTTATCAGTGTTTCAAGTTTATACGTCCATGGCCATTAATAGATGAGGTGGGTGACTTCGGCATTCCAAAAGTGTCGTGGTGTGAGAGGAGAACGATCCATAGAAAGTTAGTTGATGCTATGCAAACAGATGACTGTGATCCATAGAGAGTAAGTTGATGCTGAGAAAAACAGATGACTGTGATCCATAGAAAGTTAGTTGATGATCAGAAAACAGATGACTGCGAGGAAGAAACAGTTCTCTAACAACATCATCACCACGTAGGACTCAACAAATGAATCAAATTAAAACTAAGTTATTCTTAATATTGTTTACGGTATTACATAAACTCTCACAATGCTTTACATTCACAAGGTTACAGGAAAACCAACAAATCAGTAAGCAATTATATGAAAATGAAGAAATAATCCATGGTCATATAAAAAAGAGATTGGCACAATGTGTTTTTATTGTTCAATTGGCTGATGACATAAATACACTGAATTAGAACCAAATAAAATGTTTATTTAAAAGCGAAAACAGTGGATAAAAAAAAACACAAAGCGAATTCAATATTAAAATTTGTCTGAAACACGAGTTCAAAATTTTATTTCACTCTGTCAGAACAAACCCACAAAAAATGACCAGTAGAGACTATTTAACAGTGACAGTTACAAGGTTACCCAGTTAACTGACCAACATCCGCGTAACCATATTTATTTTTGACTGTTCAGCTAAATAACGTCCGTCGATATATCGAAAATACTTATATACACAATGTTTTTTTGAGATAAGATACTGCGGATGTAACATTTTTAATCATATCGAAATATAGAAAATGTTGATATACCGCAATTTGTTCAATAATATCGGCAATTTTGATTAAGCAAAAATCAGGCATGCAAACCTCCAGCGGATTGGTTTTTCCCACTGCTCGCGTGTACCGAAGCTAACCGTTTGTCTGGCTTCCCCAACATACCCTTATAAATACAAAAAGGGAATAAAAAATACAGAAGCCAGACTGAGCCAGTGTAGAGGGTATGCTAAACGAAGAGAAATGTGTCCTAGCCGCATAATGGGACCTTTTACGCGTCTGGTTCCCCCTCAATTGACTTATACATCGAACAATAAAAACACTATAGTGCCAGACTGTGCAAAAATAGTGTAGAATGTATGCTCATTGAGGATAATCGTGTCCTAGCCCCACAATGGGACATTTGTGTCTTAGAGAAACTACCCGGCGGGAGCCGGAGCATGCCTCATGCAGGGAACCCCGGGGGTCGTTACCTCTTCGCCTAAAGTAAGCTGTTTGCCAATGGTGATCACGTCTTTTTCTCATTGCACAATAAGTGCTAAGGATGAACGGCGGTGACATCAGGGGGCTGTTGCCCCCCCCCCCCACCACATTTGGAAAGTGTCAATTTGGCCCCCCTTACTTTATACTGAGCTTTTAAAAAGAAACAAAGATTTTGCTGACAACCCTGTTTGTTTAATATAATACACCTTTATATTTCTCAAAATAACCTTATTCATATAACAAAAAACACCAATTTACGCCGATCGTTTGGTCGATTGGTCAGTGCGCTGGTTTGTGCGGTGTGTGTCCCGCAGATGGCCACGCCATACCCTGCCACGCACAACGTGTGTCTGTGCATACTACAGTATACTGCCTCGTGTACAGTTTACAATTACAGAGGGTTGGTTAAAAAAGCCGTTCTATCAAAACATTATTATTTACATGAATATTGAGCCAATAAAAGACTGGCATGCCCTACTGACTTGGTGTTCAGTTCAAACATCTCTTGACATCCTAAGGCTATAAAAATATCCAAGGTGACCCAATAATGCTCATTTCCATTGGGGTCGCATTGAAATACCTAATGTGGTCCTTAAAGTACACACAGCACAGAGGTACATCGCGCAGAGCAGCAGGCTACTATCAAGCTGCCTATAAAATTACTATCATTAAAAATATTAACAGGCCCTATAGTCGTGTTATATTTACAAATTGAAACAGACGATTGGAACCAAATGTCTTCACTGACATCTAGCAAACTGACTCAAACAAGGGAGTCTCTTTATGAAACTTTAAAGAAACTCGTGAAAACCAATATACGCTTATAAATATTAACAGCGACTTTAATTTATTAAATAACGTATGTAGACCAACAAGAACATGTTTGCACCAATGACCGTGGTAGAACAAATTTATTATCCACTGATAACAGTTCCTTAAAAACATCCCACAAATGAACATTTATTTTTCACGTCGACAATAACAATTTAAGCATACACTAGAAAACAAATATTTATGAACATAAAAATGAAGGACGGATGCAATGTATACAATTTGAAGAAAATAACTACAGAAATTAGGATAATTTCACAGACAGACAAGGACTTGGACGACAAGGACAAAAACAAAAGCAACCAAAAACAGTAAGAAAAAAATTTAAATAAATAAAAAAATTAAAAATGACACGGACCAGACTAATCAATAAAAATAACTATGGACACCACAGTCTTTGTACAACTAGTGTATATACTACAATTACATACCCTGCTGAGAACAACACTTTGATTTGATTTGATTTGATTTGTATTTATTCAGATTTTCAAAACATTTCAAAATACAAACACAACAATAAGAGAAAAGACGATGAAATAAGAAAAATTAGTTTAGAAACACAATAAAAATAGGACACAAAAATATAAAAGGATAACCCAATAAAGCCAATATATGTGGCTTGTTTCTGTTTGGTCCCTATGAAACACCCAGCTTGGTGCTTAAATTACACACAACACAGAAGGACACCGCGCAGAGCATGCCAGGTGAGTATCAAGTTGCCTATATTATTATTATTATTATTAAAATGTCAGTAGGCCCTATAGTCGTGGTATATTTACAAAATGAAAAAGACGATTGGAACCGAACGTCTTCACTGACCCTCGCATCCCTTTCTACAACACCATAGTAAGCGCATACACAACAAGTGAATGTTAAGGTTTATAAAAATATACTTAGTTTCATTTCAGAACCCAGAATTATGACGATTGAAACCTCAACAAGGTGTGACACTAGAGACCCCTTGCGGATGCAGCCATAGCATATCGCCAGCGTGAAAAGGCGCCGAAAGCATACCCCATTTTGCGCTTAAAGCTGACCAATCTTTTTTATGTACATAAAAATTGCCTCTGATGTAGTGCTTTTCAAAGGGGTGTTTTGTTTACAAATTGACTAAAAAAAGGGAATCTTTATGAAGAAATGCATGTAAACAGTTATATATTTATAAATATTTAATAGCGACTTTAACTTCACATGTACACATATAAGTACATGTTTGCACCAATGACCCTGGTTGAACAAATTTATTATCCTCTGATTACAGTTCTTAAAAACTCTCACAATATCGAGGTCATACATGTAACCTGCCAAGAACAACACTTTGAATTTATTTGACTGTTAACTATACATACACAGTAGGAGAAAAGACGATGGAATCGGATAAATAAGGTAAGATCACGGAAAAAAAATATTCGGATAACCGATCCTAGGATAACCAAATAAACCATTGGGATGTCTCTGACTACCCATGGTCCCTAAAGTACACACAGTGACGCAGCACAGAGGGAGACACCGCGCAGAGCATGCGAGGCTAGTATTAGTAAGTTGCCTATAAAACTACTTTCATTAAAAATGAGGTAGTCGTGTTATATTTACAAATTGAACCAACGTTTGGAACCGAATGTCTGCACCGACATCCAGCCATAATTTTCATTGACATTCCTTTCTACAACACCATGGTAAATACATTTACCAGAAATCATAAGTATATAAGAATATACTTAAGTTTCATTTCAGTATCCTAAATTATGACGATCGAAACCGTCACAACAATGGGAGAAAAGACGATGAATTAAGATAAATTAATTTAGAACACAATAAAAATAGGACACAAAAATACCCAACTTGGTGCGTAATAAAGTACACACAGCACAAAGACACGGCGCAGAGCATGCCAAGCTACTATCATTGACTTGATTTGATTTGATTTGATTTGAATTTATTTGGATAAGACTATATAAGAGCATGTCAAAAATACATACACAGCAATCGGAAACAGACGATGGAATAAGATAAATTAATTTCAAACACAATAAAAATAGGACACAAAAATAACAAGGATAACCCAATAGTAAGCCAATATCTTTGGCTTATTTCCGTAGGGCTTCTATGAAATACCCAACTTGGTGCTTTAATAAAGTACACACAGCGCAAACACCGCGCAGAGCATGCCAGGGGTACTATCATTGACAGAACGTGTGTTGATTTGATTTGAATTTATTTGGATAAAAACACGTCAAAAATACATAGCCAGCAATCGGAAACAGGCGATCATTGACGATGAAATAATATAAATTAATTTCGAACACAATAAAAATTGAACACACAAAAATGTACAAAACAAGGATAACCCAACAAAGCCAATTTATATCTTTGGCTTGTTTCCGTTGGGGTCCCTATGAAATACCTCACAATTGGTCCCTAGTATTTATATAGCAATAGAGGAACACCGCGACGAGCATGCCAGGTTATTAGTTTATTAGACTGCCTGTCATATGGTCGTGCTATGTCGATACATGTATACGTACATGCCGTGCTAATTAATTTTACAAATTTAAACCAACGATTGAAACCGAACGTCTTCACTGACATTCACATCCCTATCTACATCACCATAGTAAGCATGTACATGTATACAATATAAGTGAACATTTAGGTTTAAACATACTTATTTTCCATTTCAGTATCCGGAAATATGACGATTGAAACCACCACAAGATGTATGACGTTCGCACTTGTCTTGAAACCCCGCCGTCGAATGAAGCTATCGGCGGCGGGAAAAGGCGTCCGCAAGTGATAACCCATTCCCCCATGGTTCCCTCCACGTTCTGTGTACAAAATTCTTTCAAGACCACAGGGCACAACTTCATAGCTCTGTTTATCGCTAAATTCTGCGCTAATCGTAGAATTGTGGACAAGTCGTTTATGGTCCCACGCAGTGAGATAGTCGAGTTGCAGCGGGTGCTCTCTGCTGGTTGCGCGACTAATGCGTGCTGCCCATAGAAATAGAACCCGGAGAACGCTGAGTGTCTCATTGTGCGTGCGGTTTCGTTGTGAGACCATTTGTATGGACGCGCATACGCCATTTTCGTAACGCGTGTATGGCACAATATTTTGCCATACAATTTTGCCATCCAATGACATCATCATTGACCAATGAAAACACTAGAAATGGTCTATGTGCGCTGACATCTTGCCATCTTGCCATACGCGCGTGTCATACGATGATACGTGCCATACGCGCGTATTGCGCGGTATTGATACGCCGCGTCCACAGACGACACAGAGAGGGTGGTCGAGCTCAGCGTTCTCCGGGTTCTATTTCTATGGTGCTGCCCGACTCTACTTCACATAAAATGTAGAGTAGAAGTCGGATGCCGCGGGCATTTTTCTTCCGTTTCTTGCGGTATATGTGTGTTTTGCCTGTTGGTAACCATGTGGTTACCGTGAAAACACACGGAAAAACTGCAAGAAAGAAAAACCCACAGCATCAGATGATAGTGAAGATGCTAAACCGGGAACCCATCTCTATGCACCGAAACAAATCTGACCCTCAAAAACCACCAAAACTTGTTATAGAAACCGACACAACTACAGGGTCCCCCATCTACACATTATTGTCGATATGTGTTTGCCTTGGGGATGGAAACATGTGGGGTAATTTACAAGAAACAAAATAAAACCCGGCATTTCATGCTGCTTCGCTTTGCTTATACGCATGAAAAATAATTGTACTCTATCGGACGACATTATAATAAGAACACTCACACATCAATCTGATTTCATTAGTATTTAATATTCAAAGCATAGGTATCGGCCGCCTTGACCAAAGAGTTACACATAGTTTGGATCATTATAGGTAATATAATAGCAATCAAGTTAGTAATAAATTAACCACATTCTTGATCTACTATTAGAGCACTGCCATTAAAGGCAGTGGACACTATTGGTAGTTACTCTAAATAATGATTAGCATAAAACCTTACTTGGTGACGAGTAATGGGGAGACGGGTTGGTGGTATAAAACATTGTGAGAAACGGCTCCCTCTGAAGTGGCGTTGTTTTGGAGAAAGAGTAATTCTTCACGAATTTGATTTCGAGACCTCAGATTTAAAACTTCAGTGAAGTCTCGAAACCAACCATCTTAAACGCACACAATTTCGTGTGACAAGGGTGTTTTTCTTTCATTCTCGCAACTTCGACGACCAATATTTTCTCTGTGTGTGTTTGCAATACAGTGTGGACCTGTTTGGATTGAGGACTTACTTTATGGGCGGCCAAAAGGGCCAAAATCTAAATAAAATAAAAACTAACTGGATTTTTGAAAACTAAAATAAAAAACGGAAATTAAAGAACAATTACAATTAGTTAAAGATAAACAATAATACCAATAATAAACAAACGAAATTATGTGTAAAATAAATCGTAAATACAGAGCACCAAAAGTTTAAAATGAACAAAATAATAATAAAAAAAACAGCATATTGTTAATTTAGAATATAAATGGAAAAGATGAACAATTAGTCAAAACTTGAAATAATATGAAAAAATATTAATCCACTAGAAAAAAATATTACACAAAATATAAAAAAAAAGTTATAATAAAAACATGTTTGTCCCTTTAAAAATAAATACACGAAATGTTTTTAAATTAACAGTAAAAGAAAACTATCAAAAAAATGATCTCTAGTAAATTCTTTGTTCAACCCCAAAAATCATTAAAAAATTTACCCAGTCAGTTTCCCTTGTGGTTTATATTGTTATCTGAAACAAAAAAGTCGCATCCCCTTATAAGGTGATCCCCTAGCTGCCGCTTCCCAGGTTGTATCGTAATTTGGGTGTGATCCCTGGCTACACGGCAATTAACGGTTGTATGGCTTCTGACTGGCACCCCCGAACAAAGATATTGACAACATAGGAACACCGCCAATATAGGGCTAGATAGCTCACCGTAAGCAAAGAATCAACACTTTGGAAAATACGAAATTATTTGCTTTTGTCAAGCATTTTCACAGGTTAGCGGGGCTTTTGGTTTGTGCCCATGTGCACTTCACGTTGAGCATTTAGGGTCTATGGAAGGTGCAATTAAGTAAAACTCGTGCTGAAAAGATTTAAAGATTGTGTCACTTATGTCTGGTGTTTTAGTCTGGTAATCATGAGCGACAGAAGTGGTTATAACCATGAGTTAACCAAGGGGAATTTGATCGCGACACTTTCTTAGTACGTAGCTTTAGTCGCACTATAAACCAAGTGGGTTGAAAAGCAGAAGGCGCGACTCCACTAAGCAACCAAAATCAGCAATTTCCCATGAGTTGTTCCAAATGATATGGTTCTGACTACGTTCCTATGGTGTTGTGATAATACTTACGAAGGACTTGTACAAGTCTACACTCATGCTTTTAATGTTATGCTTGAGTAAGCCCATTGTATGTCACACAACCACAGGACCCAATTTCATGGCTCTGCTTACTGTAAGCACAGAATCGGCGCTTGCGGAAGCAGGGAATTCGGTGCTTACGGCAAGCCTATTTCACGGGTTAGCGGCGAATTTTGGCTTCTACGCATGGGTACTCCACGTTACTAGGCATTTTATGCTTACAAGGCTAGCGCAGAAATTCGGAGTTTGCAAGTAAGCGGGGAATAAATTCATCGGTAAGCAGAGCCATGAAATTGGGCCCAGATCTACAGTTGCTCATGTGTTTCAACTTAACAAAAAGTCTCCAACCTTATAACAATGGTTGTTCCAAGCTACACAGCTACTCAGATACGCTTTAGGTTTCAAGATACGCAGCGTGCACTATAGTTAGGGTTAATGCTAGGCCTAATTTGTTGAGGGTGGTCGATGATACAGGAGTCCAGAGTCAGAGTTCGTTATTGAGGTTAAACTAACGGTTCTTTTCAGAAAACAAGAACAAAAGAAAGAAAAGAAATATAGATAGATTACTGACACCAACGGCGAAGCAAACCGTATGCCCTACTTACTACTAACTGGACAGTCATTAACCATAGCATAGACTCATTCTTGCGTTCTGATTTAATCCAAAGACGCATTTTTTTAATCAGCTGAGGCAACTGACATCATTTGAATTCATATTCGAAACAGACATTCAGCGCCAAGTTGCAGAGTTATTTTTCAAGTGTGAAATACAAACAAGCAACATTAATTAAAGCTCATATTAACCTATAAACCCTATTGATTTTTGTTTCCATCTCAGATTTCCCCCCAAGGACAAAAAGAGGATGAGCATTTGGTTGCACAGAGTAAAGAGGAAACTACCAAATGGCAAACCTTGGCACCCAACCGAACATGACATGTTATGCAGCGACCATTTTTCTGCCGAGTGCTTTGAGGTTCGATGGGGTAAAACATACCTTCGCAATAACGCCTCGCCATCAATGTTTGAGGACTACCCAAGTCATTTAAAGCATGTAAGATCAATACAAAGCAAAGAACTAAAATTTGAATTTTTACTATATTTATTTCATTATAGTAAAACGAATGTTGAGTTGCTTTTAAAATATGATTGTTGTGAAACTATACTGATACTTTATCATAAGTGTATTTTGTTACAAGCGGTTTCTAAAACAAACAATTGCAAGATTCAAACATGCATCGTCAATAGAAAAAGGTATGCTATATAGTGTATATCAGAGCTTATCAAACAACATGTTGTTAAGCTCAGCGCTCTTATTAATCTTGCAATACTTTCCCCTTTAAATATAGAGCAAATGTGATCTCTTCGAAGATGGCCTAAAGCCCCCGAAGAAGAGTACAAGGCCAGTCGTCAAAGACGAAACTTCACTTGCCCCCTCACCTACAAAAGCAAGTCATCTGAACAACCACAACTATTCACGACCAACAAAAATGGATCTACCACAAAGTATGGTAGACCAAATCGCAAGTCTAAAAAAAATTCAAAAGAGCTCAAACGTACAAATAGCCGCTTGTCCAAGAAGCTCACAACAGTAAAACAAGTTGTTCTTTCTTTGAAGAAAGAAAGCCTCGTCACAAGCGACAGGGCCGAGACGATGGAGTCGAATTTCTCTAATTTGCAGTTGGAATTCCTTGATAAGAGGCACGACTCACCAGAGCTACAGCGATGAGATGAAAAAGTTCTCCCTGTATCTGTACTACTGCTCCCTCAAAGCATATGAGTTCATCAGGAAAGAGATCAAGTTGCCTTCAGTACGCACTGTGAGGTTGGCTACAATATCCTGCTACCCTGGTTTTACAAAAGAGGCATTGGATGCCATTAGAGAAAAACATGCATCTTCAGAGCACGAAACCCTTGTTTGTCTCATGGTGGATGGAATGAGCATCCGGAAGCAGGTGGAATTTGACGGGTCTTGTTACGTAGGGTACGTTAAATTAAGTCTTTACAAAAATGCCACTTTGTTAAAATGGATTTTTTTAGTTTGATTACTTGTCATCATATATAGTGCTGCTTATGTTTTTTACGTTATTTTCCCTTTAACAAACAGATACGAAAATCTCGGCTTTGGAAACATCAGCTGTTGTCCTGCTACTGAATGCATAGTTCTGATGGCAGTTGGAATGAATGACAATTGGAAACTTCCAATTGGATACTTTCCTGTAAGCAAAAATGTGCGCTGAGACACAGATGCGACTGATTACAGAGGCCTTGGTTCTGCTGTGGGATATTGGAGTAACAGTAGTTTCATTAACTGGTAAGTTTGCAACTACTTCATTATAAATCAACCAAGGAGTACCGTGGAATTGTTACACTTTTGATATAAACATTTCGTTGTCCACAGGTGACGGATTGAGTGCGAACCTTGCAACAGCAAAGCTCCTTGGAGTGGTCTTAGACCCCCCTCATAGTATGCGAACGTGGTTTCCACATCCATGTAATCCGCTGGAGAAAGTATGGTACATAACTCGATGCCTGCCATATGCTCAAACTCATGCGCAACTTACTTGGTTCTTGGAAAGTCATCTTGGATGGAGAAGCCAACTCATATGGTGAGCTAAATCTTCTAACTTATTTTTGTTTTAATCTACATTCCCTGTACTACCAAAAAGGAAGAAATAAACACTTAAATAAATAAATTAATTAATCAATAATAAACACAAAATGGAAAAACAGAAATAAAATTCAAAATAATTAAAATAAACTAATAAACAAAATATAAATCGCACATTATTTTGTAAATTTAGTGTGTTGGCAGTTCATTGAAAACCTTCATCAAACCCAAGATACAGAAGGGCTCCGAGCAGCAAACAAGCTTCGTTCAGCACACATACAATGGCAAAAGCAGAAGATGAAAGTATCATTGGCCGCACAGACGATCAGCAACTCGGTGGCAACAAGTTTAGAGTTTCTGAGAGATCTGGGTCAACCAATGTTTCGAGGCTGCGAGGCAACTACAAAGTTCCTTCGAATTATTGACAGGTATATAATCTAGTTCTCGTCGTTATGGACTAAAACGCGCTTCCTTATAATTTTATATTTCGATCCGCTCTGTTTAATCTTACATTATTGTATACTTTCAGATTGTTTGATAGGTGTAATTGAAGAAATCCGTCTGCAAAAGGTTTCAAAGAACCCCTTAAGCTCTCCAACTTGGCGTCTTGGCGACCATTCATGGAGAGGGCTGTATAGGCTGTACCTGATGAACTTGAGGGACATCAAGGGTATTCCCGTCATCGATACTCGAAAGAAGACTGCACTGTTCGGCTTTATTGCCGATATTCAGTCCATCAATGGTATCTTTCAAGACCTATGTGAGGGTCCACAACCCAAACTGAAGAACGTCATATTAAGCATTACAAAAAAATATATACGTTTATTATTTGTAATAATATTTAGATTTGTGTGTCTCGTAACATTTCATTGATGTAAAAGTATAGATTCTGGCGACAATGGAAAGTATATGGAAATGTAGTTAACTGGCATTTTTTACAATGTTTCCAGGTATTTGTTGACTTACAAGTTGAGCCAAGACCACCTGGAGCTCTTCTTCGGTGCTATCAGGGTAGAGGAGGGCACAACAATAACCCATCTGTTGCTCAGTTCAGGTGTGTATAAACCATGTTAAACTAGAAATGACGAATATTTCGTAAAGGGGATGTAAAGTGTATGTGTTATGCATATATTGCACTCTTGATTGTTTTATAATAATTGGATCTGCTTAAATTCTGTCACATAGACGAGCGTACCGACAGCTCCTGTTGTGTCACATCAATCCGCCGCCATCAAACACAAACTCAACGGTACAGGATGATACGACCCTACTGTCCCTAACCCCAGCTACAGATGCCATCACGACCATACCTGGAGTACCTCCTTAACTTAGTGAGTTTAATTGCAATGTAGTTGCATATATAGCTGGATTCGTGATTAGAAAAATCGTCAAACCAATCAGCTGCACCGAATGCATGGAGGCTCTAGTAAAACTTCCTCCAACTCCTCATCACTACGACAGGCATCTTCATCTAATCCAACTACGAGATAACGGGGGGTTGATATACCCATCTGATGATGCCATGGCCGTTTGTAAAGCTTCGGAGAGAGTGTTTCGTATGTATAATGGTACCACCACACCGTCACCTATGGTCAACCTTATGGAGACCATGGTAGGAAGAGCAGCCCAAGATATGATTGGGAGTGGTGTGTTTTCGTCACCACAGCACACCCTTGATCAAGCTAATTCTTTCCTCCACGATCCATCACATGGAGAGAGCCTGGTAACCAGCATCGCTCGCCAGTATCTTCGAGTCAGGGCGTATGACTTCGGGAAAAAAACAACAGAGAAACTTCAAGGCCAGAAAGTACGAAGCGTGTATTCCAAGTTGGTTTTGTTCAAAGGGCAATAAAACTACAAAGGACATGACTGGTTTCAGACGATTGGTGATAGTTTTTTAACAAAATATTGTAGTCAACATTTAAAAGACTACTAGGACGCCAGTTGTTTAAAGGCAGTGGACACTATTGGTAATTACCCAAAATAATTTTAGCATGAAACCTCACTTGGTAACGAGCAATGGGGAGAGGTTGATAGTATAAAACATTGTGAAAAACGGTTCTTTCTGAAGTGACGTAGTTTTTGAAAAAGAAGTAATTTTCCACGAATTTGATTTCGAGACCTCAAGTTTAGAATTTGAGGTCTCGAAATCAAGCATCTGAAAGCGCACAACTTCGTGTGACAAGGGTGTTTTTTATTTCATTCATATCCCGCAACTTCGACGACCAATTGAGCTCAAATTTTCACAGCTTTGTTATTTTATCCATATTTATAGATACACCAAGTGAGATGACTGGTCTTTGACAATTACCAATAGTGTCCTGTCTTGAAATCATAACGGGTCCTCAACTTCTTTTAAGTTTGACCAGAGCGGACCTCATAGAATTGCTTAAAAATAATCATTATATAATTCCAAGATGTCATTACAAAGAATATACCAAAATGTTTGGTAAAATTCTACCGTAAGGCCGTTTTTTCATAGACTTTTGTTTTTGTTCATTTGAAAGAGAGCATGGTTTATCTCTTCTTCGATGATTTTTTTTATCAGAATCTCCAAGGATACCTTCAGGAATTGCTTAAGCTTCAATGTTCGACACAATTTCATCTAAATGGGCTTTGGATAAATTCTCTGAATTGTACAGATTACTTTAGAACTCAGTAGCAACATCGATCATTATTCAATCATTTATTTATTTATTTATTTATTTATTTATTTACTTATTTATTCATTTAATTATTTTTTCATCATTTAATTTAATTTTGTTTATCTTTATTATTGTTTTAAACTGTTCTTTTTTATCAATATTTTGTGCCGTTCTTTATTGTGAGAACTTCATAATACATGGGGCGTCCTTCGATAATGATGAGTTCGTTGAAGCGTCTCTATAAATCTATCTTGTTTCAGCTGTCATGTCTTATGTTTGCGTGTCTGTTTGTCTGTTTGTGTTTTCTGTGTTTGTCTGTGTGTCTTTTTTTTTAAAGGTTCTACTTATCAAAACAGTAACATACTCTTATCTTATCATTACATTTATCCTGCTTAGGGCTTCATTGCTTTACTCCATAGTTTCATCTTGTCGATCCTTTCACAGAAGTATGGAAATAAAGTGTGTCTGAATGGAACTGAATTAATTGAATTTAAAAACTTTACTAGAATAATTGGTTAGTTTGAACTGCATTGTAGCTACCCACGAAAAATGTTAAGTTAATGTTAAGACGATCGTTTAATATGCACCCTGTTTGTAAATAACACGAAGTTGGCATTGTCAATTATTTTTATTCTGCGCGTTGCCGTCAGCACGTGACATTTTACCGCGTCCATGGCGAACCAAAACTTAGGCCGTGTCCGAATTGGCGACTTCGGCTACAGCTACGGCTTGGGCGCGCGCGTCTGCTATTCTTCAACACTGACAGACGCGCTGATCTAGCCGTAGCTGTAGCCAAAGTCGCCAATTCGGACACGGCCTCATTCTACACAGACAATGGCGCGTATGTACGCGCGGCCGATCTAGTTATTTTAATTCTATATCTATGCCCTCTCTGTGTCGTCTGTGGACGCGGCGTATCAATACCGCGCAATACGCGCGTATGGCAAAATTATCATCGTATGACACGCGCGTATGGCAAGATGTCAGCGCACATAGACCATTTCTAGTGTTTTCATTGGTCAATGATGATGTCATTGGATGGCAAAATTGTATGGCAAAATATTGTGCCATACACGCGTTACGAAAATGGCGTATGCGCGTCCATACAAATGGTCTCACAACGAAACCGCACGCACAATGAGACACTCAGCGTTCTCCGGGTTCTATTTCTATGGGCAGCACGCATTAGTCGCGCAACCAGCAGAGAGCACCCGCTGCAACTCGACTATCTCACTGCGTGGGACCATAAACGACTTGTCCACAATTCTACGATTAGCGCAGAATTTAGCGATAAACAGAGCTATGAAGTTGTGCCCTGTGGTCTTGAAAGAATTTTGTACACAGAACGTGTAGGGAACCATGGGGGAATGGGTTATCACTTGCGGGCGCCTTTTCCCGCCGCCGATAGCTTCATTCGACGGCGGGGTTTCAAGACAAGTGCGAACGTCATACATCTTGTGGTGGTTTCAATCGTCATATTTTCGGATACTGAAATGGAAAATAAGTATGTTTAAACCTAAATGTTCACTTATATTGTATACATGTACATGCTTACTATGGTGTTGTAGATAGGGATGTGAATGTCAGTGAAGACGTTCGGTTTCAATCGTTGGTTTAAATTTGTAAAATTAATTAGCACGGCATGTACGTATACATGTATCGACATAGCACGACCATATGACAGGCAGTCTAATAAACTAATAACCTGGCATGCTCGTCGCGGTGTTCCTCTATTGCTATATAAATACTAGGGACCAATTGTGAGGTATTTCATAGGGACCCCAACGGAAACAAGCCAAAGATATAAATTGGCTTTGTTGGGTTATCCTTGTTTTGTACATTTTTGTGTGTTCAATTTTTATTGTGTTCAAAATTAATTTATATTATTTCATCGTCAATGATCGCCTGTTTCCGATTGCTGGCTATGTATTTTTGACGTGTTTTTATCCAAATAAATTCAAATCAAATCAACACACGTTCTGTCAATGATAGTACCCCTGGCATGCTCTGCGCGGTGTTTGCGCTGTGTGTACTTTATTAAAGCACCAAGTTGGGTATTTCATAGAAGCCCTACGGAAATAAGCCAAAGATATTGGCTTACTATTGGGTTATCCTTGTTATTTTTGTGTCCTATTTTTATTGTGTTCGAAATTAATTTATCTTATTTCATCGTCTGTTTCTGATTGCTGTGTATGTATTTTTGACATGCTCTTATCCAAATAAATTAAAATCAAATCAAATCAAGTCAATGATAGTAGCTTGGCATGCTCTGCGCCGTGTCTTTGTGTTGTGTGTACTTTATTACGCACCAAGTTGGGTATTTTTGTGTCCTATTTTTATTGTGTTCTAAATTAATTTATCTTAATTCATCGTCTTTTCTCCCATTGTTGTGACGGTTTCGATCGTCATAATTTAGGATACTGAAATGAAACTTAAGTATATTCTTATATACTTATGATTTCTGGTAAATGTATTTACCATGGTGTTGTAGAAAGGAATGTCAATGAAAATTATGGCTGGATGTCGGTGAAGACATTCGGTTCCAAATGTTGGTTCAATTTGTAAATATAACACGACTATCTCATTTTTAATGAAAGTAGTTTTATAGGCAACTTACTAATACTAGCCTCGCATGCTCTGCGCAGTGTCTCCCTCTGTGCTAGTGCTATGTCACTGTGTGTACTTTAGGGACCAAGATGGGTAGTCAGAGACATCCCAATGGTTTATTTGGTTATCCTAGGATCGGTTATCCGAATATTTTTTGTACGTGATCTTACCTTGTTTATCCGATTTTATCGTCTTTTCTCCTACTGTGTATGTATAGTTAACAGTCAAATAAATTCAAAGTGTTGTTCTTGGCAGGTTACATGTATGACCTCGATATTGTGAGAGTTTTTAAGAACTGTAATCAGAGGATAATAAATTTGTTCAACCAGGGTCATTGGTGCAAACATGTACTTATATGTGTACATGTGAAGTTAAAGTCGCTATTAAATATTTATAAATATATAACTGTTTACATGCATTTCTTCATAAAGATTCCCTTTTTTTAGTCAATTTGTAAACAAAACACCCCTTTGAAAAGCACTACATCAGAGGCAATTTTTATGTACATAAAAAAGGTTGGTCAGCTTTAAGCGCAAAATGGGGTATGCTTTCGGCGCCTTTTCCCGCTGGCGATATGCTATGGCTGCATCCGCAAGGGGTCTCTAGTGTCACACCTTGTTGAGGTTTCAATCGTCATAATTCTGGGTTCTGAAATGAAACTAAGTTTATTTTTATAAACCTTAACATTCACTTATTGTGTATGCGCTTACTATGGTGTTGTAGAAAGGGATGCGAGGGTCAGTGAAGACGTTCGGTTCCAATCGTCTTTTTCATTTTGTAAATATACCACGACTATAGGGCCTACTGACATTTTAATAATAATAATAATAATATAGGCAACTTGATATTCACCTGGCATGCTCTGCGCGGTGTCCTTCTGTGTTGTGTGTAATTTAAGCACCAAGCTGGGTGTTTCATAGGGACCAAACAGAACCAAGCCACAGATATTGGCTTTATTGGGTTATCCTTGTATATTTTTGTGTCCTATTTTTATTGTGTTTCTAAACTAATTTTTCTTATTTCATCGTCTTTTCTCCTATTGTTGTGTTTGTATTTTGAAATGTTTTGAAAATCTGAATAAATACAAATCAATTCAAATCAAAGTGTTGTTCTCGGCAGGGTATGTAATTGTAGTATATACACTAGTTGTACAAAGACTGTGGTGTCCATAGTTATTTTTATTGATTAGTCTGGTCCGTGTCATTTTTAATTTTTTTATTTATTTAAATTTTTTTATTACTGTTTTTGGTTGCTTTTGTTTTTTGACCTTTGTCGTCCAAGTCCTTGTCTGTCTGTTGAAATTATCCTAATTTCTGTAGTTATTTTCTTCAAATTGTATACATTGCATCCGTCCTTCATTTTTATGTTCATAAATATTTGTTTTCTAGTGTATGCTTAAATTGTTATTGCCAATGTGAAAAAAAAAATGTTCATTTGTGGGATGTTTTTAAGGAACTGTTATCAGTGGATAATAAATTTGTTCTACCACGGTCATTGGTGCAAACATGTTCTTGTTGGTCTACATACGTTATTTAATAAATCACTGTTAAAATTTATAAGCGTATATTGGTTTACATGAGTTTCTTCATAAAGAGACTCCCTTGTTTGAGTCAGTTTGCTAGATGTCAGTGAAGACATTTGGTTCTAATCGTCTGTTTCAATTTGTAAATATAACACGACTATAGGGCCTGTTTATATTTTTAATGATAGTAATTTTATAGGCAACTTGATAGTAGCCTGCTGCTCTGCGCGATGTACCTCTGTGCTGTGTGTACTTTAAGGACCACATTAGGTATTTCAATGCGACCCCAATGGAAATAAGCATTATTGGGTCACCTTGGATATTTTTATAACCTTGGGATGTCAGGAGATGTTTGAACTGAACACCAAGTCAGTAGGGCATGCCAGTCTTTTATTGGCTCAATATTCATGTAAATAATAACGTTTTGATAGAATGGCTTTTTAAACCAACCCTCTGTATTGATGAAATTGTAAACTGTACACGAGGCAGTATACTGTAGTATGCACAGACACACGTTGTGCGTGGCAGGGTATGGCGTGGCCATCTGCGGGACACACACCGCACAAACCAGCGCACTGACCAATTGACCAAACGATCGGCGTAAATTGGTGTTTTTTGTTATATGAATAAGATTATCTTGAGAAATATAAAGGTGTATTATATTAAACAAACAGGGTTGTCAGCAAAATCTTTGTTTCTTTTTAAAAGCTCAGTATAAAGTAAGGGGGGCTAAATTGACACTTTTCAAATGTGGTGGGGGGGGGGGCAACGGCCCCCTGATGTCACCGCCGTTCATCCTTAGCACTTATTGTGCAATGAGAAAAAGACGTGATCACCATTGGCAAACAGCTTACTTTAGGCGAAGAGGTAACGACCCCCGGGGTTCCCTGCATGAGGGATGCTCCGGCTCCCGCCGGGTAGTTTGTCTAAAACACAAATGTCCCATTGTGGGGCTAGGACACGATTATCCTCAATGAGCATACATTCTACACTATTTTTGCACAGTCTGGCACTGTAGTGTTTTTATTGTTCGATGTATAAGTCAATTGAGGGGGAACCAGACGCGTAAAAGGTCCCATTATGCGGCTAGGACACATTTCTCTTTGTTTAGCATACCCTCTACACTGGCTCTGGCTTCTGTATTTTTTATTCCCTTTTTGTATTTATAAGGGTATGTTGGGGAAGCCAGACAAACGGTTAGCTTCGGTACACGCGAGCAGTGGGAAAAAAAAATCCGCTGGAGGTTTGCATGCCTGATTTTTGCTCATTCAAAATTGCCGATATTATTGAACAAATTGCGGTATATCAAAATTTTCTATTTTTCGATATGATTAAAAATGTTACATCCGCAGTATCTTATCTCAAAAAAACGTTGTGTATATAAGTATTTTCGATATATCGACGGACGTTATTTAGCTGAACAGTCAAAAATAAATATGGTTACGCGGATGTTGGTCAGTTAACTGGGTAACCATGTAACTGTCACTGTTAAATAGTCTCTACTGGTCATTTTTTGTGGGTTGGTTCTGACAGAGTGAAATAAAATTTTGAACTCGTGTTTCAGACAAATTTTAATATTGAATTCGCTTTGTGTTTTTTTTTATCCACTGTTTTCGCTTTTAAATAAACATTTTATTTGGTTCTAATTCAGTGTATTTATGTCATCAGCCAATTGAACAATAAAAACACATTGTGCCAATCTCTTTTTTATATGACCATGGATTATTTCTTCATTTTCATATAATTGCTTAATTATTTGCTTACTGATTTGTTGGTTTTCCTGTAACCTTGTGAATGTAAAGCATTGTGAGAGTTTATGTAATACCTTAAACAATATTAAGAATAATTTACTTTTAATTTGATTCATTTGTTGAGTCCTACGTGGTGATGACGTTGTTAGAGAACTGTTTCTTCCTCGCAGTCATCTGTTTTCTGATCATCAACTAACTTTCTATGGATCGCAGTCATCTGTTTTTCTCAGCATCAACTTACTCTCTATGGATCACAGTCATCTGTTTGCATAGCATCAACTAACTTTCTATGGATCGTTCTCCTCTCACACCACGACACTTTTAAAATGCCGAAGTCACCCACCTCATCTATTAATGGCCATGGACGTATAAACTTGAAACACTGATAACCATTTTCTTAGTGGTGTCAACCATTAGGCCCCTCGTATATGGAGCGCTCCACGCGACCAAGGCTATCGATCGGTATTAGTTAGGTGTAGGTGGGCATTAAATATCTTAAACACTGTTACCTATGTTATCATATATGTAATGTTAACATAACTTTAGTCCCTAAATAGGTTGCCTGGTTACTAACCTTATTTTTTTGTTTTTTCTTGCAGGAGGAGGCCCTTTGATGTATGGAGCGCTCTTTGCGGCAAAGCGAATTGGTCGGTTCTAGTTAGGTGGGCATTAAATATCTTATACACTGTTACCTATATACGTATGTCATGTTAACAAAACTTTATGTCCTTAACAGGTTGCCTGGATCCAAAGCTCCCTCGTCTTCCTTGGTTACTAATTGAATTCTTTTTGTTGTCAATCAGGACGAGGCCCTTTGATGTATGGAGCGCTCTCCGCAGCTAAGCGAATTGGTCGGTTCTAGTTAGGTGGGCATTATATATCTTATAAACTGTTACCTATGTTATCATATGCAATGTTAACAAAACTTTATTTCCAAAACAGGTTGTTCTAACTCGATCCTACTCTGTGGTAGTAGTTGTAGACTGGCACTCTACCTAACAAGTTTCTATGATACTTGCGAATATGGGAATATATTGAAGGGATACAAACTCTTTATGAGGCGGTGATGTTAATAGCGAGAAGTCCATTGATCCAATAAGAGAACCTTAGGTGCAGTAGTAGGTAGACTGGCACTCTACCTAACAAATTCCTATGATACTTGCAAATATGGGAATAATTGAAGGGATATAAACTCTCTATGAGGCGGTGACATTAATAGCGAGAAGTCCATTGATCCAATAAGAGAAACTTCGGTACGGTAGTAGGTAGACTGGCACTCTACCTAACAAATTCCTATGATACTTGCGAATATGGGAATATAGTGAAGGGATACAAACTCTTTATGAGGCAGTGACGTTAATAGCGAGAAGTCCATTGATCCAATAAGAGAACCTTAGGTGCTGTAGTAGGTAGACTGGCACTCTACCTAACAAATCCTATGATACTTGCGAATATGGGAATATATTGAAGGGATACAAACTCTTAATGAGGCACTGACGTTAATAGCGAGAAGTCCATTGATCCAATAAAAAAACCTACCCTGCGGTAGTAGGTAGACTGGCACTCTATGCAACAAATTCCTATGATACTTGTGAATATGGGTATATAATGAAGGGATACAAACTCTTTATGAGGCGGTGACGTTAACCAAGAAGTCCACACGATCCAATAAGAGAACCTTCGGTGCGGTAGTAGGTAGACTGGCACTCTACGTAACAAATTCCTATGATACTTGCGAATATGGGAATATATTGAAGGGATCAGACTCTCTATGAGGCGGTGACATTAATAGCGAGAAGTCCACACGATCCAATAAGAGAACCTTCGGTGCAGACGTAGGTAGACTGGCACTCTACCTAACAGGTTTCTATGATACTTGCGAATATGGGAATATATTGAAAGAATAAGAACTCACTCCGGTGCAGTGATGTTCTGAGCGAGAAGTCCGAATGATCCAATAAGAGAACCTACTCTGCGGTAGTAGGTAGACTGGCACTCTACGTAACAATTCCCTATGATACTTGCGAATATGGGATTGTATTGAAGGAACAAGAACTCACTCCGGTGCAGTGACGTTCTGAGCGAGAAGTCCGATCGATCTAATAAGAGAACCTACTCTGCGGTAGTAGGTAGACTGGCACTCTACGTTAACAATTCCCTATGATACTTGCGAATATGGGATTGTATTGAAGGAACAAGAACTCACTCCGGTGCAGTGACGTTCTGAGCGAGAAGTCTGATCGATCCAATAAGAGAACCTACTCTGCGGTAGTAGGTAGACTGGCACTCTACGTAACAATTTCCTATAATGCTTGCGAATATGGGATTGTATTGAAGGAATAAGAACTCACTCCGGTGCAGTGACGTTCTGAGCGAGAAGTCCGATTGATCCAATAAGAGAACCTACTCTGCGGTAGTAGGTAGACTGGCACTCTACGTAACAATTCCCTATAATGCTTGCGAATATGGGATTGTATTGAAGGAATAAGAACTCACTCCGGTGCAGTGACGTTCTGAGCGAGAAGTCCGATCGATCCAATAAGAGAACCTACTCTGCGGTAGTAGGTAGACTGGCACTCTACGTAACAATTTCCTATGATGCTTGCGAATATGGGATTGTATTGAATTTCCTATGATGCTTGCGAATATGGGATTGTATTGAAGGAATAAGAACTCACTCCGGTGCAGTGACGTTCTGAGCGAGAAGTCCGAGCGATCCAATAAGAGAACCTACTCTGCGGTAGTAGGTAGACTGGCACTCTACGTAACAATTTCCTATAATGCTTGCGAATATGGGATTGTATTGAAGGAATAAGAACTCACTCCGGTGCAGTGACGTTCTGAGCGAGAAGCCCGATCGATCCAATAAGAGAACCTACTCTGCGGTAGTAGGTAGACTGGCACTCTACGTAAAAATTTCCTATGATGCTTGCGAATATGGGATTGTATTGAAGGAATAAGAACTCACTCCGGTGCAGTGACGTTCTGAGCGAGAAGTCCGATCGATCCAATAAGAGAACCTACTCTGCGGTAGTAGGTAGACTGGCACTCTACGTAACAATTCCCTATGACACTTGCGAATATGGGATTGTATTGAAGGAACAAGAACTCACTCCGGTGCAGTGACGTTCTGAGCAAGAAGTCCGATCGATCCAATAAGAGAACCTACTCTGCGGTAGTAGGTATAGACTGGCACTCTACGTAACAATTCCCTATGATACTTGCGAATATGGGATTGTATTGAAGGAACAAGAACTCCTCCGGTGCAGTGACGTTCTGAGCGAGAAGTCTGATCGATCCAATAAGAGAACCTACTCTGCGGTAGTAGGTAGACTGGCACTCTACGTAACAATTTCCTATGATGCTTGCGAATATGGGATTGTATTGAAGGAATAAGAACTCACTCCGGTGCAGTGACGTTATGAGCGAGAAGTCTGATCGATCCAATAAGAGAACCTACTCTGCGGTAGTAGGTAGACTGGCACTCTACGTAACAATTCCCTATAATGCTTGCGAATATGGGATTGTATTGAAGGAATAAGAACTCACTCCGGTGCAGTGACGTTCTGAGCGAGAAGTCCGATCGATCCAATAAGAGAACCTACTCTGCGGTAGTAGGTAGACTGGCACTCTACGTAACAATTCCCTATGATACTTGCGAATATGGGATTGTATTGAAGGAACAAGAACTCACTCCGGTGCAGTGACGTTCTGAGCGAGAAGTCTGATCGATCCAATAAGAGAACCTACTCTGCGGTAGTAGGTAGACTGGCACTCTACGTAACAATTTCCTACGATGCTTGCGAATATGGGATTGTATTGAAGGAATAAGAACTCACTCCGTTGCAGTGACGTTCTGAGCGAGAAGTCCGAGCGATCCAATAAGAGAACCTACTCTGCGGTAGTAGGTAGACTGGCACTCTACGTAACAATTCCCTATGATACTTGCGAATATGGGATTGTATTGAAGGAACAAGAACTCACTCCGGTGCAGTGACGTTCTGAACGAGAAGTCTGATCGATCCACTAAGAGAACCTACTCTGCGGTAGTGGGTAGACTGGCACTCTACGTAACAATTTCCTATGATGCTTGCGAATATGGGATTGTATTGAAGGAATAAGAACTCACTCTGGTGCAGTGACGTTCTGAGCGAGAAGTCCGATCGATCCAATAAGAGAACCTACTCTGCGGTAGTAGGTAGACTGGCACTCTACGTAACAATTTCCTATGATACTTGTGAATATGGGATTGTATTGAGAGAATAAGAAGTCACTCCGGTGCAGTGACGTTCTAAGCGAGAAGTCTGATATAAGAACTCACTGTGGTGCAGTGACGTTCTGAGCGAGAAGTCCATTCGATCCACCAAGAGAACCTACAGTGGGTAGTAGGTAGACTGGCAATCTCTGGATTTGTTTTTTTTTAAAGAATCTTGGTTTTTTTTTCAATGACATATTTTAACCAGTTTTTGCCTTTTTTTTAATTTCCCTTAACAACAATTTTTGTGTGTTTGTGTACAGATGGTGCCGGTTATTTGTTCATTCCACTTATCTTAACTCTGTAAAGTTAAGAACGAGAAGTCCACTCGATCCACTAAGAGAACCTACTCTGCGGTAGTAGGTAGACTGGCACTCTAACTGACAAAACCCTATGATACTTGCGATTATGGGAATGTATTGAAGGAATAAGAACTCACTCCAAGGAAGTGACGTTCTGAGCGAGAAGTCCACTGGATCCATTAGAGAACCTTCGCTGCAGTAGTAGGTAGACTGGCACTCTACCTAACAAAACCCTATGATGCGAGCGCTTGAGAATATGGGATTGTAATGAAAAATAATTAAAACTCACTCCGAGTTAGCGACGTTAATAGCGAGAAGTCCCCTCGATCCACCAAGAGAACCTACAGTGGTTAGTAGGTAGACTGGCACTCTCTTACTTTTTTTTTTTTTTTTTAGAATCTTTTTTTTTTCAATTACTTGTTTTACCAGTTTTTACCTATGTTTGATGTTTTAATTTTTGTGTTTGTGTGTAGATTGTGCCGGTTAATTGATCATTCCCCTTTGCTTAACCCTGTGCAGCTAAATAAATTTAAATGTTGTCATGTTTTTGACTATTTTTTAATCAGATTTGTTGTGCGGTTACTTTTATCGTGGGGGTCAAAGGGCTAGGAACGACCAGGAATGTGTGTGAAGTATTGAGCAACTTCTCACCCATGAAACATTCTATATGGCCAGCGTCTCAAATAGCCTCTCCTAGTCAAACTCCTACTGCCCGGCTTCTCGTGCCGATCCCTGTTTAGAACAGTGGGCAGAGGTGTGTTTTAGGTTAAGCAAATGACAGTACGTACCAAGAAAAAAACATTGACCAACTCAGCAGTTTGTCACTAACGAGTTTTTAATGAGAAGTATTGTTTCTTTCTTACTTTCAGGTCACATTTCAAGGTTCAACATATCCAGTTACATAGATAGGAAGAAGACAACGGGAAAAGGATTCTGGTTTGACATTCCTGCTATTAATCTGCTCATAGAGAAAATAGAGGTGAGACAACATTCTCATTTAACTTCAAAATGGTACTGATCTTATGAAAAGTACTTGTAACCGCTTATAAAATGCATATGTTTGAAAGTAGAATATAACTATTACATTATGCCCCACGATTAACGGGACTAGCAAGCTTGTGGGGTCAAATTTTGTACTCCACAAAATGGTTGAACATGCAATTTTGCAAAGTTAAAGTAAACCACATGATTTGGAGGCATATTCTTGTGGCTCATTATATTCTACTTATAAAATATCTTTCTTACCATATGCATTTCAAAAAAAAAAAAAAAGAAGCTTTTTATGCACCAAGTTGCCTTACCCAACCAGCGTGTCCCTTGTAAACTTGAAACACTTTTTTTGATGGTCAATTGTTAGCAACAATTGAGTGTGATATTAAAGGCAGTGGACACTTTTGGTAATTGTCATAGACTAGCCTCCACAGTTGGTTTATCTCAACAAGTGCATCAAATAACAAACCTGTGAAAATTTGACCTCAATCGGTCATCGAACTTCGGAGATAATAATGAAAGGAAAAAATACCGCCGTTACACAAAGTTGTGTGCGTTTCGATGGTTGATTTCGAGACCTCAAGTTCTAAATCTGAGGTCTCGATATCAAATTCATTGAAAATTACTTCTTTCTAAAAACTATGGCACTTCAGAGGGAGCTGCTCTCACAATTTTTATATCATCAACAGCTCCTCATTTCTCGTCACCAAGAAAGGTTTTATGCTAATAATTATTTTTTAGTAATTACCACTGCCTTTAAAGTAAATTTGAAACACTTTTTTATGGTCAATTGATAGCATTAATCAAGTGTGATATTAACCTATATCTGTTAGCCTTTTTAAATGTTTAAGCCTAGTTTCATCATTTTTACCCAAAATGACGCTACAGGCAAGGCTACATGCTTTATGTGGCTGTGATTGATCAAAGAAATACTCTTACAAGAAACTTTTAAGGAACCTATAAGAATCTTATAAACATCTAATAAGAACCTGTATTGAACAGTCTTATAAGAGTCTTATCAGAATCTTATAAAATTCTAATAATTTTCTTATAACTGTTTTATATGTAAATTAGTAAGATCTTAAAAGAAGGATGTTTTAAAAGTTGAATATAATGATCCACACAAGTATCACTCAAAATTGCACGGTTTTCATTTTAGGTCGCAAACTAACATGGTCGGCGTGTTTGTCGACGAGGTAAAACGAAAACCACGCAACTTCGAGGCATATTTGTGTAGATCATTGTATTCTACTTTTACAACATCTTTCTAACCATATCGATTTTATAACAAACGGTTACATGACGCTTTTCAAAGACCAACTCGACCGATCCAAGGCAACGTGTTCCTTTAAACATAAAGACATTTTGTTTGAAATAAACTTTGGGTGAAACTTCTGATGTGTGTTCCTGAGAATCCTTACAATTTGGTAAAATTTAACGATCTGTATTTAAAAAAAGATAAAACATGTTCTCAGAATCTTTTGTGACAACGTTTTAGTCCTTCAAATATATTTATTAATGGTTATGTTTTTGTTCAGTTTGTTTACAGGTGCACTTTGACAAGGATCAATCTGAACCTCGACCAAAGGACTGAAAGTTTAGGCAGACTTCTGTCCCAACCATCTTCCCTCACTGCAAAGTATCCAAACTAAACTGATGAAGAAATCGACACTTGTCGAGATAAATTGCGGATTCTCAAGACTTGTGCCGCAAAGTGTTGCAAGCGCACGTTATATTATATGTTGCGAATAATAAGAAGCAACACAACTCAGTGTTTCACCAGACAGATAGTCAGGAAAATTTTTGTAGTCAACGTTTGAGCACGATTATAACAGAGTAGAGAAAAATAGTTGTCGCGACTCAAATAATAATTTGTAGTCGCGACTTTAACACTAGAGTACACTATTCGCCCCGGCCTACTTCTGCATGTAAGTAAACCACTGGTATTATCCTGCGAATGTAAATCAAATTTTAAAGTCACTGTTGTTTTCCCAGTGAAAGTTTTGCAGGAGTTGAGCACAATTAGTCAACTGTAGCATTTTTTTATTGCGAATTGTGACGCTCAAGAACACATTCCCTGCTAAGCTGTTAAATACGCTTAGCGTAAGCACAATTCCATGATTACGTAAGCGCTGCGATTCTTTCCTTTAAAAGCCATTGGCCCAGGACCAAACTTCACTAAAGCTTTTTAAACACAAAAAGCAGCTAAACACAGCAAATACAAGTACAAGTTGTGAATCAAGGTATTCTGCTCATCTGCAATTTTTTTTAAAGCATAATGTTTTCCTATTGATTATAAGCAGCTCTATAACATTTAGCCACTATTCTGCTCAATTCCTGCATTTTTATAAAGCAAAATGTTTTGCCTATTTATTATAAGCAGCTCTATACAAATGACCCACTCAACCACAACAGAAAGGTCAGCATAATAAAATTGCTGCTTTTGTATTCCTGCCACAGAGTTTTTGTATGTCATGGTATAATTTCCGAAAAGAAAGCGAAATACTTGAATTAGTTTAGGCAAATGGTCCCCGACTTCACCCGATTCCAAATCCCAGGCGTTCTATTTTCGTCGTCCACGCTCGTCGCCTGAAACGAACCCGGTCAACTCGGTCCCAAACCAACTCGGTCCCAGTCATACGTTGACAGTTTTTTTCACTAATTTCTCAAAAACTACAACACCACAGCAATAAATATTTCAAGGGAAGCTTTCAACTATCATTATCTTCAAACTGTTTATGTTTAGTGAAAATCTATATTTCAGAGCAAAATAATAAATATAATATAATGATCAAAACAAATATCTAGAAGACCACCAAAATATATAGAGGATCAACGGCAAATATATATAAAGGACCAAAAACCTCAAATATAAATGACAAACACAAATATATTTAGGGGGTTGAACAAAGAATTGACTAGAGTGGGATTCGAACCAACGACCTCCGGATTAACGTGCCGGCACTCTACCAACTGAGCTATCTCGCCCTATATTGGCGGTGTCCCTATTTTGTCAATATCTTTGTTCTGGGTGCCAGTCAGAAGCCATACAACCGTTAACTGCCGTGTAACCAGGGATCACACCCAAATTACGATACAACCTGGGAAGCGGCAGCTAGGGGATCACCTTAAGGGGATGCGACTTTTTGTTTCAGATATCAATATAAACCACAAGGGAAACTGACTGGGTAAATTTGTAAATGATTTTGGGGGTTGCACAAAGAATTGACTAGAGTGGGATTCGAACCAACGACCTCCGGATTAACGTGCCGGCGCTCTACCAACTGAGCTATCTAGCCCTATATTGGCGGTGTCCCTATTTTGTCAATATCTTTGTTCGGGGGTATTGAACAAAGATATTGGGGGGTATTGAACAAAGATATTGACAAAATAGGGACACCGCCAATATAGGGCTAGATAGCTCAGTTGGTAGAGCGCCGGGGCACGTTAATCCGGAGGTCGTTGGTTCGATTCCCACTCTAGACACCGCCAATATAGGGCTAGATAGCTCAGTTGGTAGAGCGCCGGCACGTTAATCCGGAGGTTGTTGGTTCGAATCCCACTCTAGTCAATTCTTTGTTCAACCACCAAAATCATTTACAAATTTACCCAGTCAGTTTCCCTTGTGGTTTATATTGATATCTGAAACAAAAAGTCGCATCCCCTTAAGGTGATCCCCTAGCTTCCGCTTCCCAGGTTGTATCGTAATTTGGCTGTGATCCCTGGTTACACGGCAGTTAACGGTTGTATGGCGTCTGACTGGCACCCTGAACAAAGATATTGACAAAATAGGGACACCGCCTATATAGGGCTAGATAGCTTAGTTGGTAGAGCGCCGGCACGTTAATCCGGGGGTCGTTGGTTCGAATCCCACTCTAGTCAATTCTTTGTTCAACCCCCAAAATCATTTACAAATTTACCCAGTCAGTTTCCCTTGTGGTATATATTGATACAGATATATTTAACAGCACCCTCTATATTAGACGTAGTTTCATATATATAAGACTTGTGCACCCATCTATTATGGGTGCGTTCATTTAGCTTCCCTGGGTCGACCCCGATGTTGCGTATGTTTTGTTTTCCCAGGACGAACATGGGTACACAATTACCCCACGTTCGTCTTCGAACCAGAAAAAAAAACAGACACGTCACCACGTGAGCCTTCCCGTGGTGACGTCAGTGCACCTCGGGCCAGCCCCAAGAGCCCCACTTGTGGATTGGAGCCAGCCCCAAGTGACCCAATCCACAAGTGGGGCGATAGGGGCTGGCCCGAGGTGCACTGACGTCACCACGGGAAGGCTCACGTCATGACGTGTCTGCGGTTTGGCAGAGGCTCGGATAATCCGTAATTGATACTGTTCAACAATAGATAATCTCCACCATGCAAAGTTTCAAATCCTACTTATCTTTGCTCTACGGGGAGCTTATCCTTAAGGCGGTTAGGTTATATGACCGGATGTCGGTAAGACGTTCTAAACTCATAAATAATCTAGCCTTCCTTAAACGTTGCCGAGACTCAAACCTGATGCCTCAAGGACTACGCCTTCATGATCCAGTCCGCAGCCGCCGTTCTTCGTCCATCCTTCAAGCCGCCAGTTCTGCCCTTCTCAAGGAGCGGATAGCATCCACCAGATCATCTCTAGCCGGTCTAGATCATGACATCACTAACACCGAGCGGGAACTACAATCCTCCCTTCACCCGAGAGATTTCTCTAAGATTAGCACCCTCTCCAGTTCATCCAGCCAGCATGCATTCGCGACCGCCCGTAGGAAGCAGATAGCCAAGTTCCACAAGTTATACCACCAGAAGCAGAGATCGTCTATATCTCACTTCAATCGCACACCCCCTGAGAAGATGAGATCTCCTATATCCTTTCGGCCTCCAGTTCACCTCCGTAGTCAACGCCCTTTTCAGAAACACACCGTAGTCAACCTTAGCAACCGGCGTATCACAGAAACCGAGACCAGCGTCCTGTCCTTGGGTATGAACTTTGCACAGCCCCCCAAGTCCATCCCCACCGAAGAAATTATCCAGTCTACAGAGCAAGCCCTCAAACACCTCAGCAAGACGGAGAAGGATGATGTCCGGATCAAGATTAACGAGGTCTTGCGGAAGGCGAAACCAGCAAAGTCCAACCTTTCCAAGGTTGAGCAGGCAGCCCTCCGAGAACTTCGCCGGGACGAATCCATTCACATCTTGCCTGCTGATAAAGGGAATGCCACTGTCATCATGGACCGCACGGAGTACACTAACAAGGTAAGCAATATTTTATCATCTGGTTCATACCGCCCCCTCCCCAAGGACCCCACCCCCAGCATCGAGAAGAGGGTTGCCAGCAAACTCCTTTCCATCCACCGGTCTGGAGCTCTCTCCGTCCCACTCTATCGTAGGCTCTGCCCATCCAGCTCCACCTGTCCCAGGTTCTTCGGCAATCCCAAGATTCACAAGCCAGAAGTTCCCCTCCGCCCCATAGTTGCCTCGAGGGGTTCCCCCACCTACGACACTGCCAAGTACCTAGCTAAAGTACTTCGACCCCTGGTGGGTCTCACTGAACACCATGTTTCCAATTCCACCCAGTTTGTTGATGTGGAATCTCTCTTCACCAATGTGCCCACTGATGAAGCTTGCTTCTTGGCCAAGGAGAGATTATCACATGACCCATCCCTCCCTGATCGTACTGGTCTTTCACCTGACCAGATTCATGATTTACTTTACACATGCGTTTCCTCCAGTTGTTTTCAATTCCAGGGCAAGTACTACGAGCAGACAGCTGGGACCTCCATGGGATCCCCTTTATCCCCGGTTCTAGCTAACATATTCATGGAAGAGTTCGAGTCATCTCTCCTCACCGCTGACCTCCGACCCAGCCTGTGGCTCCGCTACGTAGACGACACCTTTGTCGTGTGGCCCCACGGTCAGGACTCTCTCCATGAATTTCTGCTGTACCTCAACCAACAACACTCCAGTATCAAGTTCACTATGGAGCAAGAACATTCCGGAAAGTTACCCTTTCTGGATGTTCTCATCACAAGAAACCAAGATGGCACCCTTCATCACAGCATTTACCGGAAACCCACCCACACCGACCATTACCTACATCAGCGGTCTTTCCATCATCCAGCCATCAAGTCGTCAGTCAACCGTGCGCTGGTTCAACGGGCTTATACCATTTGTGATCCGGATAACCTCCAGCATGAGTTGCAGCACATCACCACTTCTCTACGGCGGAATGGATACAACATCAAGCATGTCAAGACAAGCAAGCCCGTCCCCCCCGACCAAAGGGTCTCCTATACCCAAGGTCAAACACACACACCCACAGTTAGTTTACCATACCTAGGTCCCCCCTCGCATCGCCTCCAACGCATCTTTAAGCAAGCAGGTATCAAGGTGTATCACTCCGCCCCGAAGAAACTTCATGGCTCTCTCCAATCGCACAAGGACAAGAAGGACCCCTCCACCCGTGCCGGAGTTTATCGCATCCCATGCGAATGTGGTAAGGTTTATGTCGGGGAAACCGGGTGTAACCTTCCCACTAGACTTAAGGAACACCGAGCACACGGAAGGAGGGGGGACTTCGATAAATCAGCCATCGTCAAGCATTCCCACATCGCTGACCACCGAGTGAACTGGGATGCTGCAGAAATCATCGCTCCCATCCAGGCGTGGCACCCTAGACGCATTAGAGAGGCCATCGAGATCCACAAGCATGACACCGTACCCCAAGACATCGGCTTCCACATCAGTGACATCTGGCTCCCCCTTCTCCCGACCAATGGATCTTCTATATCCACGGTCACCCCCTAGGCCCCAACCATTAGACTGCTTTGGGTCATCTATACCCTCAGTCACCTAGGCCCCACACCCTCACTGCCCCCTGTGCTTGTTCCTACTGACACGGTTCAGTGAGCACACACACCCCACACAACTCCCAAGGCTCCACAACAGGTTTCACCACGCATCATCGAGTTCATTTCCCGCCTACATTTCCCGCCTTCGTGCATCACCGCTGATCCACCGCCTAGTACTTAAGCAGCATGCAGATGGTTGGTTCGGCGGGAATGGGGTGATCGGCGGGGTCAGGGATATGTTGATCGGCGGGTTCCGGGATTGGTTGATCGGCGGGTTCAGGGATATGTTGATCGGCGGGTTCAGGGATGTTGTTCGGCGGGTTCAGGGATAGGTTGTTCGGCGGGTTCCGGGATAGGTGGATCGGCAGGTTCCGTCATTGGAGGTTGATCGGCGGGGATAGGTTGATCGGTTGGTTCGATCATGGTTCGATGATAGGGGGTTGATCGGCGGGTTCGGGGTTTGGTTCATCGTCGGGTTTGGGGATAGGTTGATCAGCAGGTTTGAGAATGTTTCCTTCGGCGGCATGAGAAACATTTCCCTCGTGACTGACTTTTCTGACAAGCCGTCCTTTTAACAAGTCTAATGTTCCCTTCACAATGTCAAACATTTTTGCACAGGTGTCAAGGACTTCTGCATTTTCCTCTGCTTGCAGACGTTGCTCCTCCCGGATTTCTTGAATGGCCGAGAAAGTGACCTGCTGCTGCTGTTTCATCTCTTGTAACATCTTCACTATCGAGGTTTCAGATGATGGAGTCTTTGGTCTCGCCAGTGACGAAAGCGGCGCATCATCATCACTGTCATCAGACCCTGACATGACTCGTTGACGTTTTGCTGAATGAAAAAACAATGCAAATTGTTATAAGACACAATAAATATACAATAAAACCATGGGTATTATAATCTAGTTGTCAAAAAACCAAGTATCTTTCTTCCAACAAACAGCATATAGATTCTATCGGTTTGGTCTGCTGCCTAGGGTATTTTTTGTTTTGTTTTCTTAATAATATCCAAAAATTCAAAATTAATTTAAAATGAAAAAGGGGGGGGGGGGTTGGAGTTTGTCAGTTGTTTTTATAACTATTCTGATTGTTGGTTGTTTAATTTAATACCAAATAACTGCCCCCCCCCCCCCCTCCCCCGTGGCCCTGCTTGTTTGCTTCTTCAATATAAATTAAAGGAATTACATTATACTTACCGAAGTGTCCAATGTTCATTTTCTGTGGAGTTTTAGAAGAACTCTTTTTATTTTCACGATGAATCTCTTTCGAAATGGAAATAAAAGGTTGAACTTGCGATGAAACTGGAAGCGAATTGTGGAGCGTCTGGTAAAGTGCACAGAGTCAACTGACAGGCATGCATGGTTCGCTGAATATTGCAGCACCTTTAAGATCACTGAAAGACTGCAAGCTTTGGTTTACAAACTGTATCAGATGAATAACTTTCAAAAGGGACTGCTTGCGCACCAAAACATTTGATGTTATTGACTTTGCCGCGATGCAAATAGCAATAAGGTTGTTTGCATCGGTTGTTAGGGAATTCAGCGTCTAGCCTTAACTGTTTGTTTGGACTGCAGATGTACAGCGTGATACCCTAAGAGCTCTCAATTTTACTTCTAAAATTTATAAAATATAGTATTATAGTATAAAGTCTTAAACTATTCAGAAGTTTACTGGATGCGATGGCGGACAAGGATCTTTCTGAAGATATCTTGGGAGATGTAGATCTGTACACCTACAATTCAGACGACTCTTGGCTTTTTTTCCGCCGGAGACTATGGTGACACCGAAAACCATCCAAGCTATGACTACTCTCCAGTAAAGGTATGTACGTTTTAAAATAATGCGAGTGTTATTTTGTAGCCACAATAATTATATGTTGAATACAACAATACATATAACAATTACGAAACTGTGAAAGGCACTGGACACTTTTGACTGGTAAACTTTTTGAAGTAACGTAGTTTTTCAAAATCATCAACTTGAGCTGTCGTACAAACAGCGCAAATTTGAATATTGCGCACGCTTTTGCTCTCCCCAGCAGGTTCAGCTAAAAACTTGGCAGAGCGCAAAACGCTTCTTGCGCACAAGTTTTCGTTCAATGCGCTCCAATAGTGAAGACACAACAGGCAGAAGTAGTGAGCGGAGAATTTTGGGCATCTTTTGTAGTAGATTTTTTTTTTATTTTTGGGGGAAATACATACATTACATTTACATTTGTTTATTTTCATATCCCACAGGTACCATCGCCTGCTGTTCGTAAAGGACGAGACCCAAGAAGAAAGAGCAACTGCGCCAAAAAGGGCGCCGACGCAGCCGACTCTAGGCGGAGAACGAGGGTAGGGCGTTCCTGCGGGACCTCTATGCCATCTCTGAAACGACATCTGGAAAGAGAAGTTCCCGGACTCTCCATCAGTGTAGCTACCTGCCAGCGCCTTATGGTTGCCCCGGACAAGAAGAGGAAGTCGGCAGATAATTACAAAGAGCTGATTCAAGCAAAGGTGGCTCTGAAGCAAAACAATGAACGGTCCTTCCACATGGATTCGCACTACTGCAGCTCTAGGGTAAAATATAGGATGGAGTTTGCGGCACAGTATGCAGATGAGGTTGGAGTGCTATCTTGTGACTGCATGAACAAAGTACGGATCGGCTCGATGGCCGTCAGCAGATACCACCAAATCTCACGGTTTCACATGATACAAGACGCCCCTAACTATCCAGACCACGACTTCCCTGTAGGAGACGGATATCTCATAACACCTTGCGGGTACATGACACTCAAATGTTGATCAACTTCAGAAGTCAAAGACGAGCTCGGCCGAAACCACCTCACCCCAAGGACTGGACCATTACAAGTAGTCAACCGTGCCCAGAAATTCCATAAAATGACAATCCAGGAACACATCAATGATTTGCTGCCAATCGTTGAAAAGGAATGTATCGCACACGGTCAGACGGGCATTGTTCTTATTGTGGATGGCGGTCCAGACTGGAGTGATTCATCCTGGACAGTGCTTCTCTTCCTCTCTCGGCTACTTCGGAAAGTGAACCTTGACTTCATCTGTATGACCAAGTATGCGCCGAAAAACTCTGCGCTTAACCCTATCGAGCATGGATGGTCCCCGCTAAGTAAGATGCTTACTTCTGTCAAACTGTCATATTTAGCGTAACTTGAAGGAAATATAATACTTTCCTTCAAGTTACGCTAAATATGAAAACGGTGTACATTGCCTGAGTCAAGCTACGCTTAAGTTCCATATGCAGCTATGTTTACTTTCCAAGACAACTACGCTTACGTTCCAAGATATGCTTACGTTCCAAAAGATATGGTTACGTTCCAAGCACGCAGCTACGCTTTACATTCCAAGACACATTTAGGTTCCAAAGCTACGCTACAATATCGAAAGGTACGCGTTCAATCCGAGTCGATAGGCTCACGTTTCAAGATTTGCAGCATCACTTACGTTTCAAAAAACGATCTCAAAAAGGTCTATGGACACTTTCAATCCCTCAAGATTCCCTTCCCCCAAGATTAAAAAATCTTTTACTGTGAATTCCTAACAGGGCCCACCTTCATTTGTTAGCAAAATACTGCTAACAAAATTTCTTCACTATCAACAGGCACCAGCCATAAGTCCACAATTTCTCTTCATTTGGTTTTCAGAGCAAATTGTATCACTGACTTTATTTTATTTTCATGTTATCCCTGATCGTAAGCCACCAGTCGGAGTAGGCCAGCTTTCAGCTGCTTATGGCAATGCTCAATATGGTCTTATACACGTACACCAATAGTTTTTAACATTGTAGTTTTAAGTCGTCTTGCAATTGCATGGCCAGCATCTGAGACCATAGAGCAAATAATAGCTTTAATAATAGGGAGTACAACTATAGAATACAGGGCCACTCCACTATGTCATCGCATCCAGGATGCGTGGATGCCCGGTGTCATGACAAAACTGTCCGCTGGCAATAAGTGTCCGCTGAGCATGCGCAGTATACCCCGGACACTAATTTGGCACGGATTACGTGGCAAATAGTATCCGCCCAACAAATAGTGTCCGGGCGCCATGCTGTGCCGTGCTGAATTTATAATCAAATACAACCTAGAATGGGTTTAAGTAAATACAATCCAAGTAAACAAATAGACGAACAGAACACTTACTCGCAATCAAAAGTATGTCAAGATTAGTATTTAACTATGGTAAAACAGTGAAGGTTGTGCTAAATGTTACGAATTATTTATAACAAAATACAACCAAGAATGCTTTCAAGCTTACAAATTACAAGTCAAGTTACAAAATAGACGAACTTTGTCAAGATTCGTATTTTTCTTTAAAAAATTAAAAAGTCCAGGTTAAAAAAATACGAATGAAAGTGCTAATTTTAATGATCAATAATACGAATATTTATAATCAAATACAAAAAGCAGGAAAGCGTTACAAAAAATGTAAAACTAAAATATTAAAAATGAAGCAAGGCACGCAATGATGATGCACGCTAATCGCGGAAACTATTTAGCAAGCTTCCGTAAACAATGTGACGTCATAGACGCTTGACCAATCATAACGCAATATGCTAATAAGCGGACACTTATTGCCAGCGGACAGTTTTTGTCATGACACCGGTCACAAAACTCATCCAAGGCTGCGTGGATGCCCGGTCAGAGTAATGACGTATCTATATCAGCGCCCTCTAGTGGTCTTACCACAAGGCTGCGTCGGTGCCCAGCTAGCCTATCAATCATGACAACTTGCCGCTATGCAAAGGTTCCCCATTCAAGGATTATTTTAAAAAGGGAAAGAAAGCCCGAATTCCATTTACGTAATATCTATTGCCGCTGTGCAAATTTTCCCCATTCAAGGATTATTTTAAAAAGGGAAAGAAAGCCCGAATTCCATTTACGTAATATTTATTGCCGCTATATATGCAACTGTTCCCCATTCAAAGATTATTATTTCCCATTGAAAATACCGCCCTCTAACTTCTAAGTTAATGGAAGTTCCCTTCCTTGGCTGCCCACTTCGCATCCGCGCATCCAGCCATCCAGCCACCCATCTCTTCTCACTACACCCAACCCACCGTTACCTCTATTATTACATTATTCCCCATTGAAAATACCGCCCTCTTATTTAATGGAAGTTCCCTTCCTTGGCTGCCCACTTCGCATCCGCGCATCTGCGCATCTAGCCATCCAGACTCACATCTCTTCTCACTACACCCCACCCACAGTTACAATTAATTTTATTCCCCATTGAAAATACCGCCCTCTAAGATAATGGAAGATCCCTTCCTTGACTGCCCACTTCGCATCCGCGCATCCAGTCATCCAGGCTCCCATCTCTTCTCACTACACCCCACCCATCGTTACCTCTATTATTACATTATTTCCCATTGAAAATACCGCCCTCTAACTTCTAAGTTAATGGAAGTTCCCTTCCTTGGCTGCCCACTTCGCATCCGCGCATCCAGTCATCCAGGCTCCCATCTCTTACCTCGCATCAAACTGCATAAAAAACCTGTCGCCGAAAGTGGCCCTGCATTCTATAGTTACTCCGAACACTGGCCCAGCGAGAAGTGATATTCGATGAATGATGCTGTCTTGCAGCCAATGGGAAAATCTTGGACAAAGTCTTGACCTCGAAACCATTGGGAAAAGAAATGCGCGACTTGCCATTATGTGCGCCCTCTATGTTCATTTATGGTCAGTTCGTAAAAGAATTTGTTCATTGATTCTGAAATTAAATTTTGTTGGGGAAAATTCGTGACCCCATTTGACCTCTTCTTCCGGGTCAACCGGAAGTAGGACCATTTGTCAAGAACTACTCAACCGATTTTCAAACTTTTTTCAGTTGTAGACTACTTAGACATTAAATATTACCTGTGAAAACTGTGACCTTATGTGGACCTTTATTTTTTGGGTCAACCGGAAGTGGGATCATTTCTCAAGAACTACAGAAACCGATTTTCAAACTTTTTCAGTTATAGACTCCTTAGGCATTAAATATTAACTTTAAAAACCATGACCCCCATGTTGACCTTTTCTTCCGGGTCAACCGGAATGGGACCATATCTCAAGAACTACACAACCGATTTTCAAACTTTTTTCAGTTATAGACTACTTAGACATTAAATATTAACTTTGAAAACTGTGACCTTGTGTTGATCTTTATTTCCGGGTCAACCGGAAGTGGGATCATTTCTCAAGAACTATACAACCGATTTTCAAACTTTTTCAGTTATAGACTCCTTAGGCATTAAATATTAACTTTAAAAACCATGACCCCTATGTTGACCTTTTCTTCCGGGTCAACCGGAAGTGGTATTTCAAGAACTACACAACAGATTTTCAATTTTGTTTTGGTTATCAACTCCTTTGACATTGGACATTCGCATTGGCTAGCCGTGACCCCATGTTGACCTTTACGTCCGGGTCAACCAGAAGTGGGACCATATCTTAAGAACTACACAACCAATTTTTTAACATTGGTTAAATTTATTCCAAATAATGACCATGATGCCATGTTGACCTTTAATTCTGGTTTTAAAGCTCATTTCGATTCAGTATCAGATAAAAGACAAGGTAATCACATGTCATAAAGCTGTTATGTGTGGGTTTTATTAAAGCATAGAATACTTTTATTAACAAAACATTCTGGAAAAGCTTTGTGATTGTTCACAATCTCTAGTATATATATGGATTTGCTTCTATATATATATGGGTTTGCTCTAAAATATATGGGTTTGCTCTTATATATATGGGTTTGCTCTTATATATATGGTTTTGCTCTTATATATGGTTTTGCTCTTATATATATATATATATATGGGTTTGCTCATTTAGTCATAAACGGCCCCTCATAGCCTTGGTTGGTATGGTCAATGTTAGTAAAACACTCAATCGTAAAAACAGATGTTTCAACGAAATTCAACATTTTCTGCAAATTTTTGCAATTCAATAAAATACTTCTCATGAAAAGTTGCATTATTTTAAACAAAATCAACAAATTTTGCTACATTGTTATCAAAAATATCGATCTATTCTTAATTTGCACTTATGGCTTTTTATAGTTTTCCAATCTGGGTTGGCAAAAACTTGGGCTGTGGCGTTGCAAAAGAAGTAAACTAAGGTTTCCCAGCAGGCACAAGTTGGTCATAGTAACGTTAAACCGACGTCACATCCCGACGTCGGATGACGGTCGGCTCATGGTTCTATGTGAAAGTTTGTAGGACGTCTGTTACCGACCATTACCGACGTCTGTTACCGACCATGATACAACGTAATTTTTCCGACCACAAACCGACGTCGACAGACGGTCAAGAAATAAACGTCATTTAGACGTCGGCAAATTTCCCAAAACATAACGTCAAATCCCGACGTCGGATGATGGTCGGTTCATGGTTCTATGTGAAAGTTTGTAGGACGTCTGTTATCGACCATGATACAACGTAGTTTTTCCGACCACAAACCGACAGACGTCGGCAAATTGTCAATTAATGACATCGTTTAGACGTCATTGGTTTACCCCAAACCCGACGTTACATCAACATTATCTACATTTATTATTTATTAGTTATAATTGGTATTTAATAATTAACATTATCAATTAATACAACGCATACATACCATTGATCTCCATTATACTGACTGGATAGGACATTGCGCTATGCTGCTTGCATAAACACGCGGCCCAACAATGGCGGCGCAATTCCTTCAAACGGGTAAATTAATGTGCACTTGGTCGGGTTTGAGTCTGTCAGTTGAGGTTGTAAATTGAGAATAGAAATGGGGGGAAAACATGACGATCGATAGTTTGAAGTATAAAAAAGTTTCTGATTGAAATGCAAACAAAGCAAACTAATAATACTTTACATTTTTGTCTATCAAATGCCCTATTAGTAACATGATAATGACATTTAAATTTCTAAACAAAAACTCGGATGAGAAACTGTATTGGGATTCAGGTACATGTTTTTATTTTTTTATTATTCTTTCAGTTCATTGAGAAAATGGCAATATACCATATAAAGACAAAACAAGAGTCGTTCCTACAATAACAAAAATCGAGTAGGCCGATGCAAACTAAGACTAGAGTGAGAACTACATACTCGCTAAAATCGAGAGAAAAGAACAAGAAAGATAAAAACAAAATACAATGTGATAATTGAGAGTTGCCTCCATTAACAAATTTAAACTTTTTATTGTTAAGCTTCTATTCATCATGTTAATTGGAAAACAATCCCAACAGCAAAACTTCCATAACCGTTTTACTGTTCCGCCAGAAATAAATAAATAATGAAGTCGGATATTTCCGAGATGACTGATCCTCTCAACGAACTTGTATCGTCTGTACCGTCTTAAATGCTACATAATTCGCATACTTGTCGCTTTCCCGATTCTTTTAATTGTTGATGCTATGACGAGCATCTGTTGAAATCCGGGCTTCCCGTCCTCGTTGATTTCAGAAAACCATCTGTAACGGAGCGAAAACAAAAATAGTATTGCCCGGTAAAAATAACAAATACTTGGCCTATAATAATTATTTTTATGAAAGATAGTTCAAATTTCCTGCCTAATATTTGTAACGTTAGATATAATAATATGAATCGCTAAAATAAATGCAAAGGCCTACCTACTTATGGAAAGACAATCCCTTTGCCAACTCAGTTTTCCCTCCTCCGGTGATTGACAGCCGCGCACGACTTTACCATCAGCATTTTTAGTTTGTTTGATCCGATTCCAATTGTATTAATCCCAAAATGACAATTACAAGGACGAAAACTTCTCTCTTTGCTTGCAGCAACTCCGTTTAAAAGTGTACAACGCATTTTGTGTGATGAACGGTCTTTACCTGTTTGAAAAAATACGCGCGTGGCCTGCGTTTGGACGCGATGTCCTATCCAGTCAGTAAAGACCGGTTTATAGTCGGTCGCGCGACGGTCGCGCGACCGACTATAAACCGGCCTTAATGGAGATCAATGGTCAATACCATACGACATACTTCACCATAGTTGAGTGAAGAACCAAGTGCGCACGCGCTAACTCACATACGCCAGGTCGCCCATTGTTTGTATAAGGTAATGTGGGTGATTCGTTAAACGACCGCGGTACCACAGGTTCGACTTTTGAAGGCCCTTCGTTCGAGCTCCTTTTCTTCCTTCCTCCATGGTAATACAATAGATCAAAAACCTATGGCTAAAAACCTAAATTAATATTTTTTATCCCCGATGCAAGTTTAACATCTCTTTTATAGATATCCGTTTCTTCATAGAAAAAAAACAATTATCGAGAAAAAAACAACGTAGATTTAAAGTCTAAAGCATCGTTTAAAACCGTTTAATTATCAAACAACAACAACTCAGGACAATGACACTAGTTTTTAAGTCACGAATTGACAACAATAATATTCAAAACGTGATTTTTCACATGATTAAACGATGATTAGTCGTAGTCACTCAACCACTTTTCGTGCATGAGTTGGCCCTGCTGATGGGGAGCGGCACCAAGGGGGAAGGGAATCTTTCACGAAAAAAAAGAACAAGCCATGCGGTAACTTCAACAGGCCACTCAGGTGACAAGGTGAACTATTTCTATTCTAAATCTTTAATCTTCATAAACCTATGATACAAGGTTTGCCATGCTTGTCCATTTTGTATAGCGAAATATTTTGTATTAGTGGTAATAACAGAGCATTTATAAAGCGCCATAAAATAACTGAGCGCAAAGACAAAAGAAAAACAAACGAATTTAGGGATTGGCTGTGGAACAGGAATGTATTATAAGAAGATCTATGAATACAGGTGTGGCGGTTTCAGTCTTCCGCCGTGTTCAGTTTTCCGGGTGACGTAGCCGGACATTTCAACACGTTGTTCGAACGGTTTTAGCTTTCCGCCGTGTTCAGTTTTCCGGGTGACGTAGCCAGACTAAAATACCTCCGCGAGTACCTTGGCAAGTACTGTAGTTCAGTGAAATAAAAAAAATAACTAAAAAAATAAAATAAAATAAAAAACGGTAATAAATAAACTTAATAAACTAGACCAGAATAATAAAAAAAATCTTCTGATTCTCTGACGCTCGTTCGGTATAAATACAGGATAATTTGCTTGGTCTTCACACCACATTCTCTCATACTATCCACGCGTTTGCCGCTCGTTGTACTCGTGGACGCCGCCATGACAGCTACCGGAGATTAACACCTTTCGCTTGCTGTGCGCAGGCATCGCATGACGTAATGTTACCGTATATTGGTCATTCGAAAAACTGAACACGGCGGAAAGTTGAAACCGCCACACCGGCATCGAAATCGCTTCTGTCAGACCCAGCAGGAAGCTTATTCCATTGACCAATTCGACCAGTAGATGAAGGATTGTTGTTGACATATAAGTGATGATTTAACCAGGGACACCTCGTTCGTCTTTCAAGTGCATGAGTTAGAAAAACGAAGCCCTTATTTCATACACTATCAACCAAACATTCACTCATTTTTAAAGCCAGTGGACACTGTTGGTAATTACTCAAAATAATTATCAGCATAAAACCTCACTTGGTAACGATTAATGGGGAGAGGTTGATAGTTATAAAACATTCTCGGGAGGACAGCTATGATGATGATGATGAATTGGCATTAATTTCTGAGAATAAAATGCTTTATTTTATATCTTTTTAAAAAGCTTGCTTTACTGATCGGTTTCATACAAACGATTCCGTTTAATCCTCAGGACAAATAATATACACAAATTAAATATTTAAAAGCCGTGTGAGTTTTTGTGTAGTGTTTCTGTTGTGAAACACTGTGCATGTGTCTATTAAGTATTTTAGTGATGTTATGATGTTATGTATCCTGTGTGAGGATTATTAATAAACACTAGCTGTCATTTCTTTGGACAGGCCTTTAACTTCCATGTCCAAGGTAGCTCTGGAACTACTTTGAGCTCTGGAGCTACCTTGAAAAATAACCAGTACTTACTTGCATTTTGTAGTATTTTCTTCTTTTTAATATAAGTCAGTAATAAACAGAAAATAATTTGCTTTTCATTAAAAGTAGATACTTTTAGCATTTTAGTAATAACTTTCCACTAAAAGCATGTACTTCCTTTTGTTAATATGGATGGTATTAAACACTTGAACTGTTCAAGTAAGAGAAAATACTAGTTTTTATTCATACGACCATTGTGATAGTGTGAGAAAGTGGCTCTCTCTGAAGTAACGTATTCTCTAAAATAATATTTGAATTGAATCGAGACCTCCAGCTAAGGTCTCAAATTCAAGGCAACTGGAGCACACAACTTCCGACCAAGGTCCTGCAAGGGTGTTTTTCTTCCACCATCCTCTTGCTAATTCAATCAATTAAAGGCAGTGGACACAATTGGTAATTGTCAAAGACTATAGCCTTCACAGTTGGTGTATCTCAACATATGCATAAAATAACAACCCTGATAATAATGAAAGAAAAACACCCTTCTCACACGAAGTTGTGTGCCTTTAGATGGTTGATGTCGAGACCTCAAGCTCTAAATCTGCATGAGGTCTCGAAATCAAATTCGTGGAAAATTACTTTTGCTCGAAAACTATGGCACTTCAGAGGGAGCCGTTTCTCAAAATGTTTTATACCACCAACCTCTCCCCCATTAATCGTTACCAATAGTGTCCACTGCCTTTAAGTTCAAATTTTCACAGGTTTGTTATGTAATGCTTAGTCATGATTTTGAGATACATGTACACCGATTGAGAAGGCTGGTTGACAATTACCAAAGGTGTCCATCCTGTGCATTTATTTAATTCAACGAAATCAGCTGTAATAACATGGACGTCTTTCTTATCCAAGTGAAAAAACTAAGGCCTAACATCTGTCACAGCGGGGAATCACACTTGGAAGATAATAGTTTAAAAAGAAACATTATAATTATGTTGCCACTGCTGTCAAACATCGAATTAATTTGGTCTCAAGATTAAAATCAATACTGTTTATAAATATTAATTTCTCCTAAAAACTATAGGCCTAGCGTTTAAAATCATGACAAGTGCACAATAAATTAGCAATGCATGTTGGACTTGACGTCAACAGCCACCTGAGGCGATTTGTGCAGACAAACGTTATCAAGATCATGATAAAGACCCCGATCGGGAAGCCCGCCACTTTCGCTGGCCTTTTTTCGAATGCGTGACATTTTTGGGGTTTTTGACTAAAGGCTAGAAGGGACGACACTTGGTGGCGCTCTACTGCACATCACACGTAAACGGTCGCTCAACACACACACACACACGGCGGAAATCGCATCCGACTGGAAAAGCGAAACATCTGCCAACCTAAAATAGCACACAAATTTAGCCTGTGCCATTTTCCTGGGTGATTGTTAATTCTTCTGCTGGAGGGTGTATTTCTTTCGGGGAGCATGGAGTACATTCGATCAATTCCAACTCACATGGTAAAATATTTGTCTTTTGTAACTCGTATTTATCGTATAATAAGACGTAAGTGGTTTTTCAGTTTTTACGGGAAAAAAATCCGTATGGCGCCACCATTTTTTCATTCATCATTGGAAATAATGATATGGTATCTAATTTACCTAGACTTTTTTAGAGTCTAGACATGACATAAGACACAGTTAGTAACTAACTCATAAACATAACTGGGCGCTGTTATTCAAAATTAATTTTTGACATTTATTAGTCATAAAATAATGTCAAATTTCGAAAAAAGGAATATACTAATATAGGCCTATATTTACAGCGCCCTAGCCCCACTTGTGTGGCCAAGGATCCTTGACCACACAAATGGGGCTAACAGCGCCCCAGTTACTGGGTCTACTAGTTTATCTCAATGGCCGGCCGGGATATTTTTTTGTGAAAATGAGTGGAAAATGGTGGCGCAATACGGAAAGTTATCCCATTTGAAATCCACAAAACTAAAGAGGCATAAAGCTTTATCCCTTCAACTGTGCAGCCATAGTCTTGTACACGCGGTGAGATGCGGAAATCAGAGAAACAGAGCCCCCGCTAACGTTCGATTATTACAAGCGTGTACAGTTTTTGCCGTGCATAGATTGGAACGTTGGTTGTGTGTGACTGCGCAACACCATTGGTCTTGGAACTAAGACTACAACTGCACAGTTACCGGGATACACAATGCACCACACCCAGCGCTGAGTCGTTGACCTCGGTGACGTGTACACACAGCCGAAGCTCTGCCCCCCCCCCCCCCCCCTCAGATTCAAATTTTCAACCTGGGACATTTTTTACTCTTTCGCTCGGGGATCTGGTAAGTTTTTTGTCCTTTTTCTTCAAATTATTTCCTCAATGGTGTTTTGAGTGATATGGTAGGACTCTATCTATAGAAATTGAGGATCAAGTTTGTGTTCCTAGAATTTGTGTCATGATTTTCAAAAGTGGTATAAATGGAGCAAATCTGCTGACAAGCTGTCGAAATTGTACGTTTTTAACCATTTTGCCCTGCACACATTGCGTAAACTTCATTTGGGAGGAGGGTTACGTTATCTCAACTAAAAGCTGTAAAGTTAGCTAAAGGAGAATTTTAATAAGTTTTAGGACTAGGTTACATTTCGGTTTAAAAATTGATTTTGTTATCGTGAACTAGTGAAAAAAGTATCTCGAAGCAGCAAAATCGTTGGCCACCATCTAGTTGCGATAACGTTACCCTCCTGCTTCGCCGTCTGCAGGAGGGTTCTGTTCGTTTTCACAACTAGCCACCATCTTGTTTTTTAATCCCCTGCGCAACAGAGACAACAACAGAGGGCGCTTTCCTGCATATGGAGCTTGGCCCAAGACGTCAATGATCACTGCCTGTCGTGTAAATTCATTGCTGACGTCTTGGGTCAAGGCTAACCCATTATAGTTGCAATAAATGAACCCTCCTCCCGAAGGCGAAGCCGTCGGAAGGAGGTTATGTTATCGCAGCCTCCACGTAGCCGTCGGGAGGAGGGTTACGTTATCGCATCCACCTCCCAGAGGCGAAGCTGTCGTGAGGAGGGTTACGTTATCGCAACTAAACCCATACCTGCCATTCGCGTAGTGGTTGAGTGGACGGCGAGTTGACAGTAGGTAGTAGGACAGGGTTGGGCTCCTCCTGATGGTTGCGCTGCGTCTACGTCGGACCAGGTTATATAGCCTGGGCCCAATATCATACAGCTGAGACTATAAATTAAAACAATTCTGTATGTGGCTTCCACGTTTTTCATTCGATGTGAAAGTTATCCGTCACAAATTTTACAAGTTCCCATTATAATCAAGTGTATTTATATATTCAATTTAAAGTATAGCAAATAGCAATTTATGAATTACCACAACCGACATAATTTTTAGGGGCAACATCCCTGCTTGTTTGTAGCCTGATAATACTTTGTTGTGATGTTTTTTTTTGCAGGACTACAAGGGACAGAAACTGGCTGAGCAGCTGTTTCAGGGAATCATCCTTCTGTTTGCTGTGAGTCCGTTTGTCTAAATCAATACAACAGTCAGTACAAATTACATACATACTAACATTGATATAATATGATTACAGGAACATGCCTTGGATCGGACGAGTTGGTCTATAAAAAGCATTTTTAACCGTTTGTTATAAAATCCATATGATTGGAAAGATGTTTTAAAAGTAGATTACAATGATCCACACAAACATGCCTCAAAATTGCGCGCTTTTCCTTTTCCTTTGCGAACTAACTCGGTCGTCCATTTATGGGAGTCAAAAATTTGACTCCCATAAATGCCGACCGTGTTAGTCGACGAGTTAAAAGGAAAACCGTGCAATTTCACGGCATGTTAGTGTGGATCATTGTATTCTACTTTTACAACATCTTTGTAACCATATTATGCATTTTATAGCAAACGGTTACAAACACTTTTTATAGACCAACTCGACCAATCCAAGGCAACGTGTTCCTGTATTACAATACTATCAAAGTCTTATATAGCACAGGTAGCTACCAACAAGGTATTTAATGCGCGTAGTATTATACAATTATACAGAAAGAGAGGATATTAAAGTTCTGAGACCCAATTATGAGCAAGTTCGAGTGCGCACATTTAGTCCACCAGTGGTCGACCACAGACTAGCAATGCACATGCGCAGTGACGTGCTCACCTGAACGACTCGTTGGTACTCATTGGTAGTCTAGTTTTACCTAAAAAGGCTTTCACGTTTTGGGGAAAAAAGTCTAGTTTTGAGGCAGTACTGTCCCAACAGGATACAATTGCCTAAGTTTTTCTCACCAGATATGAGAAATACCAATGTTGGCCCTAACCACAGCCGAAAGGAAAATTTTCTGAGACCCCTGGCAAGTTGACATTTTGGGGTCCAAAAATAGGGTAAAAATGGCGATTTTGCAAGTTCTAAAAACATACTGTAATAAACGATGCAAAAATGGCACAAGGGTGATATTTAACAACAATTTTTTTTCTTAAGAAAGGCCAAGGATGATACTTTGTAGTGATATACAAAGTTTTTTGAAATAATTTTGCATTTTGGTGGGGTGGAGTTGTAAATATGAGCTAAAAACCAGTTTTTCAGACCCCAAAATCGGCCCAAAATTGCCCTAAAATGGCAAAAAAAACCAAAATGAGCCGTAACCATGGCAACAGGCTATATATGGAACTGAAAATGCAATTTTGTTTACTTGCACCCCAAGGCCCTTTCAACCACAAAGTATAAAAAAAATTCATTTATTGACCGTGAGCAAATATGTCAACTATTTACCTGAACTGACTTTTAAGTCCTTACAGGCCCTGTCTCTGTTGCTTACTGCTGGCTCCTCACACCATCTGCAACCATCTCGGATTTTTCATAACTACTTCAGACAGTTTATCAATTCTGATTGGTCGAGAGGGCATCACGAGGGGTTGTTTGAACTGGGATATAACACCAGTAAAAAGTGTTGAAACATGGGCGTGAGACGCTAGCTTGCACCTGTGCTTATAAGACAGTTTCTTCACAAAATTGTGACACATAATTGGCAGTGGTGAGAATATGGGACACTTTTACAGGGGGGGGGGCACTGGTAGTGTGCTCCATTCCTGCACATTGGGTTCTCTTCCCCTGGTTTTGTAATATGGCTGATGCTTGCTGTTGTGCATTTATTTAAAGGCACTGGACACCTTTGTTAAGTGGCAAAGACAAGTCTTCTCACTTGGTGTATCTCAACAATGCATAAACTAACAACCTGTGAAAATTTGAACTCAAATGGTTGTCGAGGTTGAGAGAGAACAATGAAAGAAAAAACACCCTTGTCACACAAGTTGTGTGCTTTCAGATGCTTGAATTCGAGACCTCAAATTCTAAACTCAAGCCTCAAATTCTAAAGAACCTCAGCTGAGGTCTCGAATGCAATGCAAATATTTTAGTGAGAAATTACTTCTTACGCAAAAACTACCTTACATGTGCTCCAGAAGGAGCTCTCCATTGCTCGTTAATAAGTTAGATTTTATGTTAACAGTAACAATTTTTGAGTTATTTTGTTATTTCCAATAGTGTTCAGTGCCTTTAAAGTCAGTGGACACTATTGGTAATTACTCAAAATAGTTATTAGCATAAAACCTTACTTGGTATCGAGTAATGGATTGGGAGAGGTTGGTACATGTAGTATAAAACATTATGAGAAACGGCTCCCTCTGAAGTAACATAGTTTTCGAGAAAGAAGTAATTTTCCACGAATTTGATTTCGAGTCCTCAAGTTTAGAATTTGAGGTCTCGAAATCAAGCATCTGAAAGCACACAACTAGGGTGTTTTTTCTTTCATTGTTATCTCGCAACTTCGACGACCAACTGAGCTTAAATTTCCACAGGTTTGTTATTATGCATATGTTGAGATACACCAAGTGAGAAGACTTTTCTTTGGCAATTACCAATAGTGTCCATTGTCTTTAAACCAGTAAGTAGTTAGCCATAACCCTTTTTGTTTACTTGAATCATACCCTTTTATGATGGTTATTTGTTCTTTTTATTTACTCATACTAGGTTGTTGGGTTCGTCTGGGGCTATGTATGTGAACAGTTTGTGCAGACCATCTATATCCTAGGTGCTGGTTTTATTCTGTCTTGCATCGTAAGTATAAAGTACCAACCAATTTAATGAGGCTTTGTGTCTCTGAGACCATTTCTTTGTCCTTCTACGTGTTCCATGTTGGAACCCTCTAGCATAGCAAGTTAATTTGTTGTTTGAAGTTTTTTTCTACTTGGAGATGATTTTTACTTGAAAAAAGGAGTTTCTTTTTTTATGCTTTAATAAGGGAATCAATGTGTGGTGAAGAGGTTTTAAACTTGTGGTTTAAACCCGCCAAAACCTGGTTCTTTAATAATTTTACTGAGACGAAGTCGAGGTAAATAATCAAGGACCAGGCCTGGACGGGTTTAAACCACTCGTTTAAAACTAATTCAACACTCTTTGATTCAAATTCATGAACACCTTTACCTTCATAATGTTTTTTAAAAATATATATCTAAATACGGAACGAAATTCTGCTACAGTGCTAGCTTTGCCACTCACCGCTTGTATTTCGACTGACGCAATTGGTTATGTCATATCCATGTTAATTGGCCAATTTCATAAAATGGAACCATCATCTTGTTTCTGCCTCTCATATAAAACAGCTAAATGCGCTCGACTATGTTGGCAACCAGACTATATTATTCTGAAGACATTCACTCAACTTTTCGGGCTCTTTCACTATGAATAATTTTGTTGGTTGGTTCAATAACGAATTTTAATAAAAACTTGTTTAAAAATATTGTTTTTTGCAATATAGCCATAACACACTCCCCTTAATTCCACTTAGCTTCAGAACCCTCAAACTTTCAGGGATAAATTCAGCGGGCTTGGTTAAATAACAAAGTGATGTTCGAGGTTAGAACGTCAGAAATCCAAGTTGTGCACTTATGCTGATTCAGTGGCCACACATAGACTAACAGTGTTTAAACACTTCTGGCTGTGGTTATATCATCCGTTTAAAAACCTTCACGTGATGTCCTCTAAACCAATCGAAATGGAGAAACTGTCCCAGGTTTTAATGAATGAATGACTATTGGTGGGCCGTGCAGTTTTATACCTTTTCTAATCACTACCAGAACTGTTTTATTCCAAAAGGAATACGACAGCCTTGTAACATTTAACGTTGCAATATCCCACCTGTCACCAAAAAACCACTGCTCACATGAAAATATATTTATCAATGTATTGATACATAGAGTAAAATACAATAAGGTTTGGGTGTAGTTGATGTAATATTCCATCTGAAAAACTAACTAGTGACCCCTTATTATGCAAGACAGCCTTGTAACATTTAACGTTGCAATATCCCACCTGTCACCAAAAAACCACTGCTCACATGAAAATATATTTATCAATGTATTGATACATAGAGTAAAATACAATAAGGTTTGGGTGTAGTTGATGTAATATTCCATCTGAAAAACTAACTAGTGACCCCTTATTATGCAAATCTGTCTTTTCTGTCACAAGTTGTTTTATCTTCAACTTCAGGTATGGAAAAACTTGAACTTTATCAAGAACTATTTTTCTGTTTAACACCAGTACTTTGCTTCAGCAAAGTATCATAATTTATCATTAAAAAAGTTAGTTCTTATTAAAAGAAATAACACAACTACCCATGATTGCATTTGTGGACATATGGCGAGCTGTTTTCTTTAACAAACATCACTAGAGAACAAAGAATGATAAGTCTTCTTGTTTTTAAATTGAGTGTAGTTTCCGTCATGTCTGTCACGCTGTACTCGTAGTTTTACTTTTAGGTTTTAATTTGACCAATTTCATCCCAAATGTTTTTTTTGTTGGTGAAGTTCTGCAAATTTGAATATGCCTTATTTATAGTGCTTTGTAATTATTTGCAGCTGACATTACCACCATGGTCGATATACCGAAGGAGCCCAGTCCAATGGCAGAAACCTCGTGTGCATTCAGAGTTAGAATCAAAAGAAGTCATTCCAACCAAAGAAAAGAAATCATCAAGAAGAAAGGAAAAAACTAAATGAGCAATGTGAAATGGTAACACCCTTGCCAATGTTGCTTCATAAACTATTCAAGTATTATACTTTAAAACCATCAACAGTGTCACAGTTTTCACAAGGGGGTAGTAGCAGCACTTAAAGCCGTTATACACTTTCGGTACAGAAACAAAACAAAAAATCACAGATTTACAAATAATTTACAGGGTTTACAGAAGGTAATGGTGAAAGACTTCTCTTGAAATATTGTTCCTTGAAATATTGTTCCATGAAATGCTTTACTTTTCGAGAAAACATTAAAACAATATCAATTCTCGTTAGCGAGAATTACAGATTTATTTGAAACACATGTCATGGCACGCGCGGAAACAAGAGTGGGTTTTCTCGTTATTTTCTCCCGACTCCGATGACCGATTGAGCCTAAATTTTCGTAGGTTTGTTATTTTATGTATAAGTTGTGATACACAAAGTGTGGGACTTGGACAATACTGTTTATCGAAAGTGTAAAATTAGCATAAAATCTTACTTCGTAACAAGCAATGGAGAGCTGTTGGTAGTATAAAACATTGTGAGAAACGGCTCCCTCTGAAGTAACGTAATTTTCGAGAAAGAAATAATTGTCCACTAAAGTATTTGAATATGATTTAGAGACCTCAGAATTTTGAGGTTTTGAAATCACAAACCTGTGAAAATTTAAACACATCTGGTCATCGAAGTTGCAAGATAATAATGGAAGAAAAAAAAAAACCTTGTCACTCGAAGTTGTGACAAGGGTGTTTTTTCTTCCATTATTATCTTACAACTTCGATGACCAGATGTGTTTAAATTTTCACAGGTTTGTTATTTTGTGCATATATTGAGATACACCAAGTGAGAAGTCCGCTCTTTGACAATTAACAAAGGTGTCCAGTGTCTTTAAAGACTAACTTATTACAATACAAAATGCATATGAGCTTTCATAGCTACCATTGCATCTGATAAAATAGTTGCTACGAAAGCTTGTGCCCTTTTTTTGAGGTTATTTGTTTTTCTTTATGAGCTACCCCTTGTACCTTCCTTGTTTTGTTTGTTCAGACTTATACGACTATCCCTATCAAAGTTTTCACAGAAGTTCAAAGTTTTCACAGAAGTTCAAAGTTTTCAACATGTAGTAGAGGGCTTTAAATTGTTAAAACTCGTAAATACAAAGCACACTTTGTGTCAAAGGAAAATAAATCTCATATCCCCTAGGTATTCCATTTAAACTATTTTTTTCAATAAACATCAGTTATTGTTATACCACGTTAACAGATTGTGACTATTTTATTTTATTGTTGAGAAGCAATCACGTGATGTGATACAAAAACGCATGTACCATGGCTTACATTGTAGGATGAGTGCTACGCACAGCGCGGAGGGTAACATGAGTTTTGTTATCTGGTCTAGGCCAACCTTACCTTCCCACCGTTGGTCGATTTCCAGTGCTTTGTATGAAACAACCACGGGTTAGAAGGAATAGTGAAGAATTGTTTCAACTGTTCATCTGCTTATCAAACCACTGCATACTCCGTGGTACATGTAATAGTGTTTGAAGAAGAAGAATAATGTTACTTGGGTATATCAAAACATTTGTTGCACGCTGTGACATGGGTTTTGAGTTATATCGATTGTGCCCGGCCCACCGTTGGTTGCTCTCACTTCCTTGTATAACTCCACTTTATAGTTAGGACTCTGGTACTATGCGTTCTGATTTCAGTCCTGTGTAGGCAACAGTGAAGATTAAACTGTGGCAGCTTTGTTATAAAAATGTTTGAAGATGACAGCATGGCCCAGTTTTATGGCTCTGCTTACCATAAGCAAAGAATCGGCACTTACAAAAACAGGGAATTCTGCTCTTGTCAAATAATACTTCACAGGTAAGCAGGGAAATTATGCTTGCGCGTGTGAAGTCCACGTTACTAGGCATTCCGTTTACACAGCAAGCGCAGAAATTTAGCGCTTGATCTGTTAGTGAAGACTGGTGATGGCAAGTGCAGAATTTGGCCTTAAAGGCAGTGGACAATATTGGTAACTACTCAAAATGTTTATTAGCATAAAACCTTTCTTGGTGACGAGTAATGGGGAGAGGTTGATGGTATAAACATTGTGAGAAACGGCTCCCTCTGAAGTACCATAGTTTTCGAGAAAGAAGTAACTTTCCACGAATTTGATTTCGAGACCTCGGATTTAGAACTTGATGTCTCGAAATCAACCATCTTAACGCACACAACTTCGTGAATTAAGGGTGTTTTTTTTCTTCTCGCAAGTTTGATAACCGATTGAGCTCAAATTTTCACAGGGCTGTTATTTTATGCATACTATGTTGAGACACACCAATTGTGAAGGTTAGTCTTTGACATTCACTAATAGTGTCCACTGCCTTTAAGCAGAGGTATGAAATGGGAGACTTTTTGAAAGCTCTGCCACTAGAGGGCAGCAGACCTACCAGGTAAGGGTGCACAACTCCTATAGCAAACAATGGTAAATGCTAAAAATTCAAAAATACTCAAAAAATATTTAGAAGTCTCTCAGCCTCTTGAAAATTAAATCAGATACATTGTCATACAACTAAACTTCAGATTTCTTCTCAATTTTTGGTAGGTCAGCATTTTGGAATTTTTGCTAATTACCCTAGAAGAAACACTCCCAAAAACTCATGCACACCGCTTGTTATCCTTGGGGAACTCGTGTCCAGTACGTCCTGTTCCAGAACAGTTTGGTTTATGCTGGCAATGTGTTATGAAAAACAAAATACAGTTTGGCTAAATCTAAAATACAAAATCAAAAACACGCAAAACACAAGGTATTTGCTGTCAGTGACCGTCACTCATGCTTCTCCTATTCCTAAGTTGTTGACATTACCTGGTGAAGAGCGCCCTCTCTTGGTGATTGGCAGATAGTCTAAAGTTTCCCATTGGGTCCAGATCGCCTCCAAAGAAGAGTACCGGTACTCTGTAATCATGGTATGATAAAACGGTTGGTCCATGCTGTATGGGGTGTACGTGTATCTCCTCGAGGGCAAATGGTACCCTTGGCTTTGCCGCGGTTCCCCTTGCCCCCTAGGTGAACATAAACACCGTGGATAATAAAAAATAATAAAACAGCATTTGTAAGGCGCACTTTTTCTGTATGAACATTTAAAGGCGCCGGTCCAGGTCAATAAAAGAAATCTCAGATGTTGTAACACAGAGTTTTATGAGAGAAAAACTGTTCTCTGGTTAATGGATGAGACAATTATATTAAAGGAGTACGTTGCCTTGGATCGGTCGAGTTTGTCTTTGAAATAGTGTTTGATAACCGTTAGTTATGAAATGCATATGGGTCGAAAGATGAGGTAGAAGTAGAATACAATGATCCACACAAACATGCCTCGAAATTACACGGTTTTTGTTTTACCTCGTCGATTAACACGGTCGGCAATTTAGGTAAACGAAGTCAAATTTTTGACTCCCATAAATGGCCGACCGTGTTCCTATGAGGATTTCTGTCATGGGAAATATTCCTTACAAAATCTTAGTCCCCCATGTCATGGATGCCCATATGGACATTGCAACCTGAACTCATACTTTTCAAGTCAGTTCAATTTTTGCACCAAATAACATCCAGTTTAAAAGCTAATGCGCATAACATAAGTTGTCTATTGTAGCGGCGGTGCCGATCGACTGGTAGGTAGACTTGTGGACAAGTCGTTAAATCGGCCCCACGCGCTGAGATAGTGGTCTCGCGAGATCACTGCTCTCGCGCGAACTGATGGCTCCCCGATTTCGACAAATCGGGGAGCCATCAGTTCGCGCGAGAGCAGTGATCTCGCGAGACCACTATCTCAGCGCGTGGGGCTGATTTAACGACTTGTCCACAAGTCTACGATCCCACGGGACTGGAATGGGAGACTACGAACGCGATGGCCACTCGACTTGCTGCGTGGTCTCCCGATTTGGTCTCTCCGCTATTTGTGCCACGAAGGCATTGACAAAAGGCCACACCCCAGCATGCCCAATCGTGTAACACCGGGTGTAACTCTACCATGAAATAAGACCGTTCCACAGTGGATATGATTAGCTGACATTTTAGACTGTGACGTGAAATAAATAAACAAACAAAAAATCCTTTCAGGCAAATAAATTAATTTCGAAAACTATTCTTCTATGATTAAAAGTGTTGTACTTAATTTCACCTTTAAAAAAAATAAATACCAACGAAAAACAAAAACGGTTGCCATGGTAATAGTGAACCCCCTCCCCCCCCCCTTTGTGTAATCGTTCGCATTCGGTATTAAAATTGCATACGGGTCTTAATAGCGCTATTAAGGCATAGGCCAACTGGCTTGGGTCTTGAATAAAAACAATTTAGGCTTAAAACCCTTTTTACAAAAATCATTTTCTTGTTTTTGGACCAAGGTGTGTTGTAAAACACATTATGGCTGGAGTTTCTCAATTACTTTGCCGTCACTGTAAATTCGTAATATAGGTTTTCTCGGTCAATTTCGGAAAATGAGCAGCCAGTTTAACCACCAGCTTATTCTATTTGGCACAAAAATGAATGCTATCTGAAAAGGGTCATTCTATTTCGTTTAAGACTAGTCAAATGTACTTTTACGTTATTCGATTTAACAAAATAATCATTCAATTTAACAATCATCAAAACAGCATTCAAATTCACAGACGCTTCTTGAGGCGTGTGTGTCACGAAAAAGAATGACGATACGCTAAATTGAACAGAGTGCTAAGGGAATTTGACTCGACTCAAAACATAATTGAACGGCCGAATTCTGAATTTGAAACGCAGTAACAACTGGAGAGGCCAAACAGTTTTAATTCGAACGCATGAAAATGAAATTGACTGCTCTTTTGCCGAATTTGACCGAGAAAACATATAATTAACGAAATGGGGTACACATAATAATACAAACGGACTGTTGACAATAATAACAACACTGTCTCGTGACATCATTGAGTGGTTTAATGTTTATGCTGACGTCATACTTTAAAAACAAACAAGATATACAGGTTCGTGTCTCAAGAATAAATACTTGCAAGGAAACCGCATACATCACTCGTGAGCCTAGACTAATTAAAAAGTGAGCTAAATTAGGGTATCTTCTTAATGATGCATAACAACAAACCAATGGTTAAACAATTACCTATGTATTTTACTAAAAATATTGTTCAATTTTGCTATTAGCACTGATTTTTTTAACATGATGTTGTTGGCCAAAGGTAACAAGTCTGGTACCTAGGCTTCATAACGAGCCACTACAATTTGAGTTTTCAAGGGTCAATCTATTTGAAGAAGCTGAGTATTTTATTTGTAAACTGTTGATGTTAGATGGTTGGATATTTTGGCCCTTTTCGAATACACGGCTTCGGCTTTGGATTCGGCTTCAGGCTCCGTTCGCTCGTCTAAAACCCTGAGCGCGTACGCAAAGCACGCGCAAAACAACCGCGGGGCCAAGCTAGCCTGAGCCGAATCTGATACCGAAGCCGTGGTTTATTGACCTCGTACTAAATCCCATCCTGCAAATCCATCGAAAAATGTAACAACTATAAATATCCCTTTAAAGTTCCTAAGTCCACATGATCATTTAGGAGAAAATCATGAACCGTTTGTGCGGCAGCTAAATGTAGCCCGAGTCCTAAATGTAGCCTGACCTAAATGTAGCCCCAAACATGGATCGGGCTACATTTAGGTGCCGCACAACCGTTGATGTTGGCTCTAATTATTACACGTTGGAATTGACCATATAAATGGCAACCTTGTAGCCTTGGTCAGTATTACGCCATACCGCCAGACACCTGTAGAATATAAAAACAAAATCAATCAGAATGTGATTCATCCAATAAGATCTAGAATCCGACCTGCCCGAGGTGTTTGGCCCCTCCCACTCAATGACCATTCCCTGCCACTCCCTGTCTAATGTGCACGTGCAGTTTGATCCGTCCCACTAGGTTTTGGTGAAGACAATTCTGTTTGTAATAATAATTACAGAGTGATATTTATATTAATACGGAAGCGTGTTGCCGCCAAATAAATAAAACAAAATATCTCTCTTAATGTGTCCGTACACAATAAATTCAAACTTAGCGTGTACGTACAACTAACTTATAAGAGATATTTTGTGTATTTTAGAATTGCCATCCTCCAAAAAGAATTTTCTCGTGTTAATTGAATTAGACAAAACAATTTCTCATAGAAAAGCGACAATGGCAACCATTGCCATTGGTTCGAGATCATCGTCTCTGACGTAATTGTGACGTCAGATGTTTAGGCTACATATAGATCCACCCCGAACCCCCTCCCCCCCCCCCCCAAACTCATGAGATAGTAGGCCTAATAAAGAAAGGGTAAACTTACTTCTTGTCACCGATCAGGTTTCCGTTGTAGTCGTGCCATTTTTCGATGTACAAGACGTAAACGTAGTCAGCCCCTTCCTCATTTGGTGCCACCTCGAGGTACTCAGTTGTTATGGCATCGGGAGGTGGATCGATCCTCATAGCTTGACGAATAGCTACCAGGATGAAAACACATAGCCATTATTGTACTTCTTCATAATTACCTTAAGTCACCTGGAAATATAATTTTTTTTCTTTCAAACACAAGAGTATATGCTTACGAACAATAAAACAATTTTTTTAGTAATTGTTTGGGGGCTGACTCCGCCTACCCCTTTTGTGACGTCAATCGAGGTAGACTTTGCCTGCAATGCGTATAGTAAACACACGTGCAAAGTACATGTACGTCCAAGTCGTGAGTTGGTACATTTCAAAAAGTGTTTTTCTGCATTCAGCAGCAATACACCTGGTCGGCATTGCCGGAAAAACCCACACAAAAATTGTTTTGAAACGTACAAACTCACGACTTGGTCCGTACATGTACTTTGCAATTGTGTTTACTCTACGCATTATAGGCAAAGTCTGCTTCGATTGACGTCACGAACAGCGCCCTCTCGGGTCGGGGTCTACTCTTAAATTTGTAAATAACATAAGAACTGATTTTTTTAAAACTTAGTTAACTGTTAATTCACATTCCACGCATCAAAACACATATATTAGTGACAAAAGCTTTATTTTGAAAAAATACCACTTCCAGGTGACTTTAAACAGTTGTATTTGTATTAATGCATCTATTTAAATGTTTTCATTTCTTTTTTTTCTTTTTTTCATTTCTTATGGTTGATACCCAGCATTAGTGGCGGTATATAAACCAATGCTGATCATCTTAAATAAAAGTATACCAACAAATACGTCTAGAGAAATACATTAAATAACAAGCTTTTTTACCTTCCATTCCATTAACCGGAGGGATTCCTTCCATTAAAAGATAGGCGTTTGGAAGCCACATTGCCATCTCTTCATCCCAGTCTTGATCAGCGAAATTTTGACTTAATGTTTCCGTTAGTGCTATCATTGTATCTGGGGAACAGCAAAAAAAAGTCTCGTCTTCAATTAGGCCGTGTCAAACAGGATTTTTGTTTAAAGGCACTGGACCCCCTTAAGTAATTGTCAAAGACCAGTATTCTCACTTGGTGTGTCCCAACATATGCATATTAATAACAAACCTGTGAAAATTTGGGCTCAATTGGTTATTGACGTTGCAAGAAAATGATGAAAGAAAAAAATTCCCAAAGTGTGCATTCAGATGGGAATGAAAGGCTTCTGGTCAGAAGTCTTTTACCATTTCAATGAGAAATTACCTCTTTCTCAAATACTTCAGAGGGAGTCGTTTCTCACATTGTTTTATACAATTAACCGCTCCCCGTTTCTCGTTACCAAGAATGTTTTCATGCTAGTATATATTTTTAGTAATTACCAAACACCCAAGAGACATTCTTCTACCTGCTGTAATAAAACAAGTAAAACTAAACTTTAGTGTGATATACTTTCCTGTGATAACATTGATGATGTAAACCAAAAGTTTCTTTTCTTTGTACACACGTTTAGTTAAAGTAAATTTACTAAGCACTTAGGCCACATCATCACAACTAGTTTTATTGTACGAGTAACCATATTTTGAAATTACGTGTTAAGGACACTGGACACTATTTGTCTTCACAGTTGGTGTATCTCAACATATGCATAAAATAACAAACCTGTGAAAACTCGGTCGTCGAAGTTGCGAGATATTAATGAAAGAAAAAACACCCTTGTCGCACCACGGTCACACGAAGTTGTGTGCTTTCAGATGCTTGATTTCGAGACCTCAAATTCTAAATCTGAGGTCTCGAAATCAAATTCGTGGAAAATTACTTCTTTCTCGAAAACTACGTCACTTCAGAGGGAGCTGTTTCTCACAATGTTTTATACTATCAACCTCTCCCAATTACCCGTAATCAAGAAAGGTTTTATGATAATAATTATTTTGAGCAATTACAAATAGTGTCCACTGCATTTAATACTTCTGCAACTGATAAGACTATGCATTTTAAATGATGTCGGTTTTAAATACTAACCATTGAAGCTTCGGACTTCCACGTCATAATCAGCTGTAATCACACTTGGTACAAGCAATGCACCAAGAAACAGAAGTACACATACGAGTTGGATGCGATACATAACTGTGTGCATTTATCGACCAATAATAGACAAGATTGAATGATTTCGTTTAAGCGTCTGTGCCAAGTGCTCTGCAAAACAATGAGACTTTTATGAGCGTAATCAACTTATAACAGTCGCAATGATCCACGTGGTATTCATTAGACACGCCTATTATTAAAGGAACACGTTGCCTTGATCGCACGAGTTGGTCTATACAAAGCGTTTGTAACCGTGTTACAAAATGCGTATGGGTAGAAAGAGGTTTTAAAAGTAGAATACGATGACCCACACAAATATATAGCTCTAAATTGCGTGGTTTTCATTGTACCTCGCATCCTCGTATACTTTTCTTCATGTCAATTTAACAGTTTTGGCTTTGTGCACGAATGTCCTTACCTTGTGTGTATCAACCCAGTCTGTGGAATTCCCTTATGTGGGTACCTTTTGTTTTCCCTGTTTTGTTTTATTAAGAGGGAACATCAGAACGGGGCTTTGCAATGCAGAGTTAAAGCCCGGTTCATACTTCCTGCGAATGCAAATGCGATACGAATCTTGACGTCACAAATTCGCAACGAATAATTTGCAGCAGTTCAACCTTGTTCATCTCACTTGCGAATATCGCTGCGAAAGGAGGGTTATAACTCAAATTTACGTCAAATTCGCTTCGCATTCGCATTCGCAGGAAGTATGAACCGGGCTTAACGCGTCACAATCTAAAATGTCAACAAAAACCCCTACAAAATATCCATTTTGGAATGGTCTTGTTTCGTGGCATAGTTACACCCCGGTGAAACGCGCTGGGCTTGCTGGGGTGTAGCCTTTTGTCAAGGCCTTTATGGCGTAAACAGCGGATCGACCGGAACGGGAGACCACGGTCATCCGAGTACAGTGGAAGTGTCGTGGCCGAGCGGTTAAGAGCACCGAATTCAAACTCTGGTGTTTCTGATCAGCAGAGTATGGGTTCGAATCCCAGCCGTGATACTTGTGTCATTAAGCAAGACACTTAACCAGTGCTTCGTCCTTCGGATGGGACGTAAAGCCGTTGGTCCCATGTGTTGTGTAACGCTTGTAAAAAAAAATTTGGCCATTTGAAATTGGGCCCTGTAACTCGCTGGTGGCACGGCCCACATAGGGCCTAGGGTATAAAACGGTTTCAACTCCTTCCACCATCCCCTCCTCAAACTTTTTTCGAATAGCGCCCTTTTAAAGATATTAAGATGTTTCAACCCCCCCCCCACCCCCACCCCCTTAGACTTTGCTCCTGTCTTTATCCGCAAGGATAAAGACAGGCACCTGCTTTTCAGATCCAGTGATTCCATTGGTTACAATGATATCATTGAATAAACGCATTGACTAAAAGCTACAATAGCTGGGTTTGTTTTGATTGGCCTGATGAGGTCACCTCGGTTGACCAATCAAAACACAGATATGGACAGCTTAATTTGGAAAAATATTCAATGACTAGAAGTGTTATACATAATTTCACCTTGAAGACATAGATACAAATAAAACACTAGAATTTAGTGTTTGTAGAAACAAACACTGATGTTCGGCTATTGTTGGCTCAGTGTTTGAATCACTGAAAAGAGTGTTGTTAATAGCTCGTCAAAATTCAAAGACATCAAACGAAAAGGTTTTCTCGATTTGTGATACGGTAAAGCATCAATATCTATATTTCAACCTAAATACAATTAATTAACGCATTTTCAAAGCATTCTACAGGCACTACCGGTTTAGACAGGTCAAAATGTCAAGAGAAGGTCACCAACATATCCCTTCTAGTGAAGTACGTCAAGCCCTTTCATATGATGTATAGATTGTCAAAATAGGTGATTGGTTAAGGAAATATGAACCTTTGAAATACTGACGACTATAGACGAGACTAACTAATTGAAAGGGGAAATGTATTTTGAAAACGCCTCGAACGCAGACTAAACACGGAGCTACATTTATTAGGGCGTGACAATACACGTGTTGCATTACAATCTTTATGCACACCCAATGGTGGATTGCGTAGTCCTTTAGATATGAATTTTTGAATTTTCAACGTCCGATTTGAACCGGAAGACAGGGTCAAAGTGGGTCATGTCTTTGGAGCGTTTGAATTCTTAGCAAGACCTTTCCGATAAGTTATGATTGTTTGCATAGCTTCTTTACTTCTTGAGATATGCTTTTTTGAAATAATAAACTTTGGATTAGTATATTTCAACAACTGATGACGTCATCGTGACGTTACAACTTGTGTACCATCTACCGTTTATTATCTACATGCATGAAAAGTTTCAACCTAATGTAAGCTTTTTCTTGCGCACAGTCGACGTCGAGAGCCAAAGGGGGAAAACGAGAAAAAACGAACAATATATTAACAAAGAGTTGTTCGGACTGTTGCCCTTAAATATGATGTATAGAGTGTCAAAAAAAGCTTACTATTGGTTGAGGAAATATGAACCTTTGAAATACTGACGACTATAGACGAGACTATCATGTGACCTTTACTGATGTAGACTCCAGTAAAAAACTAGGGACGAATCCTCGCATCGTGTGGATTGGTGGTTCAGACCCTACGTGATTGTTTTGGGGTTTCCCTCTACCAGGGTTGCGCACCACATTTTAAACTTATATTAATAAATACCCCCAGACAGTTTCTCTACTCCTATTGTTGGAGAGTACCTCACGTGGGGTGTTTAAACCTTTGATAATGACCAGCTGGAGCTGTTTGTAACAAGCTGGCTTCCGCGTGTCGGGCGCGCAAGAATATCACGCGGAACGCAAATCATGGTTATAGTAAGTAACAGCGCGTAATCTAAGCGCTCGAGCGTACACATGACCCACGCGCATCGAACAGATTCTTCACACAGTTTTGGGCAAAAATATTTCAAACCTCGAGTTTTCAATCGTTGAAGTGTCTATAATAACTGTATTTATGAATGGGAATAACAGAGTAGTGACTCGTTCTTAAACGTCCGTTTAAAACCTTGCAGGGTCGTTGCCGTGCGAAGTACTCGCCTTCGGCTCGGACCTTTATCACACGGCCGCTGAGGGGCCTGCCGGCTTTAAACGGCCGTCGAAAAACTCGTCGATACCCTTTTTCTACAAAAGTATCTTCGGGTTTATGGTTCTTTCACCAAAGACGAATAAAGAACACAAAAAACATGTTGCGTTTTTAAGCGACCATTGTAATATTGACAAGCTGTATAGGGGACATGTCATCAGCGAAAAGAACAAATTTGATTTCTTGTTTTAAGTGCTGGTCAAGCATTATATGAAACGGCCGGTGTCAAATGCAATTGTGTCCTCCATGCAAAACTATCCGATCCGGACACTTTTGCATATGCAATCGTGTCCGGCGCTATGCAAAAACCGTCCGGTGGACATGTACATGACTGTACATATTGTACGTGCGCGCGTAAGCGTACTGAAAACCTATTTCATCTTGCACTGCTGTTAGACATAATTATCCCACTTAATATAAGTACTGATTTATACTTTTCAGATTGATATGCTTGCGAAGCTTAAGATAATAAGGTTTTTTTATTACCTTTATATTGAAGAAAACAGATGTAAACAATTAAATGGGGAGCTAGCATTGTTTGTAATGTCAAAGGTTGCGCTGATAGTTGCTAGCTCATAAATGACAATACAAAACATCCACACCGGCTGTTGGAACACTTACTAATGCTCAAAATATGAATAATTCACCAATACAAACTAAGGTAAGCAATAATTAGCATGTTAACTTTTAGCGCACCCCGTTTAAATCGGGGTCCGCCCGATAGTCCGAAGGTCCGTTAGTCCGAAGGTGCAATAGTCCGAAGGTTCGATAGTCCGAACGCGCAAATTTTCCATAAGAGGGGGTTCATTAGTCCGAAAATGTAATAGGGTTCGTTAATCCGAACATATGATGCGATAGTCCGAAAGTTCATTAGTCCGAAGGTTCATCGATCCGAAGGTTTACTGGTCCGAAGGTTCGGTAGTCCGAATTTTAAAAAGGTTAGTTGGTCCGAAGGTTCGATAGTCCGAAACAAAAACGAGGTTCAACAGTCCGAAGGTTTATTATTCCGAATCGACGATAAGGTTCGATAGTCCGAATCGACGACAAGGTTCGATAGTCCGAATTGACAATAAGGTTCGATAGTCCGAATCGACAATAAGGTTCGATAGTCCGAACTGACAATAAGGTTCGATAGTCCGAATCGATAATAAGGTTCGATTAAGGTTCGAAAGACGCACACCGTGGGGAAATTTAAATAAGAAGTTCGTTTTGTTCATAGATATAAATTAAAATAACTGAAATAACTAGATCGGCCGCGCGTACATACACGGGTTCTGGCATGGGTCCGCCATTGGCCTATCTCCCCTGGGGTCGATTTCACAAAAAGTTAGGACTAGTCCTAACTTAGGACTAGTCCTAGGAGATATACAATTTGCATGGATAGTCCTAAGTTAGGACGAGTAACCGGTCCTAACTCGAGATAAGACTAGTCCTAACTCTTTGTGAAATCCACCCCTGTTCACTTTCTGTGCGTTGCCGTGGTCACGTGACTTGTTGCCGTCGGCACGTGACATTTTGCGCGTCCAAAGCCTATCTCCCGTGTGCATTTTCTGCGCGTCAGCTTTCGAACGTGAAATCGTTACCGCGTCCATGGTGAACCAAAATAAATTCTACACAGGCAATGGCGCGTGTGTATTGTCGATTCGGACTATCGAACCTTATTGTCGATTCGGAATAATGAACCTTATTGTCAATTCGGACTATCGAACCTTATCGTCGATTCGGACTGTCGAACCTTATTGTCAATTCGGACTGTCGAACCTTATTGTCGATTCGGACTATCGAACCTGATTGTCAATTCGGACTACCGAACCTTCGGAATATTTAACCTTATCCTATTTTCGGACTAAAAGGCCATTCGGACTTTCGAACCTTCGGACTGTCGGACCTTCGAACTATTGAACCTTCGGACTAACGAACCTTCGGACTAACGGACCTTCGAACTATTGAACCTTCGGACCATCGAACCTTCGGACTATCGAGCGGTAACCTTTAAATCTAGGGACGAAAGCTTGAATCGTGTGGATTGGTGGTTCAGACCCTACGTGATTGTTTTGGGGATTCCCTCTACCAGGGTTGCGCACCACATTTTAAACTTAATTATATTCATAAATACCCCCAGACAGTTTCTCTACTCCTATTGTTGGAGAATACCTCACGTGGGGTGTTTAAACCTTTGATAATGACCAGCTGGAGCTGTTTATAACAAGCTGGCTTCCGCGTGTCGGGCGCGCAAGAATATCACGCGGAACGCAAATCATGGCTAAAGTAAGTAACAGCGCGTAATCTAAGCGCTCGCGCGTACACATGACCCACGCGCATCGAACAGATTCTTCACACAGTTTTGGGCAAAAATATTTCAAACCTCGAGTTTTCAATCGTTGAAGTGTCTATAATAACTGTATTTATGAATGGGAATAACAGAGTAGTGACTCGTTCTTAAACGTCCGTTTAAAACCTTGCAGGGTCGTTGCCGTGCGAGGTTGTCGCCTTCGGCTCGGGCCTTTATCACACGGCCGCTAAGGGGCCTGCCGGCTTTAAACGGCCGTCGAAAAACTCGTCGATACCCTTTTTCTACAAAAGTATCTTCGGGTTTATGGTTCTTTCGACAAAGACGAATAAAGAACACAAAAACATGTTGCGTTTCTAAGCGACCATTGTAATATTGACAAGCTGTATAGGGGACATGTCATCAGCGAAAAGAACAAATTTGATTTCTACTTTCAAGTGCTGGTCAAGCATTATATGAAACGGCCGGTGTCAGATGCAATTGTGTCCTCCATGCTAGATACGTCGCTTTACCAATGGTTAAACTATGCGCTACAGCGCGCGATTATATGGCGCACGCGAAAATTAATGTTCCTACCACGAAGTGACCTATAACTGGGGAGCGTAGTATTTTCACAAAGTGACGGATCTCGATAGGTCTCTATTACGCATTGGTTTGTACACAGCGCGCTGCAAGCAAAAATGAAATTTTCATTTTCACAAAGTGACCTATCTGTTTAGGAATTAATTACTAATTAAAATAGTTTTAGGGATGAAAACACATTGATAGTTCTGTATGAATAAAGTATTCAGCTCTGTTTCCGTCATAAAATAATACAATAAAGTTGGTAAGCAGACTCCGAAAGAGCAGTTTAAAAGTAGTGCAACTTCAATCGTGATTTTCTCCGAATACGTTTTTTAAAACAGTGAATTGAACGAGTTAGGTCAGTTCGTGGTACGAACGACGTATTACAAAGTTTTACATGTAGTTTCGAGTACAATTTTTACTATCCCTTAATTCACATTTGGAATAGATTGTTATCATCACAGAACAAATTTGCTGAAAAACTAAAACTGTTACTTTTCGCATATTGTGGGTGAATGGAAGACCTATTTTGGCCATAGAACATCGACCATTCAGAACGTACAGATGCATGCCTTCCTCTTGGCAAGAAGTACCACAAGAGGGCACCGTCAAATCGCACCCCCTCCCCGCCCCCTCTTCCCGAACTTTCTTTTGTTGATAAACAAACTGCCTTGGTTGGCTTGGTTGGCATGGACGCCTAAATGTTTGTTAAACACTCAATCGTATTGACATGTGTTTTAACCATATTCAACATTTTCTTTAACTTTCAATTTAATAAAATACCTAAGTAGTTGTTTTGTTTTCAACACAATCGACACAATGTTTGAATATTTCTTTTAACATTGTTTCAAATAGTAGCGATCTGTTTTTTATTCGCATTTATGGCTTCCCATATAGTTTTCTAACCTGGGTTGGCAAAACATCGGGCTGTGACGTTGCAAAAGAAAGGTCTACCTATACGCCACGTGTCCTGTTTGTCTCGCTGCGAGATAATTTGTAATTTCGAGCAAATGTTCCTCCCACCTGTGTGAGAAAAATACAGTGCATAATAATCTTTAATGCACATCAAACATACTGCACCATTTGCATAAACTGGAAACTAAGTAGCCGCATATGATGTGAATGTTGAGTACCATGGAAGCAGATACTGCCCATGGGCGTCAATCAATGCCCCCCCCCCCCAGTGATATAATGGTGGGGACACAATATATATCATGAAGTTCCAGTATTGATGCGCAAGACCAGACCCTGTGTCCTTTCATGGGCGTCAATCAAGAAAGGGGGGGCACATTCCTACATGTATGTCACTTCGCACCCAAGTCACTTGGTGCCACCGCCGTGTGCATGATTATACAATAATAATACCATACATTTATATGGCGCATCATATGCAGGAGCCTGTATGCGCAACACAAAACATAAAACAATGAAAAAGACATTCTATATTGTGTGTCAATCACTCTCTGCCTTTGTAGTCGTTCATTAATGTCATTCATGATGACACCGACAACTGTTTTGTACCGGTAATTAAAAACAACGACATGCAAGACGATCAGAATAAAGGTTCCTCACCAACCTTGGTATAGTGTTCAAATATTAATTATTATAATATCACTTTTCAAACTTTGACGTAAGAGCAATGACTTTCCTATTTCGCACTTGAAAATGACGAAAGATGAACCGTTCCAAAATGCAGGGATACGTAACTAAAACGCAATTTAAAGAAAAAAAGAGTGATACTTGTACTTCTGGAAAGATTAAAACAGGGCACAAGTTACGTCATCCAATGACTTGACTTGGGTACGAAGTGACCAACATTCATTTAAGAAATCTTATCGCGACAGAAACTTGGGAGTTTCTTTTTTCAACCTAACTGATGTATGCCTACCGCTGGATAACAAGTACGTTACCCTTGCTGTCTACGCCTGTACCGTAGGTTCAATAACTGGACCGTTCATGTCTTGACTAAATTTGTCCAAAGATCAATAACATTTGCCTTTGACAAGTGTCCCAGTTTTTTTAATTGACACTGTCAGTCTTTCTTTTATCCATTTCACCCAAAAAACATAATAATAATAATAATAATAATAAACAAAAAAGTTATGCAAACATAATATGAAACAAATATAAAGACTAAGATTGACTGCAAGTACTTGTGTGAATTAAGACTTTAAATCAAATAATTAATAGTTTTACCAAATAAATCAGTTGATTTTTGTGTTCATGTAATTAATTAATTAATTAGTTTAAATGAATAAAAAATAATTAAAAAATTGAATAATCTTTAAATGGGTACATGTAATATGCTTTGCAAGCAGCTGTCTGTATCGGAACTGCCTATATTGCACCAGAAGCATTACAACCTGAAATTGTAACCCGGGGCCCTAAAGCGGGCCCTGAACCACACAGCGTAAATGATATAACTCCCATTATCTCCCCATCCCACATTTTAAGACGAATTGACGCCAATGGCTGCCTTGTAGGGTAATAAAAGTTTTGTTTCACGTCCAATTAATCGGGATTGCTGTAGAACACGAGGCAATCAAAGGGTACAAATTTGAACAATACAAGGCTAAATAGCCATTTTAAGGCAAAAACAGGGGTCCGCCATTTCATACTAAAAACTGCTGACAAATATTGTATTAATGCTTCCAAAAGACCATTAGTAATATATCTCTTTCATCCAATTTTCATTGCTCTAAGACCTACACTAATGACTCTACGATGACTCAAATATTGCCAAAACTGATTATTTTGTCCGCCAATTTTGAGTTTATTGTTGAGGTCAGGATACAACATTAAGACCCTTGAAGTTTCAACGTTCTACTGCGAATGCATTTGATCATCAAAATTGCCCATTTTTCTCTAAAAAACACATTTTTGGCTCTTTTTTCGGATGGGGAGGTCGGATTTGCCTAAAATTGTATACAACCTCAAGGCTACCTAGGACCCACCTACAAACCAAATTTCAGCCAAATCCGTTGACCCCCACCTTATCACGGTCTGCCTGGTTCTCTCGTAGACACACGAGTATCTTCAGGTAAATGGTTCTTTCGAAAAAGATGTGTAAAGAAAAAAATTACATGTAGGGTGTCGCATCTCATTTTTTTAATCGAAACTTAACCTCCTTAACCCAATGTGTTTTATAAAAAGAGTGGGTTTCGAACTTCAAGGTTTGCTCTGCTGGAGCAGATCTCTTACCACTGCTAGAGCAGATCTCTTGCCATCCCAGCTATGTATCACCCATAAATGTAATAACAACCATAAATGTAATATAAACCATAAATGTAATATCCACCATAAATGTAATAAAAATCACCCATAAATGTAATAACAACCATAAATGTAATAATAACCATAAATGTAATTAAATCAACCATAAATGTAATATCCACCATAAATGTAATAAAAATCACCCATAAATGTAATAATAACCATAAATGTAATATCCACCATAAATGTAATATCAACCATAAATGTAATAACAACCATAAATGTAATAATAACTATAAATGTAATTAAATCAACCATAAATGTAATATCCATCATAAATGTAATAAAAATCACCCATAAATGTAATAATAACCATAAATGTAATATCCACCATAAATGTAATATCAACCATAAATGTAATATCCACCATAAATGTAATATCAACCATAAATGTAATAAGAATCTATCATAATGTAATAAACCGATCAACCATAAATGTAATAAAAATCAACCATAAATGTAATATCAACCATAAATGTAATAAAAATCAACCATAAATGTAATATTAACCATAAATGTAATAAAAATCAACCATAAATGTAATATCAACCATAAATGTAATAAAAATCAACCATAAATGTAATATCAACCATAAATGTAATAAAAATCAACCGTAAATGTATTATCAACCATAAATGTAATAAAAATCAACCATAAATGTAATAAACCGATCAACCACAAATGTAATAAAAATCAACCATAAGTGTAATAACCCAATCAACCATAAATTTAATAAAAATCAACAATAAATGTAATAACAACCATTGTATTAATAAAGTCAAGAATCTACAGACTTTCCAGAAAAAAATTGTTATTTCTAAATTCAAATATTTTTTATTTAATTTTTGATGTACATGTTTGCTTACAGACAAATTATCCACAAAAAAAAAAAACTTGCCTTAGAAATTCTTAAACTCAACAATTAATTTGTTTTTAGTATTGTGAATACACACTTTTAAATCACGCCCACAAATTCGCATTTATTTCAACGTTGGGCCAACGTTGGCCCAACGTATGAATGTTATCTTGGTTGGAAAGTGACCCTTTGGACTGTACAACATTTTCTGACGTTGGCACAACCGTAGGACGCCGATGTTAGGTTGCCCACATAATAACTACGTTATGCCAACGTTGGATATTGACATGTTATACGGCACAACAATTCCCGACGTTGGCATAACCTAAGGATGCAGACGTTAGGTTGCCCGTATTTTAACTACGTTGAACCAACGTTGGAAATTGACTTGTTATACTGCACAACGTTTCCGACGTTGGCACAACCTAAGGACGCAGACGTTAGGTTGTCCGTATTATAACTACGTTGAGCCAACGTTGAAAAACGACATGTTCCACTGCATAACATTTCCCGACGTTGGCACAACCTATATTAGCCGACGTTAAGTTGCCTCTATCTTGTAATTCTAACTGTTGTATTTCATACTGTTTACCAACGTTCGAACAACGTTTAAAAACTGACTCTGACCTTCCCGACGTCTGTTCAACGTTTGTTTTTTGATGACGACTTTGTCGACGTTTACCGACGTTGGTCCAACGTATACGTGTTAGCTGGGATTAGACCACTGAACTAGTGTGTCTTAGTTGTGCTTTAGCCCCATGCCAAGTCGGGTCTTGTGGACTTCTGATCAATGAACTGTCTGAGATCAATGGAGCGGAACAGCCAACCACAATGCTTTGTGAAATATACACAACACGCGGTTCTTTTTGTTGGTAGTTTTTAATCGTTATCAAATGGGTATCAAATGGGTATCTCTAGGCAAACATTTGAGAAGGATTACATAACAGACCTACACCCTGATTTAAAAATGTTGATGAAATGATTAGTAGTTATTCAGATATGATTTTCAAATTTATTCATCTTCCGGTTTGAACCAAAAATTGGGGTCAATTGGGGTCACATTTTTGCAACGTTTGTTGAATATTGAACGCCAGTTTCGATGATGGGATAGATTGTAAACAAATCCGTTAAGACGTTCTTGAGTTTTGTTTACCGAACCGTTCATGTAATTACGAATTTAGTGTTTGTAGAAACAAACACTAAGCTATTGTTGGCTCAGTGTTTGAATCAAAATTCAAAGAAATCAAACGAAACGGTTTTCTCGATGTGTGATCAATGTCTACATTTCAGCCTAAATACCATTAATTAACGCCTTTTCAAAGCATTCTACAGTCATACCGGTTTAGACAGGTCAAAAAGGTCAAGAGAGGGTCACCAACATATCCATTTTAGTGAGTGTATGTAAAGCCCTTTTATATGATGTATAGATTGTCAAAATAGCTCATTATTGGTTGAGCAAATATGAACCTTTGAAATGTATTTTGAACACGCATCGAACACGAAGCTACTGCATGGATGAGCACTGGAGCGTGACACTACACGTGTTGCACATGTTCAATCTTTATGAACAACCAATGGCGGATTGCGCAGTCCTTTAGACATGAATTTTTGAAATTTCAACGTCCGATTGTAACCGGAAGACAAGGTCAAAGTTGGGGTCATGTCTGTGGAGCGTAGACGTTAATGGGCATTGTAATACAAAGTAAACCTGTTGTTAACAGCCATTCAGCCATGGCAGACAGCTTGATATCAGACGTATTTACTCCAAAGCATTAAGTGAGTAATTTGCAGTAAAAGAATAAGTTTATTCATACGGAATTTAGAGGATGCTTCTACCACGGAGGAAGGAAGAGAAGGAGTTCGAACGACCCACAAAACAGCAGAGTAACAAAAGAATACCCTGACAATGCCCCTGTCTGACCAGTGGAAAAAGATAGTAGACCTCCTGCAGAACGGCCGATTAGTGAGCGCAATTAGATCTCTTTGTACTAAGGTGTGGTACCGCCACTCTGCACCGTTGCCTTCGTGTAAAGTTGAATCATTGGAGACAAGAATTGTGAATACACACGTTTTCATTTACCGTTTGTGGTGTTTACATGGAAATATCATAGCATACTATTTTTCACATTTTTTGCATATTTCTGTCACTAGCGGTGGTTCAAAATTTGGGTAGTAGCACACGAGGGTGGTTGGTATTCAATTGTGTTTTTTGATTTGGTGAAAGTGTACACAAATTTTATCAGGTCTCAAAAAAGTTGTTTTTCTGTATTATATCCATACGACATACGACACCATGGTTGAGTGAAGAACCAAATGCGCACGCGCAAACTCACAAACGCCAGGTCGCCCATTGTTTGTATAGGGTATGTGGTATTTACGAGGTGTCGTTATTAAACGACCGCGGTACCACGGGTTCGGCTTTTGAAGTCCCTTCGTTCGAGCTCCTTCGCTTCGTCCTTCCTCCATGCTTCTACTGAATACTTCTGCTTGGAAGTTTATTTTTTTACCTTTTGCTAGTACTTTGTCAGTAATTACTACTTTTTATTCTCACGACCCAATATTTATGTTCTACATGTATTCCATTCTTTTTGCCTCTTATTTGCCCAAGAATGCACCACAGAGCATCTAGCAGCAAAATTTTCCCGGGCCCTTAGGCGGGCCCAGACCCCAAGCCGTAAAAGGCTTCGCGTTTAGCTTTATAGCAGGCTCCATTTTGAACAGATGTGCCTTACCCTTGACTATGCCGGTGATGAGCATAATAATAATGCATAAATACGAAGCTATAATTGAGGTTTTTCTAGGTACAATAACCATGATAGCAAAAATAGGTGCATCATAGCTTGAAATAAGCATTCAATTTCAACATCTGAGAGGGGGCACATCAGCCCTAAAACTCCCTAGATTGCACCAGACAGCATATTATACAGCCTAAAAAAAATCCCGGGGCCCTAGAGCGGGCCCCAGACCCAACGCCGTAAGTGCTATGCCCCCCCCCCCCATCTTTCAATACGGATTGATGCCCTGCTTCATACTCTGCTTCAGTATTGAAAATGGGGCTGACATCAACTCTCAACTCAGGTTTGGTGCACCAAATACTACAATTTTACTACAGTATTTCTTGGTAAACAACTGCATTCATATTCGACAACATCATATCATGCATGATCAATATCATCTGACCTGGTGTGGCAAGACCTGGTCCAGATCAAGCATCGTACAGCATGGTGTGGCGAGACCTTGCCCAGATCAGACACCATCTCACCTGGTGTGGCCAGACCTGGCCCAGATCAGACATCATCTTACCTGGTGTGGCCAGACCTGGCCCAGATCAGATATCATCTGACTTGTTGTGGCCAGACCTGGACCAGATCAGACATATCTTACCTGGTGTGGCCAGACCTGGACAAGAACAGACATCATTCTAAACTATGTGGCCATACCTGGCCTAGATCAGACATCATCTTACCTGGTCTGCCCAGACCTGGCCCAGATCAGATATCATCTGACTTGTTGTGGCCAGACCTGGACCAGATCAGACATATCTTACCTGGTGTGGCCAGACCTGGACAAGAACAGACATCATTCTGAACTGTGTGGCCATACCTGGCCCAGATCAGACAACATCTTACCTGGTGTGGCCAGACCTGGCCCAGATCAGATATCATCTGACTTGTTGTGACCAGACCTGGCCCAGATCAGACATCATCTGACCTGGTGTGGCCAGACCTGGCCCAGATCAGATATCATCTTACTTGTTGTGACCAGACCTGGCCAAGATCTAGTCATTTTCCTCTGCTGAAAGAGGGACTTCAGAACATGAAACGCAGTACTATTATAGCAGTACGTTTTCAGAGGTTCTACAATAGAACGTAAGTTGAGGCAGTTAAGACCTCGTTACACTCAGTGTTTTCAATTTCAGAGCTAAGAAATTATGAAAAAGACGGCCGTATTTTGATTTTATTTGCATTCAGAACGCAAGTCAGGCCAGAGATGTGAAAAGTCATGTAGGGGATAAATCTGCTAATTTATACTTTTTATGTAAAGAGTTACACGGTTCAATGGTTCGGCGGGAACATTGAATAGGACTGGGTGCGGTACCCAGGGTAAGGGTTTAAGGTAGACACTTCACGCTTGCTATGCTTTCAATATGCACGTTAAAATTTTGTTAATTTAGTGTTTTCTTAGTCGTTACAGTTTACTAAAGTATCATCGGCAACAGTAACAGCTACCGTAGCTGAGCAGGGAGTTCAGTACTAGCTTGAGCCTGAAAGCGTTGATTTGCATAGATCAGGTGTACGTTTCCAAAATCGGTTGGTTTTTCGTATCTGGCGGTCAACACAGTACTGATGCTTCATGGCAACGACACCTTGTGTCGTAAATTACCGGGCAAAAATCCCGTCCTGAAGAAAATTTAACAAATGTCGGTACAAAATGTAACGAACATTGTAAGCGGGCTTAAACGTTAAGCTTATGTATATGAAAAGCTTATGTATATGAAAAGGATCAGTTGATCCGGTTAGTCAAGTTACACGGTGTAATTAATGTATTTTCAGTGAAGACAAAAATTCGTAATAGCTACAAAAAGTAGCAAACGTAACAGAGTATGTATATGAAAAGAGAAGACGCACGAGTAAAAAGGATCAGTTCATGATCCGGCCTTTCTTTCAAGTAACAGGTGTAATTATTGTCAGTAAAGACAAAAATTCGTAAAGTGGTTGCAAAAAGTAAAACAGGGTGTAATTATTTACAGTGAAGACAAATGTTCGATGTAAACGTAGAAGAGTAAGAAGATGAAAAGAGAAGATGAATGATTAAAAAGGGATCAGTTCATCCGGTTGCAGCATAGCTTGCAGACATACCATATTTGAGTAATAATATGACCTTTATTAAAGTAGTGTAATTAATGTTTAAAGTATAAGCGGCTTTACAAATTGGAGCTCCCAGAGATGACGTTTCGAGAGTGATTACGTAACAGGGCTTTTCGCAAATCTCTCAGAATAGCGCTAGATAAGGGTATTCAAAATGAATGTTTTTTTAAACAATTGAAATCTTTTCATAGTCATATGACTCGATTTCCCTATTCTATGAAAACATTTTAAGTGAATTTCAGCAAAGTTTACGATCTGACCTTTTCGTCTTTAAAAATGAGACCGGATCGTACCTAGTCCAGTCAGAATACAGCGATTTTCACCGTTAATCCAAAACTCCCATTACGAAAAAAAATCAACTTATTAGACAGCATGGTTTTCCTGTACGGGTGATAACTATGATATCAGCCCCCAGATCCGCCGCTTGCGCTGGTCTATTTTCGCCCGTGACATTTGGGGTTGTGATGAGCGTGCCATCGGTTGTGCAGCATGCGCCTTGATTAAACGCAATGGGAGATGGCGAGTAAAAACAATGAATTAGTTATCAATAAACTTTAAATAAACAGAGGCAACAATTTTGCGTAACAATACAATATTTCAATTTCCTTCAATCTCTTACCTTTCAATTGCCGCAAATATACAAAGGCATAAATTATATATAGTACTACTCTTATAATTACAAAACGTATATCAATAAATAAAATTAAAACATTCACATTTGAAATGCTCATTACAGGTGGTAATTACTCAAAATAATTTATACCATTAAAACTGACTTGGTAACAAGCAATGGAGAGCTGTTGATAGTATGAAACATTGTGAGGGCTTCTTCTGAAGTAACATACTTTTCGAGAAAGAAGTAATTTCCAACGAATTTTGATTTCGAAACCTCAGATTTAGATTTGGAGGTGTCGAAATCAAGCATCTGAAAGCACACAACTTCGTGTGACAAGGTTTTTTTTTCTTCTTCCATTATAATCTTGCAACATCGACGACCAATTGAGTTCAGATTTTCACGGGTTTATTATTTTATGCATAATGTTGAGACACACCAAGTGAGGAGACTGGTCTTTGACAATTACCAAAGGTGTCTAGTGTATTTTTAATAAACAGAAGTTTCCTACCTTGCACTTGCCGCAAATATACAAAGGCATACATTATCATTACGACACGTATGTCAATTAATCAAATTAAAAATCCACATTTGAAATGCTCATCAAAGCCAATCATTAATTGAAACTGATTTCTCTCAACTTAGGTGTACATTTTAATTTTTTTTAATTTTTTTATTGTATATTAATTTAATGCTATTGTTTGTATTTTAGCGCCATGAGCACTTCTGTGGATTTGTGCCCTTCATAAGTTTTCATTATTATTATTTGTATTATTACCTCAACTTCATTGCAGTTATTTTTTACGACAATGTTTTAAAATGTATAAATGCTTCTGCAGTTAAGTCAATATAAAGCAAAGCTTTTTATGGCGCTTACTTATATAAATGACTTAACCTAGAGTATTCTCAACGTAATCTCTAATATGAAACAAACTCATGGCAGAAAATGTGAGAATCTAGATAACCTTGACCAGGGAGGACTTCTCAGTCAAATATGATGTCAATGAAGAAACTTGGCATCAGTCTTTTAATAGTTACTGGCTAAGATTAAATACCATGAGCTGCAACATAGCAAACTGTAGTTCTAAGGCTCTATTATTAAACTATTTCTGTGACGTCACTCTATTGTTGAAAGTGTAGATTATTTTTATGAGTCTACACTTAACTGTAGATTCGTAGGTTCGTGACAAATCTTAAAATCATTACAAACTAAAGCAAATAGTTCAACTTGGAAATTAATGTCTTTCCAAACTGAAAGATAGTATGAAGTGCCACAAAACACAGGTGAAAATTGTTATCTTTCAATTTACAAAAACATTTTCCAGTTTAAAAAAATCACATTAGTAACACAATTTATTGTTAGCCGAGCAAAATGACATTGAACTTGAAAATGTAGCAAGCCCCAAAATATGCCTATATATTTTGTAAAATAATTATAGAATGTGACCAAACGTCGTTTGACAACGTTAACGAAATTAGATATAAAGTGTAGATTCGTGGCTTTCAATGTACTCGCCCTCCGCTTAAACATTCTATCTATGAATCTACACTTCAGGGATGAGATTCTTCGAAAGCATTTGAAACTGTTCGTTATAAAATGCATTATGGATAGAAAAATGTTTTAAAAGTGGAATAAAATGATCCAAAATAATATGCCTTGAAATTGCGTGGTTTTCCTTATACTTTGCAAACTTTACAAGGAAAACTATGCAATTTTGAGGCATTTGTGTGGATCATTATACTCTACTTTTAAACTGTCTTTCTAACCAAATGCATTTTATAACAAACGGTTTCAAACGCTTTTCTTAGAACAACTCGTGCCCCTTAAAGGTCATGTGTAAAGACCCTCAATAGGATCATAAATGTGGGCTAGTGCTTGGGCTATAATTTCTTTAAAATGATAATATTTCAGATGGAAATAATTTCAAACTGTACATTATAACAATCCATAATAACTGAATGACAACTGACAATTGACTGGCTGTAAGATTTTGCTCCAGTAGGCAATAGTGATACACAAAACCAACATTTGGCTACTTAGAAAATGTATTCAATTCGTGCGTTCTGCAAACATTTTTAAGTAAACAAAGAAAGACAAAGTAGAATATAATGATCCACACAAATATGCATTTAGATTGCGCGTTTTTCCTTTTACATTGTGAACGGCATGCGATTTTGTGGAGTCAAAATTTTGACTCCACAAAATGGCCGACCGTGTTAGTTTGCAAAGTCAAAGGAAAACCACGCATTTTCGAAGCATATTTTTGTTGATTATTATATTCTACTTTTAAAACATTTTCCTAACCATTTATGGTGTACACTTCCTAGGAGGCAAGTGTATCAACTAGCTGTTGATGTAACAGCCTAGCATTTTGACGACAGCCACTTTGTCTAAGGTACGGCAAAAAAAATGAGAGTGAGCCCTCACTTGGCAAGCATTGGAGAAGTTCTTCTGGGGTCAGGAGGTTACTTGCATGGCCAAGAACACCTACAGATGAAATACCATAAAGAAAAACTAAATGAGAAAACTGGTCTTTGACAATTAACGAAGGTGTCGAGCAGCCGATTTTACAAGTTCACGCAAGTTGCGCCATAAACGTTGCGCAAGTGGACTTACGCAGTTGCATACAGATTTGTGAAATTGGCTGCAGTGTCTTTAAATTAAGTCACGTAATTTTTCAGTCTTTCAGTTAATACGTAGTGCGCAATTTATGTTTTGATCAAGCCGTTTTTCCCTGTTTTATTTCTGTGATCTTTTGTAGTTCATGTTGTTTCAAACTGTTTATGGTCATTCCAGTAGTGGTTTACTGACAGCAAATGGGATCAATGCAAAGATGCCCAAATCAGTGCAAGGAGTTGATTGCACAGCTCGCTAGGATGGTGGGGTTTTTCTCTGACAGTAATGGAAAATTTGACAAATTGTTGACTACAGGAGTTGCCTTTACACCCCCCCCCCCACGTTGCCATTTACAAAATGTTCCAATAATGAAAGAACCATTGGTCTCTGACCTGTGAGTACTTGCAGGTAATCAGTGTGTCCTTTAGTTGCTATTCCTGTTTGATTGCTGCCTTTAGCATCTAAATCAGCTCCTCGTTCCAATAACATATTTAGAAGATCTTTCCATCTGTTGTTAATTAAAAACACTATTGGTAATTACTCAGAATAATTGTTGGAACAAAAACTTTCGTGGTAGCTAGCAATGGAGAGCTATTGATAGTATACAACATTGTGAGAAACGACTCCCTCCGAAGTAACATAGTGTTTAAAAAAAAAGCTAATTTCTCACTCAAGTAATAAAAAACTTCAGCTGAAGCCTTTTTATATGCATCTGGGAAACGACACAAAGTGTTGCAACAAGTATTACCAAATGTGTCCAGTGCCTTGCCGCTTTCGCTTGCTAGGCTTGTAGAAAGCTCCAGACTCCACGCAATAAGGCATATTCAAGCTTTCATTAGTTTTCGTTGCCACTGTTGTAAATTTGTTGGAGAAATCAATGTGTTGACTGCTTTAAACGATTTTGAATGCCAAAATTTAACCTTCTGTCATTGTTGTATTTCTATGGTGGTATTTTTCATCATAGTTTTCTTCTAATTTTGGCAACTAAAAATGAAGCTGTCCTCCCTTTTTTTAAATTAATTTTATAAACTATCTTGTATAAGGTCCCCCCCGCCCATATTTTTTATACCAAGTTTTTACTTTAATGTCCCGGCCGTTTTCGACAGGTGCCAAATTTGTATTTGTGCATGTGCCAAGTTTGCTAGATGCCGAGTTTGCAAGGTGCCAAGTTTGCTAGATGCCAAGTTTGTTGGTGCTGAGTTTGCAAGGTGCTGAGTTTGCAAGGTGCTGAAGTGACATGTACCTGAACATGTAATAAGTGCTTACTTAATGCTGCCTAATAATAACAATAATCGATTTTTATAAAGCGTTTTATCACAGGCAGAAGGGCGTGTCAAAGCGCTCCTGACTGGTCACTTGGCCACATATTTCATTCTTTAAACCAACTCGGCTCCCTGGGGAGCATACAGCCGGTGCTGCGAGTTACCGCGCTCCAAGCTACTCATTCACATAAACCATCTCTGCTCTCATACCCCTGATTGGAGAGAAGCTTATGGTTAAATGTCTTGCTCAAGGACACAAGTGTCACGACCGGGATTCGAACCCACATCTCGATGACTTCTCGATGACTAAACCACCAGCACTTGACTCCGATGCTCTTAAACAGCTCGGCCACGACACCCATCATGATGTCAGGGGTCGATTTCACAAAGATTTAGGACTAGTCCTAGGAGATATAAAAACGTATGACTAGTCCCAAGTTAGGATGAGTAACTCAACCTAACTCAAGATGAGACTAGTCTGAACTCTTTGTGAAATCCACCCCAGAACATGTACATTTTAGCAAGTGCTTACTTGAGAGTATCTTTCCCAAAGGAGTCTTGAGCATAATCCAGTACAATGCCCGGATGATCTTGAATCAGAAGCTCCATAGCAGCGGGTGGGTCCAGTACAGCTAAACACACTATATGTAGTGATTGAAGAGACTGTTTCAAGCCTGGTTGCGTTGGTGCAGTACTTAAAGCAATTCCAGTCAAGTGCTGTACTTGCCTGGCCATTGTGGGAGTGGCACAGTGTGATGTTATCAGACTCTGTAACACATAATAGCACACAGAAATAGGTTTTTATAGATTTGCAAATGGTGTTGATAACCGTGGTGAAAAACTTACTTTGGAAAGCTTTTGCATGAAAAGATACAGCTTTTTGAAAAACAGGTAAAACAAATTTTTCAGTAGCACCACTTTTGAACATCACATCAAACAAAAGCTCAACAATCGCTCTAACCAACCGAATTAGGACGATATATATGGGTGTTGTAGTTTTTAAGTTATGACCGGATATCAAAGTCCAATTTGAACCTGTTTGGTGGTCTCTAGCAAACGCCTTGTGCACCAAAGAGTTGAGTAGGGAAGAAATACAAGTATCTAACTGCAGATAAAATTACAATGAATCATGCAAATTACCAGTGCAAAATTTGTCAACATCAAAAACCTCCCATGATATTATTTGTTTTAATACTCCATGTATGATAGAATGACAGGGGGTTTGGACCTGAAGAAGCATCCCATAAGAAGAGTAAAGGAACTTGACACCTTTGGTAACTATCAAAGATGAGTCTTCTCTCTAGGTATATCCCCATAATGAGAATAATGGGAAAAAACACCCTTGTCGCACAAGTTGTGTGCTTTCAGATGCTTTGAATTTGAGACCTCAGCTGGGGTCTCAAATTCAATACAAATATTTTAGTGAGAAACTTATTTCTCAAAAGCTACCTTACTTCAGAGGGAGCCGTTTCTCAGAATGTTTTATACTATCAACAGTTCTCCATTACGCATTACCAAAGAAGTTTTTATGCTAATTGTTTTGAGTAATTACCAATAGACCCCTCGCTTGTGACGTCACACGCTCAATAAGCACCCTCACTTGGGTCAAAAAGTGCCCTCACTTGGGTCATAGGAGGCAAATGATTGGACGATAGCTGTTTTTGTGTGTAAAAATGTACGCATGAGCTCAGCGTCTTTGTAACGTTTCGTGTTATGCAAGGGGTCTATAGATCCAGTAAGCTTCCATATGCAAATACTATGCCTACCTGAATAGCAAGTAGATCCTCATTGCAACAGCAGCATGGACAAACAACATCTTCTTCTTTCCCATCACCCTTTGCTGCTGCAAGTGTGCTCTGTCGTAACTGGTCAGTTCCACTTGACCTTTGACCTCCCCCAAATTTACCAATGATTGGTATCTGGGAGCGATCAGAATAACTCCTAGCACGTCTAGGCATACTTGGGACAACCAGAGGTGCTTGCTGAAAGCATTTGAATGTCAAAGCTTCCGTTCCTAGTAATCCAGAGCAGGAACACAGGCAAAGAGTAGACAGAAGTATCAGCAACAAACAAACCATCAAGCTATTTGCAAGTTAAATCTGAATAATGTCTGGTACAATGACTTGCTTAGTTACAATGCATCCCTTACATTTGAATTCCTCAGACTATCGAGACAGTTGCTACGCCATGTGATTAGGAGCAAGCTTTTGTATAGTCTTGGTTCAAGACTCTCCTGGATTTGTCACAAGAGGGCGCGCTATCACCCCCCACCGCGCTATCAACCACGAACCGCTATCACCCGAGAACCGCTATCACAGGAGAGTCTTGGCACATTCGTTAAATCTCCCCCCAAAATGAAGGGGCGTGCTCTGCGGGAAACCTACGCACGCGCATTATGTTTCCCCCCGATTTTGGGGGGAGATTTAACGAATGTGCCAAGACTCTCCTGTGATAGCGGTTCTTGGGTGATAGCGGTTCGTGGTTGATAGCACGTTGGGGGTGATAGCGCGCCCGCTTGTGACAAATCCAGGAGAGTCTTGAACCAAGACTAGCTTTTGTATAGCAACCTCCAGGATGAGCAAATAATAATAAACCCTGTGCCATACACATCCATCCAGAATTGTGTATGGGTGTTCACCGTCTCTTACAACACTTAAAAAAAGTTTGCCCCTAATCACATGGCATAGCAACTGTCTCGATAGTCTGAGGAATTCAAATGTAAACGTTGCATCGTAACTAAGCGAGTCATTGTACCAGACATTATTCAAATCTAACTCGCAAATGGCTTATTCATGTTATTATATAAAAAGATGGAAAAAATCATTTCCAACTACATTTGTCCCTAAATGTGCTTGTTTAAGGAACAAGGTACCAAATAGAAGCCCCTTAAAGGCACATTCATAAATAACCCAGACAGTTTCTCTACTCCTATTGGTGGAGAGCGCGTCACGTGGGTGTGCATAAACCTTTTGTTAATGACCGGTAAAAAGTGTTAATTCATAAGCGTGACACGCGACCTTGCACCTGTTCTTATAAGACAGTTTCTTCATTCCTATTAGTCGAGAGCAACGGCTGAAACAGTTGTGCCACATCATGCGATTTGTGCCACATCACGCGATACGCGCGACGCCCACAGCATTCCCTTATAAGGAGTTGTTTACGCGAGGGCAGCGGAGGGCTCTACCATTTCATAGCTGGAGGGGTGTTGTGTTTAAAGAAATCATTGAACAATTATATTTTTTGCATTTACTTTACTTTTTGACCAAAAAGTTATGGTGTTTTTGATCGAAAAGGTATTTATGAATGGGAATCAAAGTGTGTTGAATCGGTTTTCAACTAATGGTTTAAACCCGCCGAGGCCTGGTTCTTGATAATTTACCTCGACTTTGTCTCGGTAAATTATCAAGAACCAGGCCTCGTTGGGATTAAACCACTAGTTGAAAACCTCTTCAGCACACATTGATTCCCTTACTTATACAGGGTGAGTCAAAAAGAAAGCACATGAATGTCAAAGCTTTGACATTCAAGTGCTTTCATGATAAACTACTGATTATTGGAAGTGAATTTATTTCTAGTTTGTATAATATCAACTGTTCAAATGTCGTCTTCTCTCAGTTACAATCATATTACGGAATACAGTCAAATTGATTACCTTGGAAAGGAGCAAGAAAGTCTAACCACTCTGGCCTCTTAGCATAACAACCTCCACCTGAAAACTATAACAGATAAATCAGTTGTGTTTTACCAAATTTATTCTCTTGCAGGAATAGAGGGCCATGACGACCACAGTGATTTATTATTGTTCTAAGGGTATCTATCCCTGAAGGAATGCCTCAAAATAAATTGGTCAAATAATCAACGTAGCAGAATGACTACATTGGGGTGACTTGGTCGAGCGGATAAGAGCACCGAACTCAAACTCTGGTGTTTCTGTTCAGCAGAGTGTGGGTTCGAATCCCGGTCGTGACACTTGTGTCCTTGAGCGAGACACTTTACCATAAGCTTTTCTCCACCCAGGGGTAAAAGGGTACCTGCGAGGGCAGAGATGGTTCTTGTGATTGATTAGCTTAGAAGTTAGTGCGCTACTATTTGAATGATTTAAGGCCCAGTGACCAGGGGTAATAATGTTGAAGTGCCATGAGCGTCACTGTGTGACAGACCTGGGCGCTATAGATATTGACATAAATGTACAGTGTATATTTGTCAGTACTTACAATATGAGTGTGTCTTGATGAGTGTCGCAAGGGAACTCCTTTGGACATTCCCTTCTCCATTCTCTCAAAGTAAATAGCAAACAACAACTCCTGTTATATAACACAAGAAATTAGTTCTAATAATAGTTCTGTTAATTGTAATAACAATCAAAGTAATATATTTATACCACGATTAATACTACCTTTCTAAGCGCTATGGTTCTGGTGTCCTTGAAGACTATAGTAAACATGGGCAACAGCACCAAAATACGAAGATACAAATTTAAACAAATTAAGCAAAACAAAAGCAGAAATAAACATGAGAAATAAACACAATTTAAACAGAAAATAACAAGCTGCAAAAAGGGGTAACTACAAAGATTTGAACAAGTGAGTTTTTAACATAGTTTTAAATGTCTGTAAGGAAGAAGCATTTTGAATTTTGGGAGGGAGAGTGTTCCATAATTTGGGAGCAGCAACAGAGAAAGCTCTGTCACCGTAGCGTGTTTTCACATGAGGACCAGGTATCAATTGAAGGGGAGAGGATGTGGAAGATCGTAGCCGGGTTGAAGGAACTTTTTGTTGAATGAGTTCTGAGAGATATGTAGGACACTGACCATTGCGAGTTTTTTTAAACTGAATGCACTGAATAATAGGAAGCCTGTTCTATATCTATAAGTCTGAATTTCAAAGGAAGAATAAACAAGTGTTGTTTGAAGCTTTGCATGGTGTGGATAAATAGGAAGAAACTATAAATAAATAGTCAACTTGCGGGTAAACCATGTGTAAATCTCTTTTATTGGATTGTTGGCTCTGAAAAGAGCCAGGGTGGTCTCAACGTTACGAACAGTATACTCTGCTCGCTTTAGGAGAAAGAGATTTCTACAGTTGAGAGAGAATTATAGATGCTTGAAACATTTTACAGGGGAATATTAAAAATGTCATCTAATCTTGGTTTCAAGAGTCAGTGTTTGATGAAAACGAGTCTGTCTGAACACAGCATGTCTTGGATGTGAATGAGACTGGGAGTGAATGTTTGATAACAGATTCATTCTCTATGCAAAATTTTTATTGAGACAAAGTGGCCATTGTCAATTCTGATGACATTTCCAAATATTTCATAACTTTTAACACATAGTTTAGGCTAGAATTTTAAGGCTATCAAACAAAATTATTTTGAAGGGCATAAAAATTATACTTAAGTAGGAGTAATATCATGCGTGGAACATTGAGGAAGAGTAGGCAGAGATAAGTGAATTATTTTCCAGGAAACAAAATGAAGGGACCAGCAGGGAAAATCCTTGGGACTGGAATTCCAATCCCATACAAGGCAGCAGTCTAGGGGTCTTAGGCTCCAGGACGCTGCACGGCCTTTAACCTGCAATTTTGGAGCAGCGGATATTGCACAAACATCTGCGCCTGGAGCCTGAGCCTAAAACAAGGGTTGAGAAAGGCCCCAGGAGGCTCCACAGAGGTGAAAAGCAGAGAAGGAAACCATAGAGCCAAGCAAAAGGTCAATACTGGGTTAGAAAGCTGGATGGAGCAACTAAGGTCAGTGGCTTGTTATTGTGGAGAGACAACATTGAAGTTCAATGAATAAGTTGTTATGCCAGGCAATAACAAACTACCGCTTTCAACAAGCTATTTTAGAACACAGACTGCATGGTTTTTCCTATGAAGCAAGATTATATTATTTTATTTCAATTCTTTGAACAATACAATTATAACAAGCATAGGCAGTCCAGGGAAGGGCAAAAGTAACAAAACTGTCCTTAAAAAAAGATGTGCCCCGCCCCCCCCAGACCTTGCTCGTAAAAAGGGTATAAATTCATATACTTTACATGACATCAATCGAGTCTTATGACTTTCTAAAAAAGATAAACCTTGTCCATCTTAAGGGTATTCTTCTATTAACCTTTGAAACAAAGCAGGTGTAACAAGGAAGCTTTAACTATAAGGAAAAAAATATGTGGGGTGCAGTTTATAATTAGAATCATCCTACACTATCTTAAAGGCACTGGACACTATTGGTAATTACTCAATATAATTGTTAGCATAAAAACTTACTTGGTTACAAGCAATGGAGAGCTTTAGATAGTATAAAACATTGTGAGAAACTGCTTACTCTGAAGTACTGTAGTTTTTGAGAAAAAAAGGAATTTCTCACTAAAATATTTGAATTGAATTCAAGACCTCAGCTGAGGTCTCGAATTCATGCACCTGAAAGCACACAACTTGTGAGGCAAGGGTGTTTTTTCTTCCATTATTCTTTTGCAACTTCGGCGACAAATTGAGTTCAAATTTTCGATGGTTTGTTATTTTGTGCATAAGTTGAGATACACTGAGTGAAAAGGCTGGTCTTTAACAATTACCAAAGGTATCCAATGTCTTTAAGATGATGTTTGTTTTGACTTACTGTAGCTCCATGGAGTACTTCATGACGATGCTTGGTAAACACTAACTCCTCCATGAAGCGTTTCAAATGACTATTTGCTGCTGAACTCAATGGTTCTTTCTCATCCTAAGAAACAGTATAATCATATTGGGAAATTATTAAACAGCAATACTACTATTACAACACACATTGGTTTCATTTTATGTCAATTCAAAAGTCACCATCAATAACTTTTTATTTGTTCGGCGCCAAGTCTTCAATTTGGAAAAGCCAGTTACGCCTGAAAGTGATAATTACAAACATTTAGACTTCAAATGGATGTTGAGGCAATTGCAATACTTGTGCACTTACATTCTTACAATGTTATACTGGAGTTCTAAATCAATATCTAACCAGCACTGAAGAGATTACAAGAAGTAACCAACATTCATAAATACCTTGGCCGCCGACCCTGACGGCTCTATATGGCTGTTGAAGAACTCACTGCTACCGTTTTCTGCCCTTAATGAAGCATTCAAACTACAAACTATCCAAGTATGGACCCTCAACAACAAAAAATCAGTTACAACAGTGGGGTTGTAGGGTGTCGTGGCCGAGCGAATAAGAGCACCGAACTCAAGCTCTGGTGCTCCTGTTGAGCAGAGTGTGGGTTCAAATCCCAGTCGTGACACCTGTGTCCCTGAGCAAGACACTTAACTATTTTTAAGAGTAGCGCATTTGTTGCACAAGTCTGTGTACTCCCCAGGGAGCTGAGATGGTTTAAAGGAATGAGCCTTAAAAGGCCCAGTGACCAGGGGTAATAATGTTTGAGACGCCCTTCGGGTGTGAAAAGAGTTTTTTTTTAACTGGTTACCATTATTATTATTATTATTATTATTATTACAACTAAAGCAACAAATTTGAAATTTGTGACTTCAATTGCAAAATTTGAGTAAGTTCAACAGCCTCACCCATACATACCTTCAACAGTTTGATGCACGTTTGTAGAGATACAGTGTTGTCATCGATGAGTTGCACAAGAGCAATAAGAAGGCTTTCTGGCTCCTGCTGACGTATCAACTACATTCAATAAATACATGCAATCAATCAATCAATCACTCAACATTCAAATCAATTTTTAGAAATCAGTAGTGTAGTTTTTCACAATATGATTTAACTAAAGTGGGTTCTATGCTAAATGTTCAAAATCCTTCTATACTGTCACATGTAATTAGTGAAAAAAGTGTGTAAGAAATTTTGATGCAAATTCAAATTTAAAATCACTTTCCTTGAGCAGTTTGTTGCATTAATTCTTCTATCTGTGACTTGCTTTAGAACCAACTAACATTATATAACACCCAAGCAGATCCTTGCCATTTGATTGGAGGATTGTCCGTCACGTGTTGGCAAATAAAAGTACCATTGCATGCTGAGCAAAAAACATCTCCGCGTTCACGTGTCTTTTGTAACGCAGCAGTGTTACTGCAAGGCACATTACTAGCATTCGGCTTCTGCGTGTCTCAAACAGGCCGAACCAAAAGAAACGGGTGTAATTTCACGATTAGAAAATGTAGGCCTACGCTTTGTTTGTTTTGAAAGTTGTATCCTCCAATCAAAATGACAAAGATCTACTTGGATGTTATATAAAACAAATAATGAATGTTTTTCATTCGTGCAATGGTGCAAACATGATCATTCGTTGAAAGATGAAATGTTCCATTCAACTCGGCTCCGCCTCGTTGAACAGAACATTCCATCTTTCAACTCATGAACATATTCGCACCATTGCACTCATAAACATTCATTATTTGTATACTATGCACTCTCTCATGATAATATATACACAAACAATTCCTTTGCCATCAATTCTGAATAATCCAATGTACAGCTTACTACCATTGGAGCTAGTCAGGAATAAATATAGTATAATGCTTGCATACAACCTGGAATTGCATGTTTCCAGCACCAAGTTTGTGAATATGTGAAGAACTCTTTTTTATTGTATGACCAGTACTACTACCAAACTAATCTCAATGTTGATGGCCTCAAAATATGACACTCTCTAATGTTAATAGGTTTTGCCTTCAATAGTGGTGTGTCATGGCCTAGTGGTTAAAAGCACCAGACTCAAGCTCTGGTGTTCAGCAGAGTGTGGGTTCATGAGTCATGACACCTGTGTCCTTAAAGCAAAACACTTATAACCACGATGCTTCGTCCTTCGGATAAGACATAAAGCCTATGTGTTGTTTAACGCATGTAAAAGAACCCAGTGCACTTATCGAAAAGAGAAGGGGTTTGCCCCAGTGTTCCTTGTCTGATTGGCAGCAAATTGCGCCACAGCACCTTGTAAAACATAATTCAAACGAATAGTCCAACATCTTGAAGGAAATACTGTATGTTACAGCGCCATGAGCGTCACTGAGTGACGGATATGCTCGCTATATAAGAAGCCACTATTATTATTATTATTATTACCTGAGCTAAATGCGAGAACTGATCCTCTGCCTGTAGAAGTAATGCTGAATGTTGTGTACATAGCTGAGTAATTTCTTCCGCTGAGAGAGTACATAAGGTGGATCCTGCTTGCTCCAAGTCACCCAATCGTAGATACACCTCACACATAGCCAGCCGATCCAAATTACACCATCTAGTATAAAAATATTTAATAACGGATAACTTATCTCTCAATATCTTTTTAGTGGTTTTTATACCATATAAGACTAATGGTTCTTATTCTTTATTTACATGGGGAATTCAAATACCTTCAAATATTATTTGCTAAGGTGCTATAGTTTTTTAGAAATGATTAAAACAATGTCACAAAAATACGTTTTACATGCTAAAATAATTTTCATCTCCTGAGACGAAAATTATTTTTCATTTCTCAAAAACTAAAGCACCTCAGCATGTAATACTTTAAGGGAAGCTTTCTACCATCATTATCTTCAAACTGTGTGTGTAGATCTGTGGACATTGTGTTTTGTGTCAAACAAAAAGTACCCAGACCCTTAAAACAATCACAAACAGTCAGTATCTAAAATTAAAGGAACATTACAGAATTGGTTTTTGCTAACAAAACAGTTGCTTGCAATAAGCACTTTATGTAATCCACCATATAATAAACTGACAAACCTGTAGAAGTATGAGATCGATCGGCCATCTGGGTCACGAGAGAATAGTGAAAAACCGATTACAAATTTTGCATTGCATCGATGTCAATATAAAAAATGAATAAAATGCTCACTGTGTGATAAACTCCAAACACGAAATATGACATTTCAGACAGAAATATTTCAAGGGATGTTTTCTAATTTACTATCATCATCATTAGACCATGTAAGTTTTATGTAAATCTGATTTTTATTTCCTACCAATTCTGTAACGTTCCTTAAATATATAAATAAAAAAGTAAATAAAAAGGAACACAAACCATAAAGGCACAAGAAATTTACAAAACAACCGTTATGTGATGGCCGCCATTTTGATCGATTAATTTATCACTAAAATAAAGGGTGCATAAAGTGCTACAAATATATCATTGCTTACTGATGTGTACATTCTACATTGTAGGTAAGGAACATAGTACATATCAACTTAAAATATAAGGAAGGACTTACGTATAAGTTTGAGGACATCCAACAAAGTTCACACTGAAATAGAAATAGTAAAACCTGTTTATTTCTATATACATGAGTTGATATGTTGATATAAACAATTGATGAAAATATCAGCCTTTTTTTTCTTTTAACAACTGAGACAACAACTATCAACTATCTATAACAGCTTATCACAGTTGTCATGGTTAGCACACACAGTGTGTACATGACCCTGTTTCCACTGGACCCTGCATTGATCTTGCTATTCAAGAAAGGGCGATCACGACCCTGCAATTTCAGGAAAAGGGCGATCAAAGGCAATCGAAAGGCAACAAGCATAACTTGGAACGCACTGGTGATCATGATCTGACCATGCAATTTTGATCTCGGGAGTATGATTAAAGTGGGATCTGATCGCCCTTGATGGGTGATCAAGAGTATAGTGGGAACGCAAAGGGCGATCAGGACCTCGCAATTTGAGGGCGAACATCCAGTAGGCCCGAATGGTGTGAAGCAATGCATGCAAGTAGACACAGCAATATAGTTAGTGACAAATAAGAATTGTAAATAAAGCATACAGCAATATACTTGATATTGAATTTCCAATATTTTGGGGTTATATAAAAAAAAACATGACATCGACGAACAACAAAATGGTGGCTGCCAGAGCCCCATGCAGAGCTTGAGCTGGCTGCAGTAAGGGCGCTATGGGTACATTGCACATGCGAGCTGCACACTGACCTTTCATTGGTAAACTTTTAATCCAATTCCGTTCCCAAAAGGAGGATCAAGGTGCGATCATACTCAAATGGGAACGCGACCGCGATTCAAGTCTGCGACTAATCCATTGCGGGATCATGATCTCGCAATTGTGGATCCAGTGGGAACGCGGTCTGCTACATACACTTGCCCTTATCAGTTAGCAAACACAGAGGGAAAACCCGCACAAAATTAGGATTTATGTGAATAAGTGTGGAAGAGCCGTGGTCGAGCGGTTAGAAAACCGAATTCAAACTCTGGTGTTTCTGATCAGCAGAGTGTGGGTGCGATTCCCCAGCCGTGACACTTGTGTCCTTAAGCAAGACACTTAACCATTGCTTTGTTCTTCAGATGGAACATAAAGCCGTGGTCCCATGTGTTGTGTAACGCATGTAAAAGAACCAAGTGCTCCTATCGAAAAGAGAAGGGGGTTCATCCCGGTGTTCCAGGCTGTGGCTAGCACCTTGTAAACCCTTATAAGATGCTACATAATTGGTTCTCAGAATTCATCACTGACTGCAATAACCTATCTTTCTGAAAGTTTGTATATACTCAGCGCCTTGAGGCAACCTTGTTGGTAGATACTTGCGCTATATAAGACTTTGATAGTATTACTATTTTTTATAAGATGAATGTTACTTACTGGTGGCCTGGTTGATGTGCATCTTTGACTTTACTCAAAACACTCAGCGTTTTATCTGGGCTGAGTTGGTCTGCAATCTTGGAGAATAGAACAACTTGACTGCAATGTTGAGGGCCCAGAGAGAAAAAGTACTTCAGAATCCTGTCTGCTGTTACCTTCGTTGTTTCAAGAAAAAGAAAGTTAACCTTTATATTTTATCATTTCACTTTAAAGGCACTGGACATTATTGGTAAGTACTCCAAATAATTGTTAGCATAAAAACTTGGTAAGAGCAATGGATAGTATTAAACATTGTGAGAAACGACCCCCTTTGAGTAAACAGAATTTTTAAGAAAGAGGTAATTTCTCACTCAAATAATAAAATACTTCAGCTGAAGCATTTTTCTTTCATTATTAACTAGCAAATTTGATGACCAATTGAGTCAAAATTTTCACAGGTTTGTTATTTTATGCATATGTTGGGATACACCAAGTGAGAATACTAGTCTTTGACAATTACCAAACTTGTCTAGTGCCTCTAAGGAAACTTTATATTAATGTTTTAAGCGGTGTTAAGAAATGCTTATCTTGGTTGGTTGGTTGGTTGCCTAATACTCGGTGGCCGAGAATCGGCGCTTACGGAAGCAGGGAATTCTGTGCTTACGGCAAGCGTATTTCACAGCATGAGTATTTCACGGGTTAGCGGCGAATTTTGGCTTCTGCGCGTGCGTACTCTGCGTTACTAGGCATTCTACACTTACAAGGCTTGCGCAGAAATTCGGCGCTTGCACGTAAGCGGAGAATCGTGATCGTAAGCGCAGAATTCGGCGGTAAGCAGAGCCATGAAATAGGGCCCTGGTTAGCCCAGAGCGTAATCTTGCACTATGAGCCTTATCGAGTGTCGTTCTCAATACTGGTTAGCCCAGAGCGTAATCTTGCACTGTGAGCCTTATCCAGTGTCGTTCTCTATACTGGTTAGCCCAGAGCGTAATCTTGCACTATGAGCCTTATCCAGTGTCGTTCTCTATACTGGTTAGCCCAGAGCGTAATCTTGCACTGTGAGCCTTATCCAGTTTCGTTCTCTATACTGGTTAGCCCAGAGCGTAATCTTGCACTGTGAGCCTTATCCAGTGTCGTTCTCTATACTGGTTAGCCCAGAGCGTAATCTTGCACTGTGAGCCTTATCCAGTGTCGTTCTCTATACTGGTTAGCCCAGAGCGTAATCTTGCACTGTGAGCCTTATCCAGTGTCGTTCTCTATACTGGTTAGCCCAGAGCGTAATCTTGCACTATGAGCCTTATCCAGTGTCGTTCTCTATACTGGTTAGCCCAGAGCGTAATCTTGCACTATGAGCCTTATCCAGTGTCGTTCTCTATACTGGTTAGCCCAGAGCGTAATCTTGCACTGTGAGCCTTATCCAGTGTCGTTCTCTATACTGGTTAGCCCAGAGCGTAATCTTGCACTGTGAGCCTTATCCAGTGTCGTTCTCTATACTGGTTAGCCCAGAGCGTAATCTTGCACTATGAGCCTTATCCAGTGTCGTTCTCTATACTGGTTAGCCCAGAGCGTAATCTTGCACTGTGAGCCTTATCCAGTGTCGTTCTCTATACTGGTAGTAGCCCAGATTAATCTTGCACTGTGAGCCTTATCCAGTGTCGTTCTCTATACTGGTTAGCCCAGAGCGTAATCTTGCACTATGAGCCTTGTCCAGTGTCGTTCTCTATACTGGTTAGCCCAGAGCGTAATCTTGCACTGTGAGCCTTATCCAGTGTCGTTCTCCATACTGGTTAGCCCAGAGCGTAATCTTGCACTGTGAGCCTTATCCAGTGTCTTTCTCTATACTGGTTATCCCAGAGCGTAATCTTGCACTGTGAGCCTTATCCAGTGTCTTTCTCTAAACTGGTTAGCCCAGAGCGTAATCTTGCACTGTGAGCCTTATCCAGTGTCGTTCTCTATACTGGTTAGCCCAGAGCGTAATCTTGCACTGTGGGCCTTATCCAGTGTCGTTCTCTATACTGGTTAGCCCATTGAGAAATCTTGCACTATGAGCCTTATCCAGTGTCGTTCTCTATACTGCTTAGCCCAGAGCGTAATCTTGCACTATGAGCCTTATCCAGTGTCGTTCTCTATACTGGTTAGCCCAGAGCGTAATCTTGCACTGTGAGCCTTATCCAGTGTCGTTCTCTATACTGGTTAGCCCAGAGCATAATCTTGCACTGTGAGCCTTATCCAGTGTCGTTCTCTATACTGGTTAGCCCAGAGCGTAATCTTGCACTGTGAGCCTTATCCAGTGTCGTTCTCTATACTGGTTAGCCCAGAGCGTAATCTTGCACTGTGAGCCTTATCTAGTGTCGTTCTCTATACTGGTTAGCCCAGATCGTAATCTTGCACTATGAGCCTTATCCGGTGTCGTTCTCTATACTGGTTAGCCCAGAGCGTAATCTTGCACTATGAGCCTTATCCAGTGTCGTTCTCTATACTGGTTAGCCCAGAGCGTAATCTTGCACTGTGAGCCTTATCCAGTGTCGTTCTCTATACTGGTTAGCCCAGAGCGTAATCTTGCACTGTGAGCCTTATCCAGTGTCGTTCTCTATACTGGTTAGCCCAGAGCATAATCTTGCACTGTGAGCCTTATCCAGTGTCGTTCTCTATACTGGTAATAGCCCAGAGTGTAATCTTGCACTGTGAGCCTTATCCAGTGTCGTTCTCTATACTGGTTAGCCCTGAGCGTAATCTTGCACTGTGAGCATTATCCAGTGTCGTTCTCTATACTGGTAGTAGCCCAGATTAATCTTGCACTATGAGCCTTATCCAGTGTCGTTCTCTATACTGGTTAGCCCAGAGCGTAATCTTGCACTATGAGCCTTATCCAGTGTCGTTCTCTATACTGGTAATAGCCCAGAGCGTAATCTTGCACTGTGAGCCTTATCCAGTGTCGTTCTCTATACTGGTTAGCCCAGAGCGTAATCTTGCACTATGAGCCTTATCCAGTGTCGTTCTCTATACTGGTAATAGCCCAGAGCGTAATCTTGCACTGTGAGCCTTATCCAGTGTCGTTCTCTATACTGGTTAGCCCAGAGCGTAATCTTGCACTGTGAGCCTTATCCAGTGTCGTTCTCTATACTGGTTAGCCCAGAGCATAATCTTGCACTGTGAGCCTTATCCAGTGTCGTTCTCTATACTGGTAATAGCCCAGAGCGTAATCTTGCACTGTGAGCCTTATCCAGTGTCGTTCTCTATACTGGTTAGCCCAGAGCATAATCTTGCACTATGAGCCTTATCCAGTGTCGTTCTCTATACTGGTTAGCCCAGAGCGTAATCTTGCACTGTGAGCCTTATCCAGTGTCGTTCTCTATACTGGTTAGCCCAGAGCGTAATCTTGCACTATGAGCCTTATCCAGTGTCGTTCTCTATACTGGTTAGCCCAGAGCATAATCTTGCACTATGAGCCTTATCCAGTGTCGTTCTCTATACTAGGTAGCCCAGAGCGTAATCTTGCACTATGAGCCTTGTCCAGTGTCGTTCTCTATACTGATTAGCCCAGAGCGTAATCTTGCACTGTGAGCCTTATCCAGTGTCGTTCTCTATACTGGTTAGCCCTGAGCGTAATCTTGCACTGTGAGCCTTATCCAGTGTCGTTCTCTATACTGGTTAGCCCTGAGCGTAATCTTGCACTGTGAGCCTTATCCAGTGTCGTTCTCTATACTGCCTTCTCTTCTCTCTGCTCATCGACTCTAGCACAATCTTTGTTAAGCATTATAACGATTAAATAAAATATTCTGTATATAGACCAATCCGACGCGCACCGAGCGCACAAGTGTTGCACACACCGCGCGATGTGACTGCTGCGGTGTATGTGCTTAGTTTTGTGCACAAAGACATGAGGAAATCATGTTCCTTTTCACTCTTTCCGACTTACACAATTTCCTTAACAGGACATCATGATATACCAATGTAGATCACTGACCACAAATATTTGCACACAAAAAAAAGACCGAATCATCTTGAAAAAGGTGCTTGTCTTTGGCGAGTTAGGGGTCAACGAAGCGGAAACTGCATAACAGTCTCTAAAATGCGTTACATCGGCAAGGTATCTTGTCAGAATTTCAGTATTTTACTTTCTGCTTAATTTTAATAATTAAACAAGAATGTAGTATCTTGTTATATCGAGCAGCCATATCAGAGAAATTTCATAGATTGTCGAGGAAGACATTCAATTCCCATAAAAAGTGCAAAGGAAAATGATTTTCTCATGTCTTTGTGCACAAAACTAGGCACAAAGACACCGCAGCAGTGGCGTGCAGCACCCATGGCGGCGCCCAGCAATTGCGCGCCTGGATTTGTCTATATCTAGCCCAAAGAAAAGAGTCGTCTTCTAGCTTTACGTGCTATCGGCCAAGTTTAATCGTGACACCTGCAAATTAACTCATTAAAGTAGTGTGAATCCAAGCCACAGTGATTTACCTGATCAGCATGGAGTGTGCTACTGTCATCAAATAGAACCCAGTCTAGGTAGTGGAGCATTCCTAATCCTGCTCCAGTCATCAATTCAGTGTCCTTCACAGAAATAACACAACATACTTAATTTAGTACAAGTGCAGGTTAGGTATTTAAATCACCAAGTTTATAATTGATATGCTCATACATCTTAGACTATAATTCTAAACAAGTCATAGCTGCAAATAACAAAGGGACACTTTGCCTTGGATCGGTCGAGTTGATCTATGAAGCGTTTGAAATCATTTGTTATGAAATGCATATGATTAGAAAGATGTTTCAAAAGTAGAATCTAACAATCCACACAAATATGCCTCGAAATTGCAAGGTTTTCCTGTATGTTGTGAACTAACATGGCACACCATTTTATGGAGCCAAGTTTTTGACTCCTTAAAATGGGCGACAGTTTTGGTTCGTCAAGCAAAAGGAAAACCATGCAATTTCGAGGCCATGTTTGGCTTCTACAACATCTTTCCAACCATATGTATTTCAACCGCTTTTCAACTCGCCCGGTCCAAGGCAACGTGTCCCTTTCAGACTGAGTTTGTTGAAGAATACAAATACAGTGAACGAATTTATGCTCTAAAATGGTTTAATGTGATTGTTAGGGCTGGATAATTCATGCATTCTGAGATCAATGTGAACCCTAGCAAAATAGTACAGCGTAGGGTGTCAGGGTCGAGCGTATAAAAGCACCGAACTCAAGCTCTGGTGCTTCTGTTAAGCACAGTGTGGGGTCGAATCGCGGTCGTGACACTTGTGTCCTTGAGCAAGACACTTAAACATAAGCTTCTCTCCACCCAGGGGTAAATGGGTATCTACGAGGGCAGTGATGGTTCTTATAGCTTAGTGCGCTATATTTGGCAGCACAGACTGTATACTCCCCAGGGAGCTGAGATGGTTTGAGGAATATTTAAGGCCCAGTGACCAGGGGTAATAATGTTGAAGCGCCATGAGCAACACTGCGTGACGAACCTGAGCGCTGTATAAGAAGCCACTATTATTATAATAATTATTATTAACCGTCATACTTTCTGGATCTCCAAACCCTTGACATGTTTCACTGGTTATGCATACTTGTCAACACAGTCATGGTGTGTACCAAGCTATATTGTTATACCTCAAGAACAGATTGTGAAGTTTGATTGGTCGAGAACCAATCACGTGACGTGCACTAAAAACGCATGTACCATGGCTGCACAGCGCGCCAGGTAACATGAGTTTTGTTAACCGGTGAACATCAAAGTGATCGTTCCCAGCGTTGGTCGATTTCTAGCGCTGGTCGATTTCCAGCGCTTACATGTAGTACCAAACCGCCGCGGGTTCGAGGGGAATAGTGAAGAATTGTTCCTTATTTGAACAACTGTAAACAATAACTGAAGAACTTTGAGAAGAGGAATAATTATGTTACCAAGGAATAACAAAACAATTGTTGCACGCCGTGACAGGGTCCATGGGTTTTGTACACTCTCGGGGGGAAATGGCACCCGGGTGTACAAGACGACATTGATCTAATCACAGCGTGCAACAATTGTATACTGCCAAGTGTCAGGAAAAGATTTGGGGCTTCAAATGGTCAGCAGAAGGATTAAAAGTGAATTAGGTCTGAATGAGTTTTGTTGTGTCATCATGGCTTACATTGAATACTATCCTACCTCAAATGCTGTGTATGGCTTGGGGCTGCATTCAATTATTTTCTTCAGTGGTAATTCTGACATGTTGAAGTACGGCAATGTCAAATGCCAATTGGGAGTTTCTCCTCTGAAATTATCAAACATATCAATCACATTTAATGATAACATTTCATAATTTCAACTTATTAACTTCCTTTAAGTATGATTTCTTTTTTCTGCAACTGAGAAACAGTATCCTGTAAGCTTTCAACCTGGAAGTTGGAACAGCAAGCAAGTTGGCATCACTTGACCTTAGTAGACGCACAGGCTTGTACGGCAATAGAAGTGTAATGCTTGAAGAACCGAGGTGATGTGCTTACACCTTTAACAACGTGTTAGCGTGTATTTGCATACACATCTGGTTGATTGCTTAAAACCAAAAGTCTCGCCCTTTTCATAAGAAATTGCATACATGTGCATGTAAGTGCTCTTTTAAAGCCATTGGAACCTTTCGGTACAGACAAAAAAATAAAAATTCACAGATTTACAAATAACTTACAGGGTTTACAGAAGGTAGTGGTGAAAGACTTCTCTTGAAATATTATTCCATGAAATGCTTTACTTTTTGAGAAAACAGTAAAACAATATCAATTCTCGTTAGTGAGAATTACGGATTTATTTTAAACACATGTCATGACACGGCGAAACGCGCCGATACAAGGGTGGATTTTCTCGTTATTTTCTCCCGACTCCAATGACCGATTGACCCTAAACTTTCACAGGTTTGTTATTTTATATAGAAGTTGTGATACATGGAGTGTGAGCCTTGAACAATACTGTTTACCGAAAGGGTCCAATGGCTTTAAGGCAAAACTTAGTTCTATCATTTTTCTCAGCGTTCAAGGTGCAGTACCCAGAATCACAGAAACATGTTTCAAGTGAAGTGCCAACATATAAGGCACACCCCTGTATAAGGCGCACCATGACCACAGAGACACTTTAGAGAGGTCACTCCACTGTCGGTGCATCACCACACAGGGGTCATTGTGTTGGTATATGACACTTAAAGGCAGTGGACACGTATTGGTAATTACTCAAAATAATTGTTAGTATAAAAACTTACTTGGTAAGAATAAGCAATAGAGAGCTGTTGATGGTATAAAACATTGTGAGAAACGGCTCCCTCTGAAGTAATGTAGTTTTTGAGAAAGAAGTCATTTCTCACTCAAATATTTGAATTGAGTTCAAGACCTCAGCTAAAGTCTCAAATTTAAGGTATCTGAAAGCACAACTGTGCGACAGGGTGTTTTTTCTTCCATTATTCTCTCGCAACTTCGACGACCAATTGAGTTAAAATCTTCACAGGTTTGTTATTTTGAGCATAGGTTGAGATACACTAAGTGAGAAGACTGGTCTTTGACAATTACCAAAGGTGTCCAGTGCATTTAACATCACGAGTCTGCACGCGGGGGTCTGGGTTCTCAATATATCCATGGTCCCTAAGCAATGTCTGATATGCAGGAAAATACAGTTATCATGTGTTACCTGCAGTAGTGCAGAGCCAGTTGGAGACAAGACTGAAGGTACAGGGAACGTAACTCACTGGATGATGCGTCACAATCAGTAGATTCTATCAACCAAAACAAAAACAATCAGAAAAGAAAAATAATTTTTTTGTGATATAGTAAAGGATTGCTGTAATACCATGTAATAACTATCTCTAAATGAGTTAGGGTGGTTCTGATAAGAACTGTTGGTTTCAACTTGAAGTTTCGATTAGTATGCTCTGATCGTCTTCCAGAGAAAGCTGGACTCTGATGCTGCCTGCTGCTTAGTCCTGCTTAGTTGTATGTGATTTGTGCAAGATGTTTCGGAAAAGGTAAGTTTGAATAAGAAGTTTGTCTATTTCTGGGAAGAAGTCATGGCCTTTATGTAAAAATTTGTTTTTCTGGAAGTAAGAAGGGAAACTGACCTGTAAAACCTTATCTTATCCACTTTTGTCTCAATAGGGTTTTGATAAATTGTATTAACCATAAAAACATTAACAGCAAATGTGGGATTTTACAATAAACTCTGTAAGTTGACCTACAGAGCGAACAAGCTTTCACAAGAATCTGAACTTCAGGGCACCTCGAATAGCAGCTACAGCATGTATTTTGGCAGTTGTTTTTGAAAAGAACTTGTACTGCGATATTTGTTTAATATCTAACCCAGTGAATATGACTTGAGTAAAATATGCTTAGTTTAGAATTACACATTCTCTAAATTATGAAGAAATGGTTCAATTATAACCGTGTCATAAATATTTTCCTGTGCTTTTATATTTTTATTGTAAAATGTATTATCAGTCAGCCTGTGGCTTTGACAAGCAGATATTTTTAATAAACCAGTAATAATAATAATGTAATAATAATAACATAATAATAATTCATCTATTTTATCCAAATTTCTTTGACTACCATGTGTCACAAAAAAAACTATACACTTTTGAAATGTCTGCCGAATAGAAAACATATGATTCTAATTATTTTCTGACTTTTTTTGTGTCATATGAAATTTGAGTCCCTAAAAGCTATCCATACATACAAACCTTTTCACCCAGAAATTACATTTTTTATTCGGCAGCCGTTTCAAAAGTGTATAGGTTTTTGAGACACCCTGTACAAACCTGATACAATTCCTTGTGGGACGTTGTTTAGTCTCCCCAAAGTCATTGCTGTTCTGAGCAGTAGATGTCCCTCCAGCATGCATTGAAGATAAGCAGCTGGGCTTGAATGTTGGTAACGTTCACCAAGCTCCATTAATGACTTGTACACAGCCGTAGGAGCAGACTTCTCATGTATGTATATGGTGTTAGATTTACTGGAGATACTTGTACCCGTAGCACTAATCAACAAAGTAAAATAAATCTGATGAGTAAAAAAGGATGAAACTGAAGGATTTCAATCGACCATTATCAACTAATAAGCGTATTGACCCTAACTAATGACACGTAACTATTTTTAACACTGTTCAGTACCTGTTAAGGGAATAAAAGAGTAAGGCATTGAGTTCTTAAACGTCCGTTTAAACCGGCAGTGGCCATGCAATTTTATTGTAGAAAATCAAATTTTCAAAAACTTTTGTAAAAATGTTTTTAGCATGTTGGGTTGCAATACATGCTTGTACAAAATAAGAAATGCACTGGTACTAAAAGCTATGAATTGCGTTCCGCGTAAGTAAATTGGCGTACATGAGCTTGTGCGCCAAACACGCAAAGCCAGCCGGTTTTAAACAGCTCTAGCTGTGTCTTTATCAGCCGTTTAAACACCCCTACTTGACGCTCTCTCCATCAATAGGAATAGCGAAACTGTGTGGGGTATTTATGAATATTGGATCAAATTAATAGTCATTAATTGATTAAGTTCGAGTGATTAAGTGCAAATCATTAGAAGTCAAAATATGTTGTAGTCTTCAAACATAATTCAGCCACACTCCATTCATTGGAAACACCAGAGCTTGAGTTTTGAGCTCTTAACCGCTTGACCACAAGACTCCGCAAATTGCACTAGGATCAAAATATTGCACTAAGAGGATCTAAAGCTAATTTTTGATTGCCCTGAAAAAAAAGTTCCCTGACAAAAAAAGAAGCAACAAAGTGGAAAAAAAAAACTTTTTCAGATTAAAAAAAAAATAAATAAACCTAACTCAAAGGACATAAAACCAGCTCAGCAGTATGAGCTCTTTTGCAAAGCATGATCTCAAGAACATTCCTATGGCACATAGGAGCAAAACATTTGATCAGTGTGTGCTACTAAGAATAACATATGGAGCCGAAACATGGACAACAACAAAACTAACAGAACAAAAACTCTGCACAACACAAAGAGCAATGGAGAGGCAAATACTACATATCTCAATTAGAGGCAGGATTAAATGCACAAAAACATGAGAGAAAACTGGAGTAAGAGATATCATAAGGAAAATAAAACAAGCTAAAAGGATATGGGCTGGACACACTGTCCGAAGAAGTGACAATAGATGGACAACAAGAATAATGGATTGGCAACCAAGGACAGGGAAAAGGAGAATAGGTACATGACATGTAAAGAGAAGATGGAGAGATAACAACGAATGGCGTCGACATGAGGGCTACATCCTACATTAAATGAGCACAGCTTAAATGATGATGATGATGATGATGATGATAATGATATTAGGTGAATATACCTTTTATTTGAAGGTGTTGGGTTTGTAGAGTCTCTTGTCCTTGACAGTAGCATTACATGGTCCTTACTGACTGCGAGTTGAGTCAGGCCTAGATATGGCTCAAGACCAACCAAACTGACATCTAACGTGGCAGGAGGACATGTCTGCAATAAGATTCAAGATGTGTTTTAGTTCATAGTTCAAATGGTCCGTACTGACTACAAGTTAAGTAAGGCATAGATATGGCTCAAGACCAACCAAACTGACATCTAACGTGGCAGGAGGGTATGTCTGCAATAAGATTCAAGATGTGTTTTAGTTCATAGTTCAAATGGTCTGTACTGACTACAAGTTAAGTAAGGCATAGATGGCTCAAGACCAACCAAACTGACATCTAACGTGGCAGGAGGACATGTCTGCAATAAGATTCAAGATGTGTTTTAGTTCATAGTTCAAATGGTCCGTACTGACTACAAGTTAAGTAAGGCATAGATATGGCTCAAGACCAACCAAACTGACATCTAATGTGGCAGGAGGGTATGTCTACATAAATATTTAAGCTGTGTTTTAGTGTAATAAGTCTGAATTGTATGCTCAATATTGACTGATAAGTTGATATTGATATATTGATGTGACAGGAATAACTATACCCTAGATTCATTGCAAATGCAATACCTCACTGACCTAGCCCTGGCGGCCTTAAACTTTCGTATATACAGTGACGTCCTGGATATCAGGGTCCATTTCTGGGGCGAGAAGTTTGTAAAGCTTCATAACTCAAACCTGCAAGAAGCCACTAATTTCAACAGATTCACATTCCATGGCAGCATGTATTTTTCTGCGGTGGGTTTTAGTCACATATGTTTTTAATGTGTCAACATTTTTACTGTATGCGAGTATTTGACGTACCCTTTTTGGGATCTAATATAGAATAATTGAATGGAATATATTCCTCACAAATCTGTAATTTTGTGAAATAATGCAGCTTCCAACGTTAAAACATTTTCAGTTGTCAAACTACGTTACTTCAGAGGGAGCCATTTCTCACAAGATTTTTTACTATATAGAAACAGCTCTCCATTGCTCAATACCAAGTAAGTTTTTATGCTAACAACTATTTTGAGTAATTACCAATAGTGTCCATCCAGTGCCTTTAAGGAAATTGACAAATGATATTCAATGTTGACTTTGAGTCTGATAAATATCCTTCAATTCTGTTTCGGAGTTTCGTAGGATAATTACCATCAAGACAAAAGGGATAAATATTCTGCTGAATCTCTCTCTCAATTTGATTATGGTCTCTTAGAAAAAATTCTGATCCAGTAAAACGGTTTTAGCAACAAGCCCTGAAGCATTGATATACAGAACCACAACAATTACACGTCTCCTGACGATGACTAGAGCAAGCTAGTCTAAACGTTGAGACCAATTCAAGAACTGACTCTACGGTAGTGCAGTTAATTATGATCCTATAATAAAGTAGTAGTCCCAGCCAATTTTCTATACTTTGCACCCGGGTAGTAGTTAAAAAACAGGACAGTTCTTTTCAGAACTGAGAAGTCTCCCGAACATCAGACAAATCTACTCTACGGTAGTAGAATAAAGAAAGACAGTTCTCTTAGAACAATTGTACCTCGCAAGTAGATACACACATGGTGTTACCGCAATCGAAATATATAATTAGATGTAACTTAATAAAAGGTTGTTTTTTTCTGTGTTAACCCTATATCATTTTAACACATAATTCCAACTTACATTGTGTATGTTATCAACAGTCTCCATATTAAGCAATGCTGCAGCCAATGTGTGCAGTGTGTATGTCTCTAAACCATTCTGTGTCAGAGCAAACAATAGACTATAGCCTGCCTGGACCTGTATAGCATCAGCCTTGTAGGTGTATTCAGTCAGTAAGCGTGGTATAGGCTGCATCTCATATAAGAAACCTTGTTTGGATGTACTGAAGAAACAACAAAGCCCTGTGAATGACAAATTACAAGACACAGTATAAAAAACATGTACTAAGCCTAAAAGATGTTAAATTGGCATCAGGGATAGAGAATATTAATTTTAGTTTTTACCCATACACCAATATGTATGTTTTGGCAGTGGAACAATATAATAGTGGTTAAATTTGCATCGAGGATAAAGAATATCAATGTACCAAGGCAAGTCATTTACATCTAGTGAAGCAGTGTTTTTAAGGGTTCAGTAAAGAGGTTTTACTACAGAGCTCTGTATTTATTTTATAAACACTATGTGTGTTCATAGTGGCATGTAACCATGACTTCCATGTTTTACATTATTGTATCTGTATCAGTAATCATGTGAGAACTCTCTACTGTGGTAAATACCTTACTTGTTAGAAACGCACAATGTTCTTACACATTCCAGGTTCAAGGTTCAAGGTTCATTTATGTAATGGGTCATTGAGTTAGACTTAATCAACTGCCTTTTCCTGGGTTTGTTACATTTCTTCTCTTTTTTTTATATCTCAAAATTATTTTGGCTGTTTATTTTGTAAAGTGTTTAACTAATTCTTATGTAATTTGTCTCTGCTTTGATGAATAAATAAAATTTTAAAAAATAATAAAATACTTGCTACATGTACATCTGACATACTCACCTGCAAGCTTATGTGCATTGTGACTCTCCATCATATCATTACTTGGCTGTGTCCTGCTGTCATCAGACACTTCTATCAAAACAAATCAATTCATTATCAACCAATGATGCACAGCAGTCCATTGTAGCCTAAAGTCAATATCATTGTAGCAATATTGAAAGCTCTAATTGCAATGTCATGATCAAATTCTGGGGCTATCAAAGTTTTGACCCCAGTCCCGGTTGTGGCAGTCGTGTACTTGAGCAAATGTTTTAATCAAGTTCTTAAAAGATTAGTTAAAACTTCTAACTACAGTTGACTCTTGTTAACTCTTGCACTATCCAAAGCTCGTAATATCCAATCGCGGTAATAATCAATGCATTTTAATGCATTGAAAAACCTTGTATTAACACGAACCTCGTAATATGCGAGCTCGTTAGAACGGAGTTGAATGTAATTGCCAATTACCAATTCTTATCAATGATCAATGATGCTTTTTGGGCCAATGTAAAAATCATTTACATACAAACAAAACATTTGATTTGCCAGATTATTGTGAATAAATACAACTTAGCTGCCCACTTACAATATGACAAATCTCATCTGCATTATATGGATTTCCTCATTCTTGTTGGCTCTCTAAAATTAGATACACACATTTTGGCGAAAATTTAAAACGTTTTTAGCTGTACGCATAATAAGAAAGTTACCTGATGTATATGTTGGTGAAAGTTGTAGAGAATGCAGACTATTATCATCATCATTTTCCACCTCAGACAAATTTAACTTGATGAACCGACGATACAATAGCTGAGTTAAAGATGACTTTATCCTTAAATTATAAGAAGGCAAAAAAATGTTTAATGGCCTCCTATAACAAGCCAAGCAGAGTCTTTATGGGTGCGTTCGATAAGCTTCCCTGTGTCGACCCGCAGTGCTCACTCAGGTGAGCCCCTGACAAGAGCTTATCGAACGATCACTCACCCTCTCGTGATGACGCCATGCCCCTCGGGCCAGCCCCAAGTGACCCAGTCCACAAGCAGGGTACTTGGGGCTGACCTGGGTGAGCCCCTGACATGACGTCAAAGCTATTCGAATGAACCAGGGGCAGAACGGGGTCAACCCGGGGAAGCTTATCGAACGCAACTTATAAAAGGCTAAATTAAAATAACAAATACATATAATTTGATGAGTTTTGAGATCTGAAGAATACATCTGTCAGAGTTGTTAACAGTATTCCTAATAAAATAGTTTGTAAAATTCAACTTTGACCTACTTCTCCGGTTGCTTCTTTTTGGTGACTGTGATTTGAACAGGATGTCCTTGTATCATGCCAATTGGTCCAATTATCTCACAGTTGTCAACAGATCCCTCAGAGTAAGGCTCTTCTGATTGGACTGTTGGAAATAACACTGAAGCGCTTTCTGAATCATCACTACATGTAAGAGCACACAGAGAGAGTGGAAGATAACAATCAAGCCTGCTTAAAGGCACTGGACACTATTGGTAATTACTCAAAATAATTGTTAGCATAAATAACTACTTGGTAACGAGCAATAGAGAGCTGTTGATAGTACAAATCATTGTGAGAAATGGCTCCCTCTGAAGTAAACGATGGGCCATTTAGTCAAAAACTTGACTCCACAAAATGGAGTGCTGTGTTAGTTCATGACGTATAAGGAAAACTGTCAATTTTGAGGCATTTTTGTGTGGATCATTATATTCTACTTTTAAAACATCTTCAACCAATGCATTTTATAATGGTTTTCAAGCGCTTTCATAGACCAACCTGCCCGATCCAAGGCAACGTGTCCCTTTAATGATTTACAGAAACAAGTTATAACATTTCAAGGCATTTTTGCATACTATTAATAATTTGTCATGTCCTTGAAGTTTGAATCAAAAGAGACTTACACATCCTGATTCCTCTTCTGACCAGCTGAAGATATTTTGCTACTTGCCACGGTAACTGCTTCAATTCCAAAATCCCAACCACAACCAGCTCCTTCATCACTAACAAAATACGGTTGTGATATTTGAGACTCTGTCTTTGTGAGATGAGTTGATGATGTCCACGATTTCTCAGCTTCTAGGTGTAATGAAGCATCACCATCTTGAGAGGAGAGCGGGGGCTTGATCAACATTGGCACCCTCCGCTTACCCCCGTTTGACTTAGATACTTTACACCCTTCAGTGTCTGTGACAGACCGCCCTCGTATCAGCTTTCCCGCGCTTGTATCCCACACACGTATTTTACAGACTTGTACTTCACAAGTACCCAGACATGCGATTATACCCTCACAAAATGCCACATCCCTGACAACAAGACCAACTTGTATCTGCATAAGGTACTCAAAGTCTGGACATTGAGAGAGCATCCCTTGTTGATGAGTGACAAACCTGTACAAGTACACTGTGTTATTGATTCCTGCAGCCAAGTTACCAGTGGCAGGACAGCAACTGATGCATTGGGCAGGGGTTGGGGTTTGGACTTCAATAAGTTCAAACTGGTTTCGTTGTCTTGGGTATTCTTGATCATCATAACTGGAGGTTGCTATGGTGGATCCTCTTTCACATGTTTGCATTTCTCCTGAGGAGACAAAATACCATATGGATTATGCATCATTCTTACAACAAAGTATGACGCTATCACTACGACATCAGGGCCCAATTTCATGGCTCTGCTTACCGTAAGCACAGAATCAGCGCTTACAAAAGCAGGGAACTCTGTGCTTACGGCAAGCGTATTTCACAGGTTAGCGGTGAATTTTGGCTTCTGCGCATGCGTACTCAATGTTACTAGGCATTCTACGCTTTTAAGGCTAGCGCAGAAATTCAGCGCTTGCATGTAAGCGGGGAAAGCTTGCACGTAATCACATCCTAAGTGGAGAATTCAGCGGTAAGCAGAGCCATGCGACTAGGCCAGGTGTCAACTTACACCAAACCAAAGGATATTGTTCAAAAAAAATTAATTTTTGAACCACCTGTCATACAGACATAGTTTGCAACATAAGTGTAGTCCTCACAAGTGTCACAGTTCATGCTCACACATGAATTATACTTAAAGGGACACGCTGCCTTCGGTCGAGTTAGTCTATGAAAAGCATTTGAAACCGTTTGTTATAAAAATGCATATTGGTTAGAAAGATGTTTTTAATAATAATAATAATATTTATTCGGGCAATCACATTTTACAAGCACATGTACATACATTAAAAATATTTAAGAAAACAAAGTAAAACAACAGTGGGTGCACATGACAGCATAAAAGTAAAAAAAAAAAAACTATCGCCAAAAGGCGTATGTCTCCTAAAAAGGAGTTTTTAAAGTAGAATATAACAATCTACACAAATATGCCTCCAAATTGTGAGGTTTTCCTTTTACTTCACAAAATGGCGTGCCGTATTAGTTCACGACGTATAAAGAAAACCATGCAAATATGAGGCATGTTTGTGTGGATCATTATATTCTACTTTTAAAACATCTTTCTAACCAATACGCTTTTTATAACAAACAGTTTCAAATGCTTTTCCTCTACCAACTGGCCCGATCCAAGGCAACATGTCCCTTTAACCACCTGTGGAAAAAGACTGATTACTTTGGTTAAAGTGTGTATTGGATCGTGGAATCAATTTCTGACTGTTTGCTTTTTAAGTTTTGTACACACCTCCTGCAACTCTTGCACGCACAGCATTTTGAGGGCCACTCGTCTCCCAGTTGAAATAAATGCGAATGGATGTTGCCTGATGTGTGCCTCCACGTACCTCCAATGCTGCTATGTAGTTACCTAGGTCATCAATAACAGTTTCCACAAATATTAGAGACAAATAATTTGGACAAAAGTAGCTAGAACATTTATAAACGCTGCTTTCTAATATTTGTAAGGAAAAGTAGGAGGAGTTTTATGCATTTTGTACATCTTTTCAAGATTAATTTGGAGATAGGGACCTCCAACCAGTACATGCATCAATATTGACCTTTTCATCTTCAAAGTAATCAGTTAATAAGCAACTCTTCAACAAGTAGTTTGCATTAAAGTTAGTAGTGTACATGTACATGTATACTGCAGTTATTCAACTGTGTATAAGTTGTTGGGTTTTTTCTATGTGTTGCATTGTGTACTGACCAATAAGCCCCTGTGCAACACGAATTAAGCAAGTCAGTCACACGACCTCTCTCATCACATAGATCTGCCACACCCGACCAATAATAACATCCCGCAATTTCGGAAATTATGTCAGTTGTTCAGATGTCAAGCAGCTATTGCTGTGTGAGTAGGACCTAAATACTCCAGAAACTGATTAATTTTCACCGGTTTGACTCAAACAGGTTGACTTCTATCCATACCCTTAAGTTCTAAGATTGGATTACTGGATATTAACATTAATTTTTAAAGGCAGTGGACACTATTGGTATTTACACAAAGTAATTGTTAGCATAAAAACTTACTTGGTATTGAGCAATGGAGAGCTGTTCATAGCATAAAACATTGTGAGAAACGGCTCCCTCTGAAGTAACAGAGTTTTTAAGAAAGAAGTAATTTCTCCATTAAACATTTTAAAGAATTTGAGTGGACTGGTCTGTGACAATAACCAAAGGTGTCCAGTGTCTTTAAAACCAACTTGAAAAATTAAGAGTGGTTTATTACTTCAGTAAATGGATGATTTTTGAGTTAACTAACCAGTGGTGCAGTAAACACCCTGTTTGACAAGCCCAGCTGTTGTAAAGCTATGCTGAAGTGATCCGTGTTCAACTAAGCTATACACATTGATACTGTGCTGCACTGTTGCTACAAACATCTGAGTTGGTGATGCAAAAATGGCCAAAGGTTCCTGAGATGGAGTCAGCACCTTCAGATCACCAGCAAACTGATGGCAGGATAAAACATGCACCATGGCTGTGACAGCTTTGACGAGTTACAATGAATCCTGTACATGTAGGGAATGGAAAAACAAATGTCTTCTGTGGTGGATTTCACAAAAAGTTAAGACTAGTCTTATCTCGAGTTAGGAAGAGTTACTCATCTTAACTTAGGACTAGCCATACGTTTTTACTATCTCCTAGGTACTAGTCCTAAGTTAGGACTAGTCCTAACTCTTTGTGAAATCGACCCCAGCTGGTGTAGAATTCAACAGATTCATCGAGAAATCAAGATGGAGTCACGACCATGAGCAGCTAAGTTCATAGCAGGGATAAGGCTTCCAAATAGTTGTCATCATATGGTCTCTGCAATTCTTTCTAATTTGTCTAATAAATTTATTTATTAATAACACTTACTCCATCTGTCAAATATGATAGTACAGAGCCTTCAACCTCCCGGATGTGAACTGGGGAAATCATCAAGTCATGACAGTGCCTACTACATTGTATACTACCAAGCAAGACGAGTAATACAAGATTATAACACCCAGTAGTTTAACAGAACACTACACACTAAGAACACTAAAGAAAAGTCCAACTTCATCACCTTCGACTTCGCCAAATTTTCCCGATCAGATGAAAAGATTTTGTTCCAAATGATGACATCTTGACGATGGCAAAAGTCGATGACATTGAGATAGTATGGATGCGGTGCCAGCTGCGATGGATTGGACACATCCACAGAATGACCATCGAGAGACCAGTGAAAGCCCTATTTTACAGTGAGCTTGAGGAGGGCACTAGGCGTGCAGGACGTTCCTTTCTGCATTACAAGGACGTTTTCAGAAGGACACAAAAGAGGACGTCCTCCCTTACCACCTGGTGTAACCTGGCAACAGACAGAACAACCTGGAGAGCATACACCAGGAAAGCCTGTAATGACTAAGACACCGAACGGAAGCTGAAGGAGCTTGAAAAGAGAGCACATAGCTATTTCAAGAGAAGAATTTGGCAAGGAATGCCTGTGTCGGGCAATGGCCCCTACTTTTTTAAACAAAATGAGAAGAAAACAAGAAAGACTCTAAATGGCAAAGAAGACCTTTAGGTAATCACAGACTATGAAAGAAGTTTCGTGAATTCAGAAACCAATAAAACAAACCTCTCCGCCAAGCTCAAAATACTCAAATTGAGCTGACATCAGCCGTAACAAACATTGACAAAGATAACAACAAGAAGACATTTTCATACCTTGGTGATACTGAAAATTTGTCTTGCGATGAACTTTATTGCTTTGTGAAATCGGCCCGAGACGTGGTATCAGCCCATTAAATTCTGATGATAGCACAGTATCTGACCCACGAGGAATAACCAATGTCTTGTCAAACTACTTCAAGTCAGTCTTTACCCAGGAGCCTGCTTTTTGACATCCCTACAATGGGGGAGAAAATTTACAAGCAATTTCTACTGGGTTTTTTTACTTAGTGTGATTATATCTTAAAACTCCTTCTCCAGCTTAACACAAATATAGCATCTAGACCAGAAAACATGCCGATTTGGATACTGAAACTGAAAGAATGTGCACGTCAAATTGCCCCTCTCCTTCAAGAATTGTTCAATCAGAGTCTCTACACACAGGCAGCCTACCCACTGACTAGCAGACGGCATTTATAACACGTCTGTTGAACAAAAGGAGATCGTAAGCTACCATCAAACTATCCAGTTTTCCTAAACATTGGTATGCTGCAGACTTATTGAAACACATCAAATTTAATCACATCATGATTCACGATTCAGTGCGAGACTTAGAACATATTAGAGGCCTTACTTATGTCCAGCACAGATTCCATGAAAGCACTCCTGTGAATCCCAACTTCTGGTAACATTAAGATCAAGGCATTCAAACAGACATTTATACAAATTGTATCTTCCTCTGATATGAAGATGCAACATCAACATTTTAAAAATGAGTAGGCCTGCAGTATGACACTTTGACAGTGAAGTATAGTGCCCCAGCCCCAGATGAAGGTGAAGTTCGAAAAGATAAAAGATTGGAAAGTCCCTGAAGTTACCGCCATCTTCAAAACAGGTAGTGCTGCGGATGCTGGGAACAACAACCCAGTCAGCCTCACCTCGATAGTACATATGCAAGATCATTGAATCTATGATCAGGCATGTCAGGAATCACACTTGAACAAACATTTATAACATCATTCAGGAAGAACAACATGGATTCAGACAGGGTTGCTCATCTGTATCTCAACAACTCGTTCTAATGAAAACGTGGACAAAACTGTTGGAGGTATTGATGTAGTGCATCTAGATTTCCAGAACGCATTTGACTCGGTTCCACATTTGCGCCTCCTGACACCTGAAGAAGGCCATGAGCGAATGGAATTGGTGGTCAGCTGATTTGGTGATCGAACGTTTCTGGTTGGAAGAAAGCAATGAGAAATCAGACTGGGCTAATGTGAGGAATGGGATCCCACAGGGCAGTGTTCTTGGACCAATACTTTTTATAACGACCAACCAAATGTAGTTTCCAGTCTTGTAATGTTTACGGATGACACCAAGATCTTCACCCCAGTCAACGAAGAAGACGAGACGACTGTCATAAGTTACAGGAGAAGACCTAAACTGGTTGGGTGACTGGTCCTCAAAATGGCAGCTAAAATTCAATATTGCTAAGTGTGGAGTACTGCACTTTGGGAAAGGGGTTGACAGAGTGACAGAAGGAAACCACTCCAGAATTTGAAAGAAATTCAAGTTGCAAAGGATCTTGGTGTTCTGTTTGACAAGTCACTAACATGACTAACCTTCAGTATTGCACATTGGAACAATTAAGCATACAAGGCAACTCAAGTTCTTTCTAGACTAGGTGTATTAAAACGGACTTTTGATTACATGGATGAGGAGACACTCAAGGCAATATACAAGACCATGGTTCACCCACATCTGGAATATGCCAACAGCGTTTGGTGCCCCTACTTGAAGAGAGACATTAACAAGTTAGAAAAGGTGCAACGGAGGGCAACCAAAATTAAGGGATTTGCCATCAAGGCTAAAAACTATACTATAGTACTCCTTGATCTCCCAACGCTTGCCTACAGGAAGACTGCAGGGTGACCTCTTACAAGTATTCAAGGTGATGCATGGGCTCCAGGGTACTCCTAGAACTATTTCTGTTTCGTCCGGCTATCGTCTCCCGTACGATAGCCGGACGAAACCGAAATAGTTCTAGGAGTAGGCTCCAGGGTAATCATATTGCTTGTTGACATGTCAAGAAATGTAAAGGAAAGGTGCCATGACTTGAAGATGGAGGAACGCAGTAGGCCATCACTCCTCACTATATTCGTCAGAATAACTTCATAAGATATTAAGCATGTTAAGACACAATCACACAGAGACGAGAGAGTCTGTCTTGACTGGAACAAATTACCAGCTGCAGTAGTTGCGATAACGTAACCCTCCTCCCGACGGCCGCGGTACTACACTCTCTGACACTAGCTAGGCTAGATGAGCATGCAGAAATGAATGCTTACCACAGGATATTCGAACATTCATTTCTGCATGCTAATCTAGCCTAGCTAGTGTCAGAGAGTGTAGTACTAGTACCGCGGTCAAACCACTTGACTTTGCTTTTTGCTACTCCCATGCATTGCCATTGGCATTGCATTCACTTTGAACAGTAACTTTGCATAAGTTTGTGTGTAAATTGGATGGGCGTTTTTTAAGGCTTCATTAAATCAATTTAGCCTTCATAATATGCAGAACCGCAAAAAGAAAGTATCCTTACCTCGAAAAACATTACATTACTGTTAATTAGTTGTGTGCACTGTTACGCAGTCGACCTGCACCTACGGTGGGGCGGCAGCAGAAGACGGGAGTCTAATTTTTTGTTTACACGCACAAAAACACAGCGAAAACTAATCTCTGCTTTTCTGATATAGCGCCCTCTATCGACTCAACCATGGAGGTTAACCTCGATAGTAATTCATCTGTTTTTCCTGGTAGTACATGTAGTTGTAATCTGGGCCCAATTTCATAGAGCTTGTAGGCACAAAAATTTGCTTAGGCTGACATTTCAGGATTTCCAACCAAATTTTCATTTGTTGCATATTGCTTGTTACTGGCATTCAGCTGTTTGCTTAATCATGAAAATCACTTGGAAATTTGGTTGGTAATCTGTTTTTATCAAGGCAGAAAGTTCATGCTAAGCAAATTTTTGTGCTTAGCAGCGCTATGAAACTGGGCCCCGTCTGGTTGTCTGCAACGGGGAGGTCCATGATATCAAACAAACAATAAACAAGTATTTTGTACGCAAGTATTATTTGACTGTCACAAATATTTCAAGGACACAAAAATAATTAGCCAAGTCATCATTTGGGACCAAACCTATGGTAAGATAAAACATGGAGGTAGACAAATCTTATTTCCACCTCTAGGCTATGGTCCTCCCAAATCATGGTCAGTACGTGCACATCACACTCGTGATGGAGCATCCAACGTATCAGAATGACTCTGGAAAGTGTATGTTGACAGGGCAGATTGTTCAAAATAGGGTTCCGTGAGCGACTTCTGCATTTGGAGACATGCCCAATTCCCAATACTTTGGGTGTTACCATTTTTTTGTCCATTACACACCTACACTCACACATGCACTTGCTTTGAAGCAATATCTTTATTTAACTAATATCAATACAACCATGTTATTTAGAACGTAATTAGAGCGTAAAGTATTTAACATGACAAGCATGTTTGTTAAATTTCTCACGTAAAACTCCTTTTAATTAATGGTTAAAATGTTTGGTCACCAATCTACTTAAATAATACCAAACACTGCTTGTACTAATTAATCACATTTATTTACAGTGCAAATTTTCATTAAGTGTCTATATCATTACATTTAGTTCACAGTGACACCATTTTACTACTTGGACACATGGGCCCAATTTCATAGCGCTGCCCAGCAGAAAAAAATTCCTACGGTGCAAGTGTGTCTCACAGATTAGCAGAAAAATTGAGCGGCAATATTGCGCATTTACCATGGATTTGCATTGTGATGTCATTTTTGTGTGTGAAGTAAGCACCAGCAGATAAGCATGCCTTTTTGTGTGCTTCAGTTAGCAGTGCTATGAAATGGAAAATCACACAGTAAGCACATAATCGACCGCGAAGCAGCTCTATGAAACTCAGATGTGCTATTTAGCTGTTCACTGGATTTGGAAATTCTGAGACGACCTTGTTCTGATAGAACTTGTCCCACTTTTCATCTGTTACCACTGAGTATAAGGGAAATAGTTATGACACATCAGAGCAATTCAGCACGGCAAAAACTTGGTGAAATAAAAGCCTGCCCAAAGGGGGAAATCTCTGGCTATAGCCCCTCCATCTTGTCTAAATTATTTGAATCTCAAAATGTTGCCACCCATTGATTTGGGTGGATAGTATGACGATACCGCCCACCAAATGCACATGTTAATACGGATGTATGGATTAACCACCATGCAGTGCCTTAAATCGTTATTAAAACCATTCATCATAAATCACTAAATGTCTAAGTCGAGGGATAGGATACCCTTAAATAGTTCCAAGATCAGCATTTTATAAACTCTATTAAACAGGAATTCAACAGCACACTTGATGATACTGTGACGAGTTTTGTGCTAACATATAAGCGAGATTTACACATGAACAGGAACGTCAAAAAAAGTGTTGTTTCTAGGTGACATCACCACTTAGGGCTGTTCATGCTCACGTATGGCGTCTGCACATTTGTACCCGACGTGAAAAATGGTAACTTCACGTATGCTTAGAACGTACGACTTTAACAACACAATTTTCTGACGTTCATGTTCACCTATTTGCTCGTGTAACGTGCAGCTAAACCTCCCTATTATCACCTCAAAATTGTTTGCAGTTGAAAATTATAACTTTTGGGAAGACAGGTTGAAAGTCATGTCTTGTGCAAACAATTTTGAGTGAAGTCAAACAGATGCTACTTGAGACATTGCACCCATTTAAAAAAAAAAATCCTAATATTTTAGCCTAAATTTGACAAATGTTTATTTTGAAAAGTTCAATTTGCAGATTTAAGACACGTAAAACATGATTATAATACACAATATAATATAGTCATAAATAAACAGATTTAATAAAATTTTAAATAACATGTATCTAGCACTCTAAAATTTATTTTACAAAGAAAACAGAATCAACTGAACAAATTACTGTTTGCTCTCCTTTTGCGCAATGTTTTTTTTCATCTGTGTAATAATATTTCTTGTGACTTTGTAGCTGACTTTCAGTTTCGACAATGAAGTGAAATAGATTCTAAATAAAGCGGTAAAAACAATAAATTGTGAACCGAGCTTCCTGTCGATCACTCAGTGTGTGAATTTGGAAAAGTTTCCAATTAATGAGAAAATCCGTGTAAAGAATCCTTCAAGTTGGTACAAAGAACTAAGGGCATTTGCTATGGTGATGATTGTTAGTACCAACAAGTTAAATTTCCTTCTGCCCATTAATTTGATCATTACCAAGGAAAGGGAGCTTTAGGATGATCAGAGGAACATCAAGGCATACAACCTGGTGGAAAGGGGGCCACTGGTTTCCCAAATTCAAACAGTTGGGAAAAATTGGGCGCAAGAACATGAAGTGGACAGAGAAAGCAAAAATGTTTACCTGGTACATATGATTAACAAATTAATGTTTATTTTTTTATCTGTGCAAAGTTCTGGCAAGTTAACCCCTCTGCCCCCCCCCCAAAAAAAAAAAAAAAACCAAACAAACAAACAAACAAACCCAAACTGTATCCATAACGCCCACTTCAGAAAACAAATGTGCAGAGTATAGAAATATTATATCAAACATGTTAACAGGTTGTGTGAATTAATACCATTTGACAGGTTGCATCATCTCATGTAACATAACCTTGTCTTTATCTAGTCAGTTGTAAAAGATTGACATTAACTTAGGAGCATAGTAGTATCCAGCACTAATTAGAGACATTTAGATGCCTTTTACGTTCTGGAAAATGTCTTCTTTTTTACACAGCAATGTGTACATCCATTTTCATGTAATACAGTACGAGTTGGTAATGAAGAGTAACTAGTTCAATGCGACATTGAGAAAATAAAATGTGTAAAGAATCCAGATTTATTATAAAAACATGACTGTTGCAGTTATATGAGCATTGAAGAGGAGATGTTGCAGTTGGCTAAGATGAGTATTAAGTGTTTGTATTCAGTTATAAGTTCCAAGATGTGTTGTTTTGTTTAAGCTCCATAAACACTCTCATCACTGTAGGCAATGTACAGGAAGAAGTCCTCTTCATGGTGATCCTGCAATATGGAATTTTGAAAGGAATCAATAAAACAGACCGTTCATTTTTTCTTTTCCATCAAAATAAAGACAGACATAAGTATTAAAATTTAATGGTTTCATTTATCAAACTTTATAATGCTACTGTAAATGTGTGCCTACTGCACATAAATTGCCAATGTTCATTTTATGAGAGTGTTATTAACACACTCATGAAGATTAAAGCAACAGATCAAAGGATCAATCACTGGTAGTTAGTATCTCAAACCCCTCACCTTGAGGGCTTTGAGATACTTACTATCAGCTCTTTTATCTAGCCTTTGAGATTGCAAAAACAATTCCAATCACCTATATTTTGGTTATATGTGACTTGTTCGCATCACGGCACATAACAATAGAAACACATTCCTTCCTATTCACAACAACACTACATTTGTAGCAATCCTTTTAATTTGGGGGCTGAGCAAGGAAGGAGCGGGAGTTGTCTCTCAAACAAAGCATTCCAAATCTGCACAATTATGAGTGTTTCTATTTCCAATCTCGCAAACACTAAGTCTTTGGTACTGATCACTTCATCAAAGTGGTTATTTGGTGTCTACTCCAAACATTGTAAATAATGCCATGTTAATCCAATTTTGGAAAGGACTGTTCTACATGGCAGGTTGAAGCTGGTGTTTCCTATATTAGCAAGTTGCGACATTATTTGGAGTTATGATTCCATCTAAAAACTTTGGGTCAAATTCTGCAAAAATATTTATGTCAAAGACAGAGGGCAAAATGAGCGTCCAAAAGAAGAAAACAGCTCAAAAGACCAGTTCTTCACCCTAGCATCACTTGGAAACTATAGGCCGTCTGCGAGAGCTTTGTGTTCAAAATTGGCAGTACATTAAGGCAGATGGCTCTTTAATCAGACAATCAGTTACCGACACACTAAATAACTTGATAAACAGCCAAGAAATGGAAGTTTATGTGAGACCCTCTAACAATCACGGATCTGCTGCGCCCTTAAAAAAAAGTGATTGTTGCAATTGTGGTATTGTTGTCTAATACCAAATGTGGTATTGGTGGCATAATCTAAGCAAGTGACCAATAACTGAAAATAGGAGATTGAAAATAGTCTAAACTTTTGAGGGGTTTATTCCTTATATTTGCCATCAGTGAAGTTTATTTAAGGGGAAATGAAGGGGACTTCATCAAGCCTAGTGAACAGGATCTACTTGCATATTTGTTGATTTAAAGGGATGCTGCAGTGAATTAAAATAAAACAGTTAATTTTGCTGTCATTTATTTCTGATATATGTATTGAACATCAATACAATTTGTTTTGTTTATTCCCGACATATCTGACTTGAGTAATTAGCGAATAAGTCATGCCCCCCTTTTGTGGATTGTTACCGCCCCCCTTCCATCAACGTGACGTCGGGAATTCAAACATATCGTCGGCAAAAAGAGTCTGGTTCCTAACTACACGCGCCTACAATGTAGGTACCAGGCCACACAGTGCACACGTTTCTATATGCCTACAGCCAGGGGGCCCGACGGCTCAGGTTACCGAAATGACGTCACGTTTATGCAAATGAAGGCTCCCTTTTAGGGGCGGGGTGGGTTCCCCTAATCTCTTAAACTATTTTTAAAATACTTGCGCATTTAACATGTTTAATACAAAAAAGAAAAAAATATTTCAGGTTTAAAAAGTCAAGTTTAACCTTTTAAATAAAATTAAAAAACACTGCAGCCACCCTTTAATAGTATTTCAGCAAAACATAGAAGTGTATCCTGTTTGCTAAAATATTTTAGTTGTTTCTAATGCATGTATGACTATACTGACCTGATAAAGTTGACCCATGGTGGCGCTTGTTGGAGGAATTACATTGTTGACAAAGAAGAACAGTGCATCCTCAGGGCGTAGCTGAATCCGTTTTCTGATCAGAAAATAGAACTGTCCAACTGGAAGCAGAGTAAAGAATTCACACAAATCAGACAAACTTGTATTGTAATCAATCTAAACCCAAAAGCATCTCTAAAGCCCATTTCACATGAGAGAAATTTAGCAAGGGTTCTATGTTAATATGTAGCATGGTTGTAAAATTTTACAAAATGTACCTAGTGTGAAAGGACAACAATCTTTTCTACTGTCAAAGTTCTCTTGTCATACTTTGCTACATTTTACAAAAATGCAGCAAAAATTAAGCATGGGACCCCAGTAAAAGTGCTGTTCTGTGAATATCAATAAGTTTGCAGAGCTTAGTTTCAATTTAATAATGATCAGGCGATCTGCTGCCATCCAACCTTGCTGAAACACTGGCTAATCCCCTCACAGTGTCACTACATGTATAACTGCTCTAAACAACACAAGGTAGCACTTACATTGTACGTTCCATCAGCTATTACTACATGTATGTACTTAAAGAAATGAGAGTAACACAGCTGATCAGGTACATACAATGAACGTACAGCGGCAATGCTTTTCTCCACAGTCTTCCTAACCAGGGCCCAATTTCATGGCTCTGCTTTAGCACAAAATCGAAGCTTACGGAACAAGGGAATTCTGTGCTTAAAATGGCAAGCGTATTTCACGGATTAGCAGGGATTTTTGGCTTGTGCGCGTACATATTCCATGTTACTAGACATTCTACACTTACACAGCCAGCACAGAAATTCAGCGCTTGCACGTAAGCGGAGAATGCAATCGCAATCGCAGAATTTGGCGATTAACAAAGCCTTGAAATTGGGCCCTGATTTCTCGTCTTAAAATAATACTTGTCTTAGAGGAACTGCTTTTCTACATGTTATGTCAAAGTTCAAAATGACATTCATAATTTACCTGTTAAATCTGAGGGTACCAGGTACTTCTTCTTGTCCAGATCTCCAATACGTGCCTTGGCAGCCTTTTCTACAATCACCTGCAAAAGTTAAAGTAAATGAAAGTGGTGTCCGTGACTTTTTGGATAAATATGCACCTTGAAGGAAACAAGATCAGACAAGGTCCAAACTGAAGCTTCCTGGTTCAATGATGATTTTCGTCAGCAAGAAAGACTTGTCGTCAACTTGAGTGAAAATGGGGAGAAATTGCTAAAAATACAAGGACAAAAATATCGCAACCACTGTAAAGTAGTCAGGAATTTGATAAACCAGACAAAGATCACCCATTATTCATTCCAAGTACAACAATCCTCAGGAGATCAAAGAAAGCTCCTCAAGATAACTGGTAAGCTCCAAGTTGCTCAAACTGCAAACCCTTGTCCTTCGTCCACCTACAATGATCAGGACTTGGAAAATGAATTCCAGAAATTCTTTGCCACAAAGATTTCAGACATTCACTCATTACTTTCATCAGTCCATTACGAGATACTGCAGACAATGCCAAATCTTCATTCAGAGTGTAGACTATCTGTGTTTGAGCCTGCCACTGTTACTGAGATTCAAATAATTATGAAGTCTCCTTCAAAATCCTGAGCTGGATCCAGTGTCGACATCCATGATTAGGCAAACATTGAAATATATATAATCTTGTAAACGAACCTCTCAGCTCCAATTGTTTCCTCGATAGCCTCAAAGTTGCCTACATCAAGCGGCTCACCAAGAAACCAAACCTGGACAAGGAGATATTCCAAACTATGTATACAGAACGGTTGCGGACTTGAAATATCTTGGAAAAGTCATCGAACGAGAAGTTTCATCACGCATTTCTGATCACATTCATACTTTCAACCTGTCCACGTGTTCCAGTAAACATACAAGCCTTTCCATGGGACAGCAGCTGCACTAGTCCGTAAGAGCAACGATATTCTTTCTGCAATGGACCTTACAGCACTAGTCCTGCTAGACTTGAGTGCTGCTTTTGACACTGTTGATCACAATATACTTCTCTCTCGGCTCCAGAATCACCTTAGCAGCGAGAACACAGCTCTTGCATGGTGCCTTGGCAGCAAGAACACAGCCCTTGCATGGTGCAAATCGTATCGTAGGGGGTCTATACTGGGCCCACAGTGCTTTACGCTTTACACTTACCCGATTCGTGACATCATCCTGAACCATGTGTACGCAGACGACACTCAGCTATACAACCCGTTTAAAATTTCTCAAGGAAACGCCAATGCATCTATTGCAAGACTTCAGAAATGCATCCAAGAGATTCGACATTGGACACTACGAAACTTCCTGTAGTTGAATGCAGGCCTCGAACTTCGTGTTCAAAAGGGCACGGCAATAATTGCCTTGCTTTTTCTAGAGTTTGAAGGGCATCACAGCAATTTTGTAAGTGTAAAAAGGGCACCACGGCAATTTTGTTGAATTTGGGGGGGCACCATGGCAAAAACTTAATTTACCAAGACAGGTGAGAAACTACATGCAAGACAAAAGTTGAGGCTAAAACTTTGTGCTTCCTCTCGATGACGAAAATTAATTAGCACTCAAATGCTGTACAAATCATCATCTTCATTATTTGCTATACGCATGCTTTACGTTACCTAATGATTTTCTGATTCCACGCTGCACTTCGTGATGAAAGTGACACTAACTTCATTTTAAATCACTCTAAGTCGATCGCCCACATCATGGAGGCATCGAGCCGTGCATCAACAAGCGCACGTGAGGGACTATCAAACTTGCTACTAAACACACAGATGGTGCGCCGCCATCTTGTTCATGTGTATGTGAGTTGGCCAACTTCTACTGTACGGGTACCATTGAACGTGCACTTCAACACACACCGTCACGCGTGGACACCGGCGGTTTAATTTTAGGGTTTTTTCAATGCAGTGCAATGCAGTGTGCACTAAGCTGCTACACGTAGGTTGCAACGCGGGGACCTGTGAACCGATTTTACTAAAATTAATACCATGATGTTACGGGCACCAACGGTAAGCCAATTTTCTTGTCGATCTTGGGGCCGGGATCTTATGCGTACGTCTTTTATGTGTTTAGTGTGACTGTAGTGTTAGCGAAATCAACTCGGGTAGATTTTTTAAATGTTTGACAACAGCGAAAAGATTGTTTTTTCTCGCCTAATTGCGTCTTTCCAAACGAGTCTTTTGACATTTAATATATGCATGTAAATTTTACAATTTAATAAAAGGCAACCGACGGCAGTTGGATAAAAAGGGCACGGCAATATATTGCCGTGAATTGTCGGTAATTTTGAGGGCATGACGGCAATGGCACAGGGCACTGACGGCAATTGCCGTCGGTGCCGTCGGTAATTTCGAGGCCTGTGAATGATGAAAATTCACAGTTCCTGGTGTGCCACAGGGTACCATCCATGGCCCCCTTCTATTCTTGGCCTATATAAATGACCTCCCAGATGACTGTATTTCTGAAGAATCCCTTGCTTGACTATTTGCTGACGACGGTGCTATCTACCATGTCATCAAAGATGATGCCACCCACCTCAAGCAGAACCTGTGTCCTCAATGCGAGGAGTGGGAAAGAAAATGGCTCATAGAGTGCCATCCAGTAAAATGAAAGTACAACAAATGCCGCAAACCTGTGAAGTTCACTTATTCAATTCACGACCACCCTCATCTCTGAGCATCATTTCGCAACATAACAAAGCCCATGGGTTATGGCTGGTCACACCCGGGCCCTGACGGGTCCCAAGGTCCCGGTGATCAATACCTTCATGCTAGCCCGCTCTGTGGGTGCCGCGCCTTTGTTCACTGTGTAGGGGGGCGACTTTGTTTTGGGGCGACTGTCAGGGGGCGACTTTGTGAGGGGTGACTTTGACAGGGGGCGACTTTGTAAGTGAGAGGGCGACTTTGTAGTGGGCAACTTTGCTGGGGGAGAATTGTAGTGGGCAACTTTGCTGGGGGCGAGTTGACTGGTATTATTTGATGATTGATTTAAATATGTTTATTCAGGGGAGAGTTACTGGCTCTACGCTCCAGGAATTTCTGCATGTAGGAAGTAGACCCAGGTAGTATTAATATTAGTAATACTGGCACACAGCGCTATACTCCTTTTTTCGCCCGAGTCGGTCTAAAAAGTAAATAAAGCATGATGATGATTTGAGGTTCCTCCAGGCCCCGCAAGAGGATGATAATTATAATATTGGAAAGATTTCTGTATCAATAATCCTGCCAGTGGCACAATTTTTCACCCAATTTTTCGGAATGCAAAAGATATTACTACTCTGAATGAGTGAATCTGTTTCATAATAATCGAATTAAAAATTGATTTTTGTCTCACCATGGAGGAATAAACTAGTTTATTCCTCCATGGTCTCACAACAGAAAACGGTACAAAAAAAACATAAAGAAAACATTAAGTTCACATGACAGGCACAGCAGGTCCACATAAATACTTATAAAATTATAGTTAGAAATTTCTACACATGGTCAGACCTACTTCTAGCCTTAAAAAGTTTCTAGAACCATAGAGTAAGGACATGCTGGAACAGAAGCACTCCACGACCATTAGTGGTCTTGGACTGGAGGAGGAAGGAGGAGAATCCCGGAAGGAATATTGTCAGCCAACAGTCAATTCCAAAAGTAGAAAACCCCCTCCACCATTCCACTGCTGATTTTCTTTTACTTACAGGTACTCTGTCCGGATATTTTCTGCGGATTTTTTCGCCTTCTTGTCTCCTTTTCTCAAAAGGATGCTCTTCTTTATAAACCCACTTCATAGTCATCGATTTTGGTATCAAAATTAGAAAACTGTTTTGAGACACAAATTTTATCTGTTTCACAAGTGCAAGCACAACACTATATTAATGGTACGTCATATGCCTAGTATAACTACACGATCACGGGGACACACAAAAACATGGTGCGTGCGCAATAGGAACCGGATTACCATGTTTATATTCGGGCGTAATGAAATAGTTCTTTTTGCACACCTCCCTGAGGTGCTCCCCAAAAGTCATCAAAACACAACTAATATCAATAAGTGAAACCATAAACAACAGGTAAATCTTGATATTTATTATTTTACCAATTTACATACTTTTGACAGAATTAATTCCGGACGTTTGTTGTGCGGAAGAATTTTATATCTGGGGAAAATTGCATGTTTGTGACGTACCACTGGGCCAAGTGCCTCACTTTCTATTTATAGCGTGTAAACTCTGGCTCATGCGCTTCTGCGCCACATTTAGACTTGATTCAAGCATAGAGCAAGGAACACAAGAAAGCAGGAAAGAGAGGTGCGAGAGAACGGGACTTGACGGGATATTTTTTTACTTCTTTAACAAAAACATGCTGTTAACTGTTATTGAAGCAAATAAAAATCCACATCCGAATTATAATAATTATGCAACCACCTCCATGGTCATCCTACCCGCCCGAGAGAAATATGAAACATTTAATTTTGGCAGCCATTCGCGCGATCCTGAGACCATGGAGCAATAAACTATGCTCCATGCTGAGACTGAGGTCTAAAAACAGTGTCTTCTTGTGATTGCGCGTCAAGATTTCCATTGCGCGACCATCGCGCGACAGTGACTCGGCGAAGACTTAATTTCAAGTCTGAGACTGCGGTTATTTTTTCGTATGCCTTTATCCACAGGAGGGCGCTGTTTCAGCGGCTTGGATTGTTGATTGATTGGCGTGTGGCATACACAGAGTACACGTCCCACGAACTTGAGTTTTACTTTTTGCGTTGTGTTGACGAGGCAAAAAAAGTAAGTTCATAGTTCATACAAAGCCAATGTAGACATGGTCGAGGATGTGTAACTTACATGGTTTACACTCAACACTGCACTTATTATCTGGGCTGTAGCGAGTGCTAATGCTGCTTTTTTGTGATGTGATGTGGTGATTATTGTCCTTTCTCTAGTCTAAAAATATGGCAAGAATTTACCCGACCACAGGTGAGTTAGAGCTGAGAAGAGAAGATAAAATTGTTGTTTCTTCTTCTTCTTCTTGCTACTTCGTACCCATGGAGGTACCTCCATGTTCGTACCTAGTCTGGTATAGTTACTAGCTACTACGTCTACATGATCCAGGTACTGGCATTGGCATCACCATGCATGGAGGAAGGGGGGGGGTGGGGGTGGGGATGATCATTTTGACATCTGCGAGTGTATAATAATCAGATAATATAGTTAAGTATATTAGTACGTACAGATAACGGATAACTTTCCGCATGGCGCCACCACTTTTTCACTCATTTTTACAAAAAGGGATATATCAATCAGGTAAATTAGATACTATATTATTTAATTTCGAATGAAAAAGTGGTGGCGCCATACGGAAACTTTTCCCAGATAACTTTCCTTATTTATGGCGCCACCACTTTTTCTCTAATTTTTAAAATATACATATAAAAAATAAGAATAATATTAAAAGGTAGTGCCGAGTTCTTCGACGAGTAAAACCGGCAGGGTCGTTGCCGTGTGATAAATAAAGGCCCGAGCCGAAGTTAGTTAGTAGAATCATGGAGGAAGGAATAGAAGGAGCTCGAACGACCCACAAAACCGCAGAGTAACAAAAGAATACCCTGACAATGCCCCCGTCTAACCAGTGGAAAAAGATAGGAGACCTCCAGCTGGACGGCCGATTAACGAGCAGGATTAGATTTCTTTGTGCAGAACGTGTGGTACCGCCGCTCTGCACCGTTGCCTTTGTGTAAAGTTGAATCATTGGAGACAAGAATTGTGAATACACACGTTTTCATTTACCATTTGTGGTGTTTCACTGAAACATCATGGCATATTTTTTTATTTTTTGTGACTTTCCGGTCACTAGCGGTGGTTCAAAATTTTGGTATAAGCAAATGAGGGTGGTTGGTATTCAATTGTGTTTTTTTGATTTGGTGAGCACAAGTGTACACAATTTTTATCAGGTCTCAAAAAAGTTGTTTTTCTGTATTATATCCATACGACATACGACACCATGGTTGAGTGAAGAACCAAGTGCGCACGCGCAAACTCACATACGCCAGGTCGCCCATTGTCTGTATAAGGTATGTGGGTGATTACGAGGTGTTGTTAAACGACCGCGGTACCGCACGTTTGACTTTTGATGTCCCTTCGTTCGAGCTCCTTCTATTCCTTCCTCCATGGTAGAATAGGCGCTGTAGTGTTACTATTTTAGTATTATGAGCTTTGTATTGCGTTTGGCGTGATAACATTGGCACGTTAGCTTGCGTGCCCGACACGCGGAAGCCAGCCGGTTTCAAACAGCTCCAGCTGGTCATTATCAACCGTTTTAACACCCCCACGTGGCACGCTCTCCACCAACAGGAGTAGTGAAACTGTCTGGGGTATATATGAATGCATGTTTATGAGTGCAAGGCAATGGTGCGAATATGATCATGAGTTGAAAGATGGAATGTTCTATTCAACAAGGCGGAGCCGAGTTGAATGGAACATTCCATCTTTATGAAAATACACTATTGCACGCAATGGAAAACATTCATTATTTGTTTTAATAGATCTTTGTCATTTTGATTAGAGGATACAACTTTCACCTAATAACAAACAAAAGCGTAGGGCCTAGGCCATAAATTTTTTATTGTGAAATTACACCCGTTTCTTTTGGGTCGGCCTGTTGGATTCAATTGTGACTATTTTGAGACACGCATATGCCGACTATGTGCCTTACAGTAACTCTGCTGCATAACCAAAGACGCGCACGCAATGTGCAACATTACTTTTCGGATGAAACAAAAAAATGCATGCTGAATGGAACGAAAAATATTGTACAAAACATTGTTAGGGTAACGTGGGGTATACCCAAGTCAACTTATGATATCCCAGTTCAACCCTTCCCAAGTCAACTCATCCCTAGTCAACTTATCCCAACTCAACTCATCCAAAGTTAACTCATCCCAATTCAACTCGTCCCAAGTCAACTCCTCCCAAGTCAACTCATCCCAAGTCAACTCATCCCAACTCAACTCATCCCAAGTCAACTCCTCCCAAGTCAACCCTTCCCAAGTCAACCTTTCCCAAGTCAACTCTTCCCAAGTCAACTCATCCCAAGTCAACTCCTCCCAAGTCAACTCATCCCAAGTCAACTCATCACAAGTCAACTCATCCCAAGTCAACCCTTCCCAAGTCAACCCTTCCCAAGTCAACTCGTCCCTAGTCAACTTAACCCAACTCAACTCATCCAAAGTCAACTCATCCCAAGTCAACTCATCCCAAGTCAAGTCCTCCCAAGTCAACTCATCCCAATTCAACTTATCCCAAGTCAACTCATCCGAATTCAACCCTTCCCAAGTCAACTCATCCCAAATCAACTCATCCCAAGTCAACTCATCCCAAGTCAACTCAACCCAAGTCAACTCATCCCAAGTCAACTCATCCAAAGTCAACTCATCCCAAGTCAACTCATCCCAAGTCAAGTCCTCCCAAGTCAACTCATCCCAATTCAACTTATCCCAAGTCAACTCATCCGAATTCAACCCTTCCCAAGTCAACTCATCCCAAGTCAACTCATCCCAAGTCAACTCATCCCAAGTCAACTCAACCCAAGTCAACCCTTCCCAAGTCAACCCTTCCCAAGTCAACTCATCCCTAGTCAACTTAACCCAACTCAACTCATCCAAAGTCAACTCATCCCAAGTCAACTCATCTCAAGTCAACTCCTCCCAAATCAACTCCTCCCAAGTCAACTCATCCCAATTCAACTCATCCCAAGTCAACTCATCCGAATTCAACCCTTCCCAAGTCAACTCATCCCAAGTCAACTCATCCCAAGTCAACTCATCCCAAGTCAACTCAACCCAAGTCAACTCATCCTGAGTCAACTCTTCCCAAGTCAACTCATCCCAATTCAACTCGTCCCAAGTCAACTCCTCCCAAGTCAACTCATCCCAAGTCAACTCCTCCCAAGTCAACTCATCCCAAGTCAACTCCTCCCAAGTCAACCCTTCCCAAGTCAACCCTTCCCAAGTCGACTCCTCCCAAGTCAGATCATCCCACGTCAACCCTTCCCAAGTCAACTTTTCCCAATCAAACATCCTAAGTCAACTTATCCCAAGTCAACTCCTCCCAAGTCAACTCATCCCAAGTCAACTCATCCCGAGTCAACTCTTCCTAAGTCAACTCATCCCAATTCAACTCATCCCAAGTCAACTCATCCGAATTCAACCCTTCCCAAGTCAACTCATCCCAAGTCAACTCATCCCAAGTCAACTCATCCCAAGTCAAATCATCCCACGTCAACCCTTCCCAAGTCAACTTTTCCCAATCAAACATCCTAAGTCAACTTATCCCAAGTCAACCCTTCCAAAGTCAACCCTTGCCAAGTCAACCCTTCCCAAGTCAACTCCTCCAAAGTCAACCCTTCCCAAGTCAACCCTTCCCAAGTCAACCCTTCCCAAGTCAACTCCTCCCAAGTCAACTCATCCCAATTCAACTCATCCCACGTCAACTCATCCCACGTCAACCCTTCCCAAGACAACCCTTCCCAAGTCAACCCTTCCCAAGTCAACCCTTTCCAAGTCAACTCAAAATTTTGACTCCCATAAATGGCTGCCGTGTTAGTGTACAAGGTAAAAAGAAAACCACGCAATTTGGAGGCATATTTGTGTAGATCATTGTATTCTACTTTTACAACATCTTTCTACCCATGTGCATTTTATAACAAACGGTTACAGAACGCTTTTCAAAGACCAACTCGACCGATCCAAGGCAACGTGTTCCTTTAAGGACACAGGTATTATGGCTAGAGATTCGAACCCACACTCTGCTGATCAGAAACACCATAGTTTGAATACATGTCTTTTCATTTTACTTTGTACCAGTTGTTGCTTTGGTTATTATCATTGTTGTGGTCTACATGCTGGTGTTTTACCTGCCCATACCTGGAGCCCAAGGAGATGACAGACAAGCAAAAGGTAAAGTACAGTAGTTTTCTCTAAAAAAGTACATCGCAAAACAAACAGTTCAGTCCAAGTGGTGGTATGGGGATGTAGGCCCCCTATGCTTTCATTATTATAAGTCAGTTGTACTTATTCTTCATGCTTGGTGTCAGTGCCCTGCTCATTCCCCTGAGTGACATTCTGACTGTGAGCCCTTTTTGTTGTTTCTTTTGCACTTCTATAAATGTGAGCAAGAAGGACTAAGGGGCACAGGTCCCTATGAATGGTTTTGAAGGACCTGCAGCCGATTTCATGAAACGCTAGGATTTATCCTAACTTAGGATGGGTTCAATGCATCCTTACGTTACCGATACTGAACTTAACTCATCCTAAGTCCTAAGACTAATTTAAGTTAGGAACAGGAAGAGTTTGGTGAAATCCACGGCTGTACTCTTTTAAAAACTTTTAAAGCCTTCCTTGGTTACCAATTTTGACAAGAGCATGTGCGTAGTTCAAACATTTTCTTAACGCTTTTTTTGTAATCCCTCCTAAGTAGGATGTCTGTGAAGTCTACAATCACACAAAAACGTCTAAGGATAAAAAAAATCTTTATCCCTGATGAATTGATACCTTTATTCGATAAGTAATTCTAGTCTTGTCACAAGTCCTCAGTTTGAATGTACAAGTACTGTATACACACTTGACCAAGGCACTCTATGTATGCAACATCTGCAAACCTGGGCCCAATTTCATGGCTCTGCTTACCGCCAAATTCTGCGCTTAAGATCACCATTCTCTGCTTACTTGCAAGCACCAAATTTCTGCACTAGCTGTGTATTTTTTAAGCATGGAATGCCTAGTAAAGTGAAGTACGCACGTGCACAAGCCAAAATTTTCTTCCAACCCGAGAAATACGCTTGACGTAAGTGCAGAATTCCCGCAAGCGCAGATTCTTTGCCTACAGTGTAAGCAGAAGCATAAATAGGGCCTTGTGTGTCAAAACGCTCCAACAAACATGCTGTGCTTTAGAGAACTTGAAAAGGATTAAACACTGGCTAGTAATTCATTTCAATGTAAAAAATAAACCAAATTGAATAACTACATGGAAACTAAATATTTTAAATGTTTTCTTGTTTTCATAACGAACAGTAGAATTTAGTGTTATTAAGCCAAGTGTATATTTACATAGTATGTGTGTATACTTCTTTAGAACATTTTGTTAGATACAATGAATTTAGTATCTATGCCAAAACTTGTCTTTTTTTATTTTCATAGACAACACTTGACTTAAAATGTGTCAAAATTTGATTTTTGTTTTTCTTTTCCTCACTTTCCAATCTCAAGGTCTCTTAGATAACAAGCCAGATGCACCACTTGGCGTTCTTCTTGCACCAAATCAAGCCCCCCAAAACACAAGTCAAGTCAAGTTGGCTCCTAAACAAGCCTCCAAATTGAATAAACCTCATCCAGGCACAGATGTTGTCAATGTTGTTGTTTGTTCAGACGAAAAAACTTTGGGTGGTTTGATTGCAACGGTGAACAGCATTTGGCTCAATTCGAAGGCACATGTCAAATTCCATGTTGTGGTGGACAAGGTTTCACAGTTACACTTAAGGTAAGATGTTTGTAATTAACTGTTTAACGTTTATAGCAGGCCTGTATGCTTGTTTATGAAAGGGTAAGGGCACCAAGGCATTTTCCTCCATATGAAGAACTTTGGCCCCGTTTTGAGCAGATAATCCCTCACGCTGTGTGTGTGCACAGCCAGGAATGGGACAATTCATTTACATTTTATGCAGGCGTCAATTTGTAGTCCAAGCTTGTAATTTGTAGTCCAAGCTTCACCCTTTGAATTATTTCCATAGGTGAAGCTTCACTTTTTCAGTTTTCGCCAGGTCTGACGCTTCACCACTGTTTCACCATATTGGCCATTTGTATAGTTCAAGCTTCACCTCTATTATACATATTTATACACGTTCGCAATCGCTAGCCTGAACATCTGACATCTTTCCTTGCTGATAAGGTATAGACAGGGGACCAGTCTAGTTCGCCTCGTTGCTAACTTTCGCTAACGTTGGCGGCGCACAGCTCGTTCCACTCGAAATGAGATCGGTAGCAAACGTGCGCAAACTTGGCAACGTTTGCGCAAGTGGAACGCACCACAGGATGCAGTTTGCAAGGTGGTGCGGCGCGCAATGTTAGAATGTGTGTATTTGTGTGGGCAAACTTCAGTTCAAAAATTGCGCGCACGCAAATTCCAAGTTGGCTTGCGCGAATTTCAAAAAGGCCATTTTCAAAGATTGCATCACAATTACAGTTGTTTGAAACGCCACGACTTCGACATACTTTCGGCGCGACCGATGTCGTGGATTCGATGTCACATCACCAAACACAAATAAGGCTCGTCAACGCTTCACCCTTTTAATTAACTTTATAGGTAACACTTCACCCAATTATTAAAATTATTGACCTCAGGCTTCGGCATCGAAACGGCGTCGATATTTTGTGACCTCTGAGGAGGGTCGGTCCAATTAATATGATCGGTTGTCATGGAAACATCACAAGAATGTGGTACAGCATATTGTTTCCATTCATCCAATGTCCTTTAGGGTTGAAAATAATTAATTTATCAGTACTGCTGCATACGTACATTTCTAGTATTACTTAATTTGCCTGTATACATCCCATCACAATGTACATTGATTTACGAAGACAATATTTTTGTTTTCCAGGCAGGCAAACAAATAAGTGAAACTATGTCGTGTTATGTTTGTCTGGGTTCGAGTCCCAGTCGTGACACTTGTGTCCCTAAGCAAGACACTTAACTTCGTCCTTCAGATGGCACGTAAAGCCGTTGGTCCTGAGTGCTGTGTAGCGCATGTAAAAGAACCCAGTGAACTTATGGAATAAAGAAGGGGTTTGCCCAGGTGTTCCTGGCTGTGGCTGCTAAAACAACCTTGGTGCTGCTATAGAATTGGGTCTGAGAACTCATACCTTCAGTAACATATCTGTCTGTAAAAATGTATACTAAGCACCTTGACTGTACTTTGTTGGTATATAAGACTTCAGTATATTATTATAAGATTCTTCCCTTTATTTTGTCTTGGTCTTTTGAATTTGTTATTTTGTCTGTTAATATGCCTGTAATATTTTGCGTATCTTATTCAGATCCTGGTTTGCGGTCCCTGCTCTACAAGACATTGACTATACAATGGTGACCTTCAATGAATCTTGGATTCAAACTAAACCACCTGACAAGGATGGCAAGAAAGATAATGTCCCACCGGTTAGTCACAGTTTCCGATGATTTACAACAGAATTAAGTTGAGATTTAAGTGTTTATTAAAAAGCAGCCAATGTAATAACCTACTGAGGTGCTGTTGTTTTTGAGAAATGAGTAAAACAAGTTAGTGAGACGCAAACTATTTTAGCATGTAAAACTTATTTTTGTGACTTGTTTTATTCATTTCTCATCTTCTAAAGAGGAACTATAGGCCTACAAATCAGGATCGGTTTCATCCAGCATTTTTTCATGGCAAAATATTTTGACTGAACAAGTTTTGTGCACACAGAATGGTAGCATTAAGTAGCAAATGATGATTTTTGAATAGCAACTAATACATTTTGCATAGTGTTTTGCTCTGCTATACAAGGGCAATTTCTCACTGCAAACGTGTACACAGACACAGAACTGGAACCAATGAACCATCAGGGGTGCTTTATCAACTTAGCAAAGGTAAGGGTTACATTTGGGTTTATTTTTTGGTTAGCGGTTAAAAGGAACATGTAACTTCCATTTAACTCCCAAACCAATGTTACCCATCCCAATCCAAACAACGGGTACTTTTTGTAGGACACAAAACACACTGTCCACCAGCTTTACATCAAAACTTATTTACATTAAAACACCAACCTTGTCCAGTGTGACACGATCTTGTCACTTTTGGACAAACAGAGTGGGAAAATTTATTTTTGAATGTTAGGAAGCAAATGTAGTGTCCGTTAATTCTCCATATGGGACGCTAAATTTGGCAGTGTCACGGTAGATTACATGGCAAAATAAATGCGTGTTACTCCACTCAAAGCGCTGGACACCTTTTGTAATTGTCAAACACCAGTCTTCTCAGTGTGTCTCAATATATGCTTAAATTAACAAACCTATGCAAATTTTAAACTCAATTGGTTGTGAACTTGCAAGAAAATAACAGAAAAAAAACACCCTTGTCGCACAAGTTTTGTGCTTTCAGATGCCTTGAATTTGAGATCTCAGCTTAGGTCTCAAATTCACTTAAAATATTTAGTGAGAAAATACTTCCATCTCAAAAACTATGTTACATCAGAGGAGGCTGTTTCTCACAGTGTTATATACTACCAACAGCTCTCCATAGCTTGTTACCAATAAGTTTTATGGAAGCAATTATTTTGAGTAAATACCAATATTGTCCAGTGCCTTTAAATGACAAGGATCTGTGTGTGTGGTAGAATTATATTAAATGTTTTATTTTACAATAAACCAAGTAAAATTGAACTTCTTTTCAGATGACATATGCTCGCTTCTACTTCCCAAGACTCTTCCCAACGCTAAGTGGTCGAGTAATATTTGTTGACAGTGACACCGTTGTGCAAGGTGACATTGCTGAGTTAAATAATACCAAAATGGAGCCTGGTGTTGCCGTTGCATTGTCAGATGATTGCAGCTCAGTATCAAGCAGAGCAAGTTTACGCCAGGTAATGACAATCAATTTAATTCAACAATTCAAATTTGTGGCGTGTAGTGGCCTGGCGGTTAAGAGCATCGGATTCAAGCTCTGGTGTTTGATCAGCAGCGTGTGGCTTTTTGTCCCGGTCGTGACGCTTGTGTCCTTAAGCAAGACACTTCACATTGATTGCTTCGTAAAGTTAGGGAGGTAGTGCTTTCTGCTCTGGATGATACCCAAGCCTTCATACATGTGGACTGTAAAGGGGTAACCCTGTTTCAGCCCCAGGAATAGGTAGCAACGGTCCCTGGTAAAAATAAACTGTAGCCCACACCTTGAAGTGGCCTTCCAGGCCTTTTGTGTCTGGCGACTGGTTTAATGATGATTTACAATAAAACAGAATACATTCATGATACTAGATAACAGTAGAAAAAGGGCAGAGTTAGTGAAATAGAGGCAATCCCCGGTAAGCGTTTGCTTGATTTGGGAATGCAAACCGGACAAGACAATGGACACAAAAGACAAAAACATTTACAAACAGACAGACAGACAGACAATACGTATTCGGAAACTGCTTCGGGCCAATCTGTAAAAGAACATTTCAGCTTATACACTTTTTGCAATTTACCTATGGTTTCAAGTTTTGTTTCAAGCACAAGATTGTATTCCCTTTTTTTCTGATGTTGGAAGTTGAAAATCCATTCTTGTAATTCTGGTAGTTTACCTTTCAAAAATTTTGAAATATTTTTAGAAAACAACAGGTCTGTGAGTTCATGTACATCCGTGATTATAAATGATTGATTTATTTATTTCCCATACTTTTAATTTTACTTAACGAGGTAAAAGAAAAACTGTGCAATTTCGAGGCATGTTTGTGTGGATCATTGTATTCTACTTTACAACATCTTTCTACCCATATTTTTATGCATTTTATAACAAACGGTTACAAACACTTTTCAAAGACCAACTCGACCGATCCAAGGTAACATGTTCCTTTAATATTTTTTTCACAATTTGTGAACTCAGCAGGCTGATGTTTACCTGTACTGAACCCCATAACCTTGTTGGAGGTCATAGGGGCACTACCACAGCTGACTTATTGACGATTGAGGGCCATCCAATGCGGTCCTCCGCTAATCTCTGGGAGATACTGAATGTCAGGCCTGTCCACTCCTGGATGTTGCCTTCCCATCGTTTCCTTTGTCTTTCTTGTTTTCTTTCCCCAGGGACTGTGCCTTTGGTCTTTGAGAGTCCTGTTTAATAATAATAGGCAATCCCTCGATGTTGAGGAAGATGTTCTACACATATCAACAAAGTTATAGACTGTGCAAGTCTCGCGCAGATTTGATCTTCCGGGACCATTGTGGTCCCAACCTTATGGAGTTTTACGTTGGGGAGATTTTGTTTCGTCCATTACTTTAGTTTAATATAGTTTATGACCATAAAAATGACATATGTTGTTAAAAATGTAATACTAATTAACAACATATATAAAAGTAAAAATAAAGTCAACATAATAACGAAGAAAAACCGATATTTAAACTTGACCTCAGGTCAGGTTACTTGTAAAAAATTAAGAATTTGTGCCCATCTCCGATCACGAAACTTACGCAGACGCTTGTTTTGGCCGCGCGGGGTGGAAAGCCTTTTCATTGGTCGCTTAGGCGTCGGCTTCCTCTTTAAAATGTGTCACGCGTTTATCTAACGCCCTTGCGACCATCGTGTCTCCGCGTATAAACCAGCTTTCAGTAGTTTCACATTCGGGCGTAGATTTACAAAAGGGGTTTCAAAACATTTGAGATCAACTAAACATCCTTGTCCCAGAGTTTTACTTTTGTCTATATATAGACTTTAACCGATAATTGTGTATTAGTTTAAAAAGATAAAACTAATTTAACAAGCTCTAATGGATATTTTTGTTGTTCAGATTCGGCATTAAGAAAAAAATTAAGCAAAGATTTGATTCATAAAAAAATTAAGTTCTTCAGTTGTCGTGTTTTCTCGCTCCGGTGCGCGCGAGACTTGCACAGTCTATTAGGGTTGAGGTAGTTGGTGCCTAAGGTGACTCCGTCGATGACTCAAAAGTCCGATCCGTGAGCCACATACTCTCAGGCAGATGTCACAGGTTGTAGTTAAGGGGAGGGTTGAACCATGGAGATGTCTTTTTCGTTCCCTCTCCTTTCTCAGCTGTCGCTTAGCGGTGCTTCAAGTGCTGTTGTTGCCTGTGCCACTCTGTAAAAGATTTCTGATTTGGACCCTGTGTCTGTGATGATTGCACCAAGGTACTTGAAGCTGTTGTCAGATAATAATAATAATAATAATAATAATAATAATAAGACTTGTAATGCGCACATATCCACCCTGCTGGGTGTTCAAGGCGCAGTAAAACCAAAAACAAAACAAAAACAAAACACAACACAAAGAAAAACAGACACAACAAAATTAGTCATTGAAAACCTGTGACATAAGATAAGTTTTGAGAAGAGACTTGAATTTTGCAGTACAAACACAAGATCGAAGATTAAGTGGTAGAGAGTTCCAGATGCGTGGCGCGGCTACAGAAAAAGACCTGTCACCCCATGAGTGTCGAGACTTGGGTTCAATGAGGAGAAGCATAGAACTTGATCGAAGATTCCTTGATGGAGTGTAAACGTGAAGCAGTTCAGAAATATAGTGGGGAGCCTTGCCATTAAGAGCTTTGTGGACAATGAGCATCAGCTTGAAGATGATTCGTTGAGAGATAGGCAGCCAGTGTAATTGTTTTAGAATGGGGGTGATAGAACAGGATTTTCTAGACAGTGTCACAATGCGGGCAGCAGTATTTTGGAGCCGTTGAAGTCGGGAAATCTGGTTGTTAGGAAGACTGTAGAGAAGAGCATTGCCGTTGTCAAGACGAGAAGTAACAAATGCGTGAATGACCTTTTCAGTGGCACTTTTGTCCAAGTACTTGCGAATCTTACCTATATTCCTGATGTGATATGATGATAAACGAACAATGTTGTTGATGTGTGGCTGAAGTGTCATCGATGAATCAAAAATAACCCCTAAGTTCCGAGCTTTCAGCGAGGGAGCTATCCGAGCATCACCGATGGAGATGTATGGCACTGAAACCTTAGTTAACTGTTGACGTGACCCAAATAGAAGGAACTCTGTCTTATCATCATTTAACTTCAGGAAGTTTTGTTGTGTCCAACGTCGAATCTCTTGGATGCATTTCTCAAGTCTTGCAATAGATGCATTGGCGTTTTCTTGAGAAGATTTAAACGTGATGTATAGCTGAGTGTCGTCTGCATACACATGGTAATTCAGATTAAATTTCAGGATGATGTCACGAATCGGTAAAGTGTATAGCGTAAACCACTGCGGGCCGAGTACCGACCCCTGTGGCACAGAGTAGTTCAAAACAACAGGGTCGGATATCGCGGTGCCAATACATACATGCTGAGTTCTATTGTAGAGATACGATTTGCACCATGCTAGGGCTGTGTCCTCTATGCCAAGGTGATTCTGGAGCCGAGAGAGAAGGATGTTGTGATCGACAGTGTCAAAAGCAGCACTCAAGTCTAGCAGGACTAGTGCTGTTAGGTTACCATTGTCCATTGCAGAGAGAATATCGTTGCTCACACGGACTAGTGCAGCCTCGGTCCCATGGAAAGGCTTGTATGCTGACTGGAACAATTCGGACAGGTTGAAAGTATGAATGTGATCAGAAATACGTGATGAAACTACTCGTTCGATGACTTTTTCAAGATATTTTAAGTTTGCAACCGGTCTGTAGTTTTTGAATATCTCCTTGTCCAGGTTTGGTTTCTTGATGAGCGGCCTGATGTAGGAAACTTTGAGGCTATCGGGGAAACAACCGGAACTGAGGGATTCGTTTACAAGCTTAGTGATGTAGGGTACAAAAATATCGATGTTTTGCTTTATCATGGATGTTGACACTGGATCCAGCTCACAGGATTTTGAAGGAGATTTCATAATAACCCTTTGAATCTCAGCAACAGTCGCAGGCTCAAACACAGATAGTCTACACTCTGGTTGAAGTTGTGGCAATGTCTGCGGCACGTTGTAAGGGACTGATGAAAATGATGAGCGGATGTCTGAAATCTTGGTGACAAAGAATTTCTGGAACTCATTTGCTAAGTCCTGGTCATTGTAAGTGGATGGAAGGACAGGGGTTTTGGGTTTGAGCAACAACTTACCAATTATCTTGAAAAGCTTCTTTTGATCTCCTGAGGATTCTTGTACTTGAGATGAATAATGGATGATCTTTGCCTGGTTGATCAAATTCCTAACTACTTTACATTGGTTGCGATATTCTTGTCGTTGAATTGCCAATTTGCCATTTTTCCGCCACTTCCGCTCCAGTTGACGACAGATCTTTCTCGCTGTACGAATATCATCATTGAACCAGGAGACTTCAGTTCGGACCTTGACTGATCTCATTTTCCAAGGTGCGTATTTATCCAAGATGTCACTGACTGTACTCTCATATTGGCTGACATAGGAATCCAAGCAGTCGTGATCAACTTCTAGATTTGCTAAATGGGAGCCTATGTCGCGGAACACTTCGGTAGGATTAACATGTTTCCATTGTCGGCTCTTTATAGTAACGGTTGGGACTTTGGGCTTGCACAGACTCAAGTTACACATGACTGCATAATGGTCTGATAATCCAGGTAGAATAACAAAGTTTGAGACAATTGGTGGGGAGATTTCACGAGTTATGACAAGGTCTAGGCAATGACCGAGACGATGAGTCGGCTCCTTGATATGCTGGGTAAGACCAAAAGCCTGAAGTAGATGCTTAAACTGGTTTGCATTGGTGTTGTGGATGTCATCAACATGAATGTTAAAGTCGCCTGTGATGATGATTTCCGATGGATGAAGCAGATATTCCAAAATCAAATTCTCAAACTCCCTTAGAAAACTTGAGAAAGTCACATGTTGGCCGTTTGAATCTCTTTCAGGTCTGTATACAATGACAAGGCGAACAGATTTAGAGTTTCCGGAAACTTCAGCATGAAGAGATTCAAAAGTTGTGTACTGGACGTCATTACTTTTCACAGAGACGGATAAAGTAGATCTGTACAGTATTGCAACTCCTCCACCAGTCTTGTGAGGTCTTGGGATGTGATGAAAGTAGTAGCCAGCAGGGGTACACTGACGACATGTTAAGTTGTCGTCTGGTCTCAGCCATGTTTCTGAAACGGCAACAAGGTCCAGATCTTTTTGCAGAACAAAATCAGCAAAATCGTCATACTTGTTACAGATGGACTGTGTGTTTATAACACAAAGGCTGAGTTGAGATTTGGCTGGAGTCACTGGTACTGGAACAGATGGGAGTGTAACTTCGGGTACGGGGGGTTTATGAACAGTTCTACGGCGACCAGCTTTTTTACCACGATGTGTAGGTCGGTAAACAGTGCTGGGATTTACAAAAAGGCCAAGGTTCTGTAATGATAATATACAGGAAGGCAGAAAAGTTGTAGCACGTGTGGATGGGGCATAGCGGAGACTGAGAAGCTTGTTTCGTGAGTAGGAATTTGCAGAGTTTGGACTAGCTTCTGCTGAGTTTGAGTTATTGACACCTTCAGGGCCGGGATTTACAGCAATGTCACCAAAAATCACAATTTCCAAATGAAAAGTGGCTGGGGAGTTGTCATAGTAAGAAATAGGGCATTTCAGATATTTACGACACTGGATGAACTCTAGATGTGTCTTTGGCACAATTGATGCTGATGGAACAAAGCTGACCACAGATGAGTCAGTACAGTACAATGGTCTAGCAAGCAGAGAGAGAATGAAAAGGATACTTACCTCCATTGTCCCCAGATGGGCGAACAATGTCCATGGACTAGGTGGATGACTGCACAGGATGCAGCCACCTAAGTGTGTGTAAGCTTTATACACCAGAATTCTCAACTGAGACAGTGAAAAATTCCAACAGAAAAACACTATTTTCACAATTCAGATGACTCCAGGATACACAGAAAAGGTCCTGTAGATTCCAGGTGTAGTAACAAATCCAGTTGTATAAAAATAAGAACACAAATTGAGCAATATACTAAGAAATTAGCAAACAAACACAGAGCTGATTTGAGTGGCTGCTGTCAGGCGCTAAGTCAAATCTTGTCCATCTACTTGGAAGTTTTCTGAGAATGCCACTCTAATGGTTTGTCATGACCTGTTTTTGTGTGTGTGATGATTTCCATGCCATGTGCTCTTGATGTTGTCTCTAGACGCTCTCATGGTTGGTTAGTGTGTTCTCTGTGCCAGCCAAACCATCAAGGCCAATTTGATCTTTGTATAAAATATATGGCAAAGTTTTGTCAATGATTACACTTTTTAAGTCCCCATACACACTTTCACAAAGCAATTTGTTTCCAAAGTCTTATATATTTTATGTTATATTTGTTTGCATGATGCAGAATGTATATGCCAACTATTTGAACTTCCACAATGAGAGAGTCAAGAAACTAGGTCTTAATCCTATGACCTGTTCCTTCAATGTGGGTGTATTTGTTGCCAATGTCAGTCTTTGGAAAGAACAAAAGATCACTGCCAAGTTGGACTACTGGCTAGCTCTCAATGCAAAGTAAGTAATCAAATCAAGTCAATGTCAAGATTATAATTCCTGTGGACATCAGGCCTGTGAAATCTCCGCTTTAAAGCTGATATCCGTGTTTTTTTATTGATCAGGTTGATTTTTTATTTCTGCTTTATTTTATATTTTAATTGTTCATAATTTTTTGTTCTTCCCCCTTATATAAACTTGGCATTTCTTATACAAGCTTGGCAACAATAATGTACAACTACAATAATGTGAGATAAGCCTAGTTACTGGATTAATGGGGTGCCCCAATTCGAACAGCGTAAATGCGGGATGCGCACTCACTTTAAGTTTTACAATCATTCTTACAACATGTAGTGTTTCAGCTAATTTTGTAAGGGTCCACTCACTGGCCTGGTACATGTGCACCATTATTAATTGTGATACTTTTATTTATTTTGTGCAATGTGCAGGGATGATATATGGGGATCAGGGACTCTACGGGGTGGTGGTAATGCAGCACCACCCATGATGATTATCTTGTACAAACAACACACAGACATCCCACCAGAATGGCACGTCAGACACCTTGGTGAGTCTATACTAATTATATTGACTAGAGTGCTAACCTGTTAATATGAACTGAAGCCGTGTGAATCCATGTTTGTGTACAAACCTAAGTAAAAGCTTTACATTTTTAGGATTTTTTTACTGGCACTTAAGAGTATCAGCACTCTTTACCCCTCAGTCCAATAGGCATAAGGAGAATAAAAAGTAGTTGAAACCAGTGGTTATAAAATGCATGGTTAGAAGGATGTTTTAAAAAGAGAATATAACGATCCCCACAAATATGCCTCGAAATTGCACGGTTTTCCTAATATGAGGTTAACTAACACGGCACGCCATTTTAGAGTAAAGTTTTTGACTCCGTAAAATGGCCTACCGTGTTAGTTCACAAAGTAAAAGGAAAACCTTGAAAATTCAAGGCATGTTTGTGTGGATCGTTATATTCTCTTTTTAAAACGTCTTTCTAACCATATCGATTTTATGACAAACACTTTCCATAGACCAACTCGCCTGATCCAAGGCTACATGTCCCTTTAACACAGTCCTAATCATAGCATCAAAGAGATTGAGGCTTGCAACATAGCAACATCGGTGGGTCATCACCATTTGCCATTTGGTGATGACCCCTGCGCAAGCTCAAAGAATCATGCTAGATTCACCAACTCCAGAATCTTTGGACTCAAAATGATGTTATAAAACATTGTGAGAAACGGCTCCCTCTGAAGTAACGTAGTTTTTTAAGAAAGAGGTAAATTGTCACTGAATTGTTGAAAGACTTCAGGCCTAAAGCCTTTTATTAGGCATCTGATGAAAGCACACAAATTTGTGCAACAAGGGTGATTTTGTCTTGCAACTTAGATGACCAATTGAGTCAAAATTTTCACAGTTTTTTGTTTGTGTGGATGTGTTGAGATACAGCAAGTTGGAAGACTGGTCTTTGACAGTTACCAAAGGTGTCCAGTGCCTTGAATGCAGCTTGCCCTCTAATCCTGTCCCCGTATGCTCCCTCATTACTCTGAATGCCATAACCCAACCTTTCATTGAGACCATCATTTTGTCCTCACTTCTTTACTCTTATTGGATCGTAGCCACCCCATTGATTGTAAATAAATAAATGTGATTAGCTATAATTTCCTTGTTTTGTTTTATGTAATAAAAAGTAAAATCCTGTATTTTTTTCCCTTTTTGTTTTAACTATTTAGGTGTGACTTCAGGGACAAGATATTCAGAGAACTTTGTGAAATCAGCCAAATTACTTCACTGGAATGGTCATTTCAAGCCGTGGGGAAGAACTTCTCAGCACACCCTTATTTGGGAGAAGTACTTTCTGCCAGATCCTATGGGTAAATTTAAATTAGTCCGAAAGTACAATGTTGCTTAAAGTGGCCTCAACATCATGCCAATACAAAAGGGTCCAGAAAGATCACTGAATAAGTGTTTTCCGTTTACCTCAGCATCCAAAGTTTGGAACTTGTAATTAAAATATCAATACTGAGGATAACCAACACCACCTATTCTATCTAGCCCCCCCCCCCCCCCCCGAAAAGAAGAAAACATCCTTTTTACTCTATCCTATAATAAATTCTCTGAATGATAATTGTTACTCTTGTTCCTCCTGACAGTCGTAGACCGGAGGTTTGCAAAGAACCATATATTTATACATGCGTAGCAAAACTGTCTGAATGTTATCACATAATCCTTAGTAGGTCTGAGAAGCGTCACAAAGGCCGAGTCACACTGCAGCGATAACAAAAACGTTAATGATCACGCTGCAAAGAGAACGCACTCTATTGGTTGAATAAGCATGTGCGTATTCTGCGTGGAGCAATTCAACCAATTGAATGCGTTTTCTTTACGCCGTGATTGTTATCGTTTTTTTGTTATAGCTGCAGTGTGACTTGGTCTTAAGAGTTGCACCGGGTTAGTGCAACTTTCAAAATGAGTCATATTACATTGCCGCATACAACAACTTAAAGCCAAGAACGTTTTGATTGCTGATTGCTGACTCAATTGAGAAGTCACTTCCATTGACATTTATAGGTTCTGTAGTGTTGCAATGATTTGTGTACAAAACTAAATGTGTGACATTGCAGATGCCAAGAAATAAGAAATTATAGTTTTAAAATTAACTTTCAACATAAAATATTGCATTTGTAGAAGAACCAATTATTCAGAATGTTAAACTAATTTTGAGTAAAGTTTAGTCATTTAATTTAGTCTTAAAATGGCTTCTGAAAAACTATATGAAAGATGAGAAGTGGTGGCATTGAAAAGACCTGGGATGCGTTCCATTTAGTCAATGTCACCCTTAAAGTTTGACAGTCCTGTGTCCAAAACTGACATGCACATTCACATTTATTTGTCAATCATTTTGCTGAATTGTTAAAGGCAGTGGACACTTTGGCAATTACTCAAAATCATTGTTAGCATAAAAACTTACTTTGTATCGAGCAATGGAGAGCTGTTGATAGTATAAAACATTGTGAGAAACGGCTCCCTCTGAAGTAACGTAGTTTTTGAGGAGGAATTAGTTCCTCATTAAAATATTTGAATTGAATTCGAGACTCAGCTGAGGTTTTGAGTTCCAGGCATCTGAAAGCAAACAACTCATGCCACACACAAGGGTGTTTTTTCTTCTATTATTGCAACTTCGACAACCGATTGAGTTCAAATTTTCACAGGTTTGTTATTTTATGCATATAATGAGATACACCAAGTGAACTACCAAAGGTGTCCAGTGTCTTTAACAACTATTCCGTCAGTTGGTCAATGTGTTGTCTGCTCTTGCAAGTATTAGAGAATATTCAGTAATCACTTTAATCAATATATCAAAGTATTTTTGTAATGAGATGATTTGAATAGGATTTTTGTATCAAACATTTTTAACTTTCATAGACTTGCCAATACTTACATTTACTTTTTAAAAGTTGCCCAATTTACGCACACCTCCTGGTCAATGGGTGAATGTCACAATTATTTAAATTGCAAGTAGGCCAACGTTTGCAATGTTCACCAGTGTGTAACGCAGTTTTTCCACCAGGGTGCCCAATTTTTTGTCTGTTGTTGCAAACCTTTCGAACAGCCTAAATTTTACCCTCGTAATATTTGAGCCTCTTGCCAATTGAGTATATTATTTGCTTAAAGGGACACGTTGCCTTGGATCAAATGGTTTCAGACACTTTTCATAAACCAACTCGCCGGATCCAAGGCAACGTGTCCCTTAAAGCAACTGGACCAAGGACATTCACCTTGATGAATGTTACAATTCATTTTAGAATTTAATAATATCCAGGAAAGGGGGGGGGGCTGTATCTTATGAACAAGCTGATAATGATTTTCATTTTTATGAACACGAGTTCAGATTTCACTAGTATGATATCTTGCCAAGAAAATATCGGTGCTTTTACAGGTTTATCTTTTAATTATGTAAATTAGTTTTTATCTTTTTAATCATAGCTAACAACAGGGTACTCATGACATTATAATTGTATGTTTAATTTTAAAAACTCGAAATGTTAGTGTTTTATAAACTAGTATTATTTTAAAGTTTTGCCTCTCATGACATGCCATTTTAATGTGACTGAATAACTAGTGTCAGGACCATTAAATGTACCTTTACTACCCTTCTAGGGCAATATCATGATAATAAAACATCATTTATCAAATTTCAAGCACTAATGTATTCGTATAAGGGTAAACTAGTTTTGAGAGTAGTTAATTGGCCCGTCTTTTTGTGCTATGAGTGGACCAAGAGCAAACCAAATTTGTTTGAAAATAAAAAAGTGGTGTTCCAATCGTTACAATGTATATTTCTCTCAGCCATATCTCTCTCATGGTTAAATCATTGGAGGTACAGTTGCATGATTGAATCATCATCCATGATTAAATCATTCTCCATGATTGAATCCTTCCCAATAGACCTTGAGTTCGTTTTTGGCGGCTGTAACCAATAATTGTTTCTGACGTCATAACCAAAACGGTAACCGAGCTTACAACTCGGTTATCGTTCAGTCTGAACAGCAGAACCAACGACCAACAACCGAAACAGTTTTTGGTTGGGGTCGCCAAAACGCACTCCTTATTGCCATTCCCGCTCGCTGATTATTCTCAATTGTCGAAAGGCATCCTGGGAAGGAAAAAGGGGCTTTTCTGGGCTCGATTTCACAAAGCATTAAAACCCATCGTAAGTCAAATTGTCAGTATCACCAAAGTGATTTGTATTGTGATATCACACTTTACTTAGCAACTGCGATTGATTTGCAGTTAATATCTATCGTATTTTTTTTTTTTTTGTGAAATCGACCTCGGCACATAGATTTAAGATTGATCGTAACTGCAAATCAACTGTAGTTGCTAAGTACAGTGTGATGTCACAATACAAATCACTATGGAGATACTGACACTTAGTCTTGCCATGATTTTTAATGCTTTGTGAAATCGGCCCCAGTGTTCGATTTCGATGTCACAAAGAACCTAGATTCATGGTAAGACAAATTGTCAGTATCGCCATAGTGATTTGCACTGTGACATCACACTTTACTAAGCAACTACGATTGATTTGCAGTTACGATCAATTAGAGCTATTTTTGTGAAATTGGCCCTAGGGCTCGACTTCACAAAGCACTAAGATTCATCGTGGTGAGAGTTGTACCTATCGCTATAGTGGTTTGTTTTGTAACATCACACTTTGTGAAATCGGCCCCAGTTGCTAACTAAAATTTACATATTGTGTAAGAGTCTTTGTACAGCATTATGCTCATCACTGGCTAAAGTATCTTTCCGTCTCTGATATTCTTTGTAGTCCTCCATGTTAAGGTCATCGTATTTACGAATGATGACGTACTCTCCGTTGATTTTTAGGCCATCACATAGCAACAGATACCTTGTGTCAAAATCTTTGACTTTTATCAGCCATCTGGAGAGAAACAAATAATTGATCTTTATTAGAGGCCAAATTGATAAGGGCTATGAACTCCATGTTGAACAGTCCTTTCCCGGTCATTTACAGCAGTTTCACGCATTTTCCCCTAATCCTTTCAAACCTGGGTTTCTTTAACAGAAGAATCCTCCCATTCTTGAGCAAGTACACCTCCAATTGCTTGTCCGAGGAACCTCTTGAAGGATTCGGATACTTTTTCAAAATGTCCACAGATTTACGTTAAACTTACAGGGTCACAAAATAGTTTTTGTCTCATGAGACCAAAACTATTTTAGCATGTAAAATCCCCTTAACCAGTTATAATATTATACCAAAACCATAGCATAACTGGTTAATACGTTTTTACATGCTAAAACTGAGACGAAAATTATTACTTTTACTCATTTCTCAAAAACTACAGCACCTCAGTAAGTAAAATTTCAAGGGAAGCTTTCTACTATCATAATCTTAAAACTGTGTAAGTTTAATGTAAATCTGTTGACATTGTGTTTTTTTTTAAGAAAAAGTACATGTACCCTTTAAAGGGAAGGTACACGTTTGGTAGATGGGCAAAGACCAGTCTTCTCACTTGATGTGTATCCCAACATAAGCATAAAAAACAAGCCTGTGAAAGTTTGAGCTAAATTGGTCATCGAAGTTGCGAGAAAATGACGAGAGCTTGAAAAGACTTCTGGCTAGAATTCTTTTATTATTTTAGTGAGAAATTACCTCTTTCTCAAAATCTGTGCTACTTCAGAGGGAGCCGTTTCCCACAATGTTTTATACTATCAACAGCTCTCCAATGCTCGTTAATATTTGTTTTGAGTAATTTGCCAAACGTGTACCTTCCCTATAAATTTGACGAGAGCCAGTCCAAATCCTGTTATTTGCAGCGACCACAATTTTATTATTTCTTAGTAATTATGAATAGTATAATAACTGCATCAGGGATATTTAATAAACTCTATTTTGTTGTACCCTGCACCATGTGGGGTTAAATGGGCACTACACAGCCTGTATTGATTTGAACCCATGACCGGGGTAAAAACCGAAACATGCAATAATTCATTTTATCAATACAAAATCAAATGCTTTATTCTCAGCATATCATAATATCACATTTCTCCCATGTGAGTTACATACTTGGATCGGTGGTTGCCATGCTAAGCTTGGTTGGTTATGTTTATTTACTACAGCAGCCGATTTCACGAAACGCTAGGATTAATCCTATCTCGAGTTAGGACGAGTAACCCGTCCTAACTATGGGTTCAATGCGTCCTATGTATTTGGATACGAAACTGAACCCGTCCTAAGTCCTAAGATTAATCCTAAGTTAGGAAGACTTTTGTGAAATCGACGGCAGCTGGCCATATAAGGCAATTTTGGGGCGGATCTGCAGGATCAAGCCAGCAACCAATCAGCAATGACATATTGAATTGGATAGTGATTGGTCATAAGTTACACATATAAGATATGTCAGCCAATGAGTGCACAATATAGGATGACATTTTTTGGAGGGAGTTTTGCTTGCTTGAGTGTCACTTTGTCACAACTTGTGGACTTCTTGTCAAACCTCTTGTCTTGTTTTTACTGCACACACCGCCGCCATGGGCTATAAACATATAGACCCTATGCATCCATGCATGCTCCTACTCAAATTTTATATTTTCAAGGAGGGACTTAAAATTATTGGCATCAGGGGCTGATTTAACTTGTGGCAGGAGTGAGTTCCAGATTGGTATAGTTCTTGGATACAAGGAGCAACGGTAGCAGTCTCTGTTTGATCTCCCCTACTACCTTTGAAAGGGTAATTTTTGCAGAAAATCATAAATTGTATCACATCATTTCTAGTGGGTAACCAAGGTTATGTAAAGTAATTTGTTTTTTTCTTACGAAAGCGCCATCCGTATTTCGGTCGGGCTATCTTACCTGGCCCCTCGTTCTCCAACTTGGGGATTTTCTGATGGGTGCCGAGGACATCATTATTACGGGGGTCGGGGTAAGAATGATATGTGAGAATCATGAAACAATAAATGTGAGCATGGGCAATGCTAGTCAGTTACCCACGGGGTTCTGTGTGCTGCAATGCGGCTATTCATCATACTATAAGATTAGTGAATAGACATTTCAGATTGGCTTACCTGTTGTTGATGCCCGCTGTGCCAAGAATCACATTCATGTCAACAAATTGAATACTTTCAATGTCGTCAATGCTAACGGTGTGCATTGATTGGATAGCCTTGACGATGTCGTGATGATTTAAGTCCACTCCGGGGTAAGCAAAGCAGATTGTGAGAGGTGACAAAACTGGAGGCTCTGTGAAAAAGCGGATTTTGCGGAGCGAAAATTCCGCCGACCTTGACTTGTGTTTTTTCCGACGATATCTTGAATGCAGAGGAGTGTTTCTTGGTTGCTGGTTATCAATACTGGCCACAGTACTGTCGTGTGATCTAGATCGTCTATAAATTCAATCCAAAACAAACAAATAAACGTATTACTAGCATCTTATACTTCAAGAACTGGCCGTGGTACTCTCTAATGCAAAAGAAAGAAAAGGCACTCTTTGAAGAGCCATAAGGGACAACTCTTTTTCGAGTGGTCTTCGCATCTTTTTGAGTGATGTTTCACTCTGTCCTGGAGTGAAACTCCTCTAAAAGAGTGAAATAATCACCACTCTTTTTAAAGAGCCATATGAGGAACAACTCGAAATGTAAAGAGTGGTGTTTTTCACTCTTTTACATCTAGAGAGGGGCCCTACAGGGGCGAAGTTGATGTAGTCTATGGTGAGAAGAGGTTTCATAGTGCGCGGCCCGCCCCCTGTTCTACTCTTACACTTGATCCCTGCCGTTCAGTGTTTAAAATCAATTGGCCAGCAGTGTGATTGGTTCCACCAAAATGTACCTTTTGATGGGGGTATGGATATAACGTTTTGCTGAATGCCTACACATAATAACTGCATTACAATGCGTAATATTGAAAAAGAAATTGACAACTATAATATAACTAAATTTATAATCTTTGTGGAGTTATGCGGCAATCGGAATGCCACGCGCGCCATTGCCTAGAAATCGTGTAGGCCTAACTGATACTTCTCAATCCAAAACAAGTTCAAGAGAAGAGAAATACGATCATCATATTCTTACCCAAACAAACTGTTCTGGATCCGAGTAATGAGTGGAAGTTTTACTTTTTCTTGCTTCCGTGCAGTACCATCCGGCGTCTTGGCAAATCGACCACCGCTAGCAAGAGATGGTGATGGTGTGACAACCGATCGGGTCTGCTTATTTCCCAGCTGGTTTGAAGTGTTCAAGACGGGTACACTTTTGGCTCCTGATCGATCATCCTCCTCATCTGGTTGGCCTACATTAGCAGTTAATCGATTTCTGGAACTCGATATTGGCATCTTCCTACCAACAACAGACGGAAAAAACAAAGATGGCAACTCACAGGATTTCATTTTGCACGTGTCCTTTCTAGTTAATTTAGAGTTTTTATGAACAGGAACATCGCAAGACGTTTTCGACTGTTTATAAAGCCATTATTTGGAAGTGATGCTATAGCCACCGGGCAAGTAACAGTTTTGATGATCTTCTCGGCAAACCACAAGGGTGACATCACCAGGCTGGCGTTGGTTAAAAGAAAATTTGTCCGACTTTCACAAATAAAGAAATTGTGGTTTAGAAACTATTCAACAATGTTCTAGTCATTTTGAAATCCCTTGGTTGGTATGACGAACCAGTAACCAGACCACGATGACTTTTACTGCAACCAACGAAGTAAATCGACGAGCTCTTAAACTGTTATTACAACAGTTTGAACACTATCGGTTTGGAATCCAAACATCGTCAACAAAGGTACAAAATGACGTGCGCACAACGTATTGAAATTCCAAATAGCAGTTTGATGTTTTCGCTTTATGCAGCTGTATATAGGCCTAACTAGGAAATTATTTTCGTTCTGTTCAAAGGCTACAATCAATCAACCCTAGCGAACAATGACTCCAGCTGGTGTATATAACTGTGCAAATTAACAGCAGCAAACTGTCTCTCATCCACGCAGGTGAATGGTGTCCCAAAGTGAATCGTAAAATGCAAACTGAGTGCTGTATTAAAAATCAACCTTTAAAATTGAATATGGTCACGTCTGCGTTTTGGAACGACTTTTTGATAACCAAGTTGATGAAACAATTTTATGGCAGTATTTCAGTTGCAGGTATATGCACAAATCTTGTTTATGTTTACGTTTACTTTCAATTAAACAACACCCAACCACCAGCTGCCAAATTATATCATTTAGCGGCCGGCCATTTAAGGGAGTCAACATATTTACTCCCATAAATGCGACCGTGTTAGTCGAAGAGGTAAAAAGAAAACCGTGCATTTTCGAGGCATGTTTGTATTCTACTTTTGCAACATCTTTCTACCCTTATGCATTTTATAACAAACGGTTACAAACTCTTTTCAAAGACCAACTCGACCGATCCACGGCAACGTGTTCCTTTAATGTAATAACCAAAATACTGTATGCCACATCTGCTAGCGTCGAAACGTCGGCCCTGCACTGACAAGTGGTTGCTTCATTTCAATTTATAAATGTATCCATTAAAGACAGTGTACCTTTGGTAACTATCAGCCACAAGTCTTCTCGCTTAGTGCACGCTTCCCAATTTGCATACAATAAACCTGCGAAAAAATGGGCTCAATATCGGTAAATCAATCAATCCAAGTAACAAGAAAATATTTAAAGAAAAAATGTACCATTGTTGCATTTATATTGTGTGCAGGAAGAGTTTTCAACAGGTTGATCTGCAATGTTTAAATAAACACGTTGCCTTGGATCGGGCGAGTTGGTCTATAAAAAGCGTAACCGTTTGTTATAAAATGCATGGTTAGAAAGATGTTTTAAAAGTAGAATAAAACGATCCACACAAATTTGCCTCGAAATTGCGTGGTTTTCCTTTTACTATGCGAACCAACACGGTCGGCGATTGAGAGTCAAACATTTGACTCCTAATAGGCCTAAATGGCCGACCGTGTTAGTCGAAGAAGTAAAAGGAAAACCGTGCATTTTCGAGGCATGTTTGGTGATCGTTCGTCGTGTTCTACTTTTACAACATCGTTCTACCCATGCATTTTATAACAAACGGTTACAAATGCTTTTTTATGACAAACTCGTCCGATCCAAGGCAACGTGTTCCTCTAATGCTTAATTCCTTGAAGCTACCTGTCGGTAACTGTTCACAATCTCACTTATTGTATATTTTCCAAGATTATGGTTTATTGGATGTCTGGTTCCCGAAGCCGAAGTCAACCTGCTGTACCTAATAACCCTCGTCAACCAATGGGGATCACACAACAATAATTGATGATTAAAGCCTTGGAAGTAGCAGCCATGGGATCTCCTGAATGGGACTATACTATAGATTACGATCTAAATGTTAAATTAAAGCAATGTATGTCATAATGTCACCTACATTTTGAGACTTCTTTAAAGGGTCTATGTAACTTTTGTAGGACAAAAAACACAATGTCCGCAGATTTACACTAAATTTACACAGTGTGAAGATAATGATAGTTGAAAGCTTCCCTGAAAATACTACGTGCTGGGGTGCTGTAGTTTTGGGGAAATGCGTAAAACAATGTCACATTATTTTAATCATTTACAAACGTATTTTCGTTACATTGTTTTACTCATTTCTCAAAAACTACAGCACCTCAGTAAGTAATATTTTAAGGGAAGCTTTCTATCATCATAATCTTCAAATCCTGTAAGTTCAATGTAATTCTATGGACATTTTGAAAAAGTACCCAAACCCTTTAAAAACTCTGAACACCTTTGGTAATTGTCAAAGACCCTTTTTTCAGAGGGAGCCGTTTCTCACAATGTTTTATATACTATATACTATTGCTTGTTACCAAGTAAGTTTTATGCTAACAATTATTTTGAGTAATTACAAATAGTGTCCACTGCCTTTAAAGACACTGGACACTATTGGTATTTGTCAAAACCAGTCTTCTCCACTTGGTGTATCTCATAACAAATCTGTGAAAATTGGTTGTCGAAGTTGCAAGATAATAATGAAAGAAGAAGAAGCACCCTTGTTTCACGAAGTGGTGTGCTTTCAGATGCTTGACTTCGAGACCTCAAAAACCTAATTCTGAATCTGAGGTCTAAAAGTCAAATTCATGGAAATTAACTTCTATCTCAAAAACTTCGTTACCAAGTAAGTTTTTATGTAAACAATTATTTTGAATAGCCTAACAACCAATAGTGCCCACTGCCACTACATAATAAAGCCAAAGGTCTCACGTAGACATACCTCTCTTCCTGTTTCCTGTGTTTTACAGGTCTCTTAATTAAACAAAATAGTACAGGACTTCTTCGTCAGTGTTCTTGTTTTGCAGAAGCGATCAAAAGATGATATGCATATGTGACGGGTTTGCCAACGATCCGTTTACTCTTGTCTTTCTTTCTGGACCGACTTTCGCGCAAAGAAAACGAACAAGGCGCGATGTAGAATACCCAGATTGGCCGCGCGTTCCACTGCCTTTGTAGAACAATATTTGGTTCTATGGACGCAGTAAATGTAACGTGCTTAAGGCGACGGGCAGAAAATACAATGCCAATTTCGTGATGTCATACAAGGGCGGCCTCCCCCTCACACACCTAGAGGTAAAGAGCGGCCGTTCATTGGCCGAACCTGTGCACTGCGCGTCGCCTTAAGCACGTGACCCCCACTAGCTGACTCGCGGCCGAGTCGTTATCTATGGGTATTATTCGATTTTAATTCCATCTCTATTAATAAATTGGTATTATATTCTATATCTATGGCAGCACCACGCAATGCCCGCAGCGATTGCTACTGCGCATGCACCCCCGCAGAAACAACGGAGAAAGAAAACTCAAATGATGTTATCGGATTTGTTTTTCTTTCTTAAAGGTGGTTTTTATTACACTGTTAATCCCTAATGAAAATATGCATGTTTTTAAAAAGTTGCGTATGAAGCGAAAATACAACTCATACAACTACATTAAATTCCAGTAAACATACATGTACGTTATAACTAATCTTAAAACTTTGGGCAAATAAGAACATTGGTGCGTTCCACTCGCGCAAACGTTGCCAACAGTTGCGCACGTTCGCCAACAATTTCAAGTGGAACGAGTTGTTCGCCGCCACCGTTGGCAACTTTAGGCGAACATACTTCTGAGGTGTTGGCGAGTGGTTTTTTAAAATGGCGGACAACAAGCATACGGTATTATTTCCTTTTCACAAACATAATTACATTGTATTTTCGGTGGATGATAATGCAGATTTGGAATAACAAAGGTAATTAGTTGATGTATTAATGTCAAAAAGATGACTATTGCAGCAAAAACAAAGTAATAAAAAAGACCTACGTTTGGTTGGCGAGCGCCATCTTCATTTCAGGGCGCCGCCATATTGACATCGCGTATACGCACCAATCGTTCAAAAGATAAAAAACGTTTGCGCGAACAGTTGCGAGTCGTTTGCGCGAGTGGAACGCACCTCTGCCAGTTCTAAAACAACCTGTATTTCAATAAAAAGGTATTAAAGGGGCGGTGCCGTCATAAACACATGTAATAGACCCTTCCCATGAAATATGTAAATTGCACATAGCGCGTGCGCACTAACGTTTTGGTTGGCAAAATGAGGGAACATCGCGCTGTTTTGTACACGGCTAATGGGTGCGTGACACAGACGCGATTGCGCGTCTGCTTAGTGCACAACTCTATGGCGTTTGCCAACCAACAGGGTCTGTACGCATGCGTGAATGTAATTAGCATATTTCATGGGAAGGGTCCATTATAAACTCTCCCCGACTACTAATGCACGAGCAATGTGAACGTGAACGTCAGAAATGTGTCATTAAAATCTCACGTTTTTAGCATACGTGAAGTTACCATTTTTCACGTCAGGTACATACGTGCAGTCGTCATACGTGAACATAAAATAAGCCAAAATTGGTGACGTTACCTAGAAACAAAACACTTTTTTTTACGTCCACGTTTACGTTTTTGCTCGCGTGACGTGCGGCTTTTATACAAATATTGACTGCTTCGAGTGGTATGGTTAAAACTATGACTCCCGAGGTGATCCCCGGGAGCGTTCTATTTTAGAAAATAGAACGCTACGGGGATCACCGAGGGAGTCATAGTTTTTAACCATTGCACGAGTAAAAGCAGTCAATATTTGTTTTATAACACCCCAAACATTTCTAAATACTGTACTATTATTATTAAGTTACAGACCTGAATGCTACAATCCACGGACGACGCGAATACAGATTGCAAACACTTTTACTGTGCTGCATGTAGTGTCGTGCAATCCGAAATGGTTACAGACTATTTATTTGTCATCCTCGTACACGCAACGGACGTCTGGGTACTGCACGCCGTGTGCTAGTCTTCGGACTAGCGCGTGGCAAACCGACGCACTATCACACGGCCGTCGTCTAGCAAAACTAAGACATGTCATGTGACGCGCTCTAAACCAATGAGCAGGCAGAATACTTGCAAGGGGTGTTATAAATCTCGCTAATGTATCATAATGGGGGAGCCACATCCAGGCAGGGAGTGTACGCGCGTGCAGGAAGTGATGCCATAGATGTAGAATTTTAATAACTAGATCGGCCGCGCGTACATACGCGCCATTGCCTGTGTAGAACAAGTTTTGGTTCGCCATGGACGCGGTAAAAATTTCACGTTCGAAAGGCGACGCGCGAAAATGAACACGGGAGATATGCCTTTGACGCGCTAAATGTCGCGTGCTGACGGCAAAAAGTCACGTGCTGACGGCAACGCACAGAAAATGTACGCGTGGCCGATCTAGTTATTCTATTCTTTATCTCTGAGTGATGCGAGTTTATAATTCCAAGAATACGCCTCTCTTAAAGGCAGTGGACACTATTGGTAATTACTCAAAGTAATTATTGGCATAAAACCTTTCTTGGTGACGAGTAATGGGGAGAGGTTGATGGTATAAAACATTGTGAGAAACGGCTCCCTCTGAAGTGCCATAGTTTTCGAGAAAGAAGTAATTTTCCACAAACTTGATTTCGAAACCTCAAGTTTAGAACTTGAGGTCTCGAAATCAACCATCTAAACGCACACAACTTCGTTTTGCAAGGGTTGTTTTTCTTTCATTATTATCTCGCAAGTTCGATGACCGATTGGGCTCAAATTTTCACAGGTTTGTTATTTCATGCATATGTTGAGGTACACCAACTGTGAAGGCTAGTCTTTGACAATTACCAATAGTGTCCACTGCCTTTAATATTTATGCATGAGGTACGTCACAATGCTAACTCAAAACGAGGCGATGGGCGCAGCCACTGCAAGTGATGGGGGAAGTGCACCCATAGCCTCATTTTGGGTAAGAACTATGACGTCATGCATAAGTATTAAGAGAGGCGTATAGCGGCCACAGCGGCTTCCTTAATTGATAACTTATACGCCTCTCTTAATACTTATGCATGACGTCATAACAAATGTAAAGGGTTAGAGTTTAATATGGTTCATCAAAAATCTCCTAAACAAAAAAACATTATTGACTGGAATTAAAAAAAGTAGCTGTCATGATCTTGTGACTTTCTCTGTCAAATTTTAGACTCACAATGTGACCTATAAGCTTTCTTCTTTGACAATACGGTTATAGTCCAATTTGTATTTGAGTTTATTGTGGACGTTTATAATTTGGAAGCCCTTTCTAGTCAGGTCGCATAATTATTCTGACATCACTTTGTTCTTTCATTATGTGCATACGTCCGTGGGTTCACGAAAAGAATTATGCTCAAGTTAAATCCAATGTTAAATGAGTTTACAAGTCTCACAAATAATGTGCGGATAAATTGCACAAGTCACGTTCTCTTGACATTGTGGTGAATCTGATGTTTTTGTTTGTAAAGTCTACTCTCTTAATGTAAAAGAGTGAACATTTTACTCTCTTGTCCGAGTGGTGGCATTTTCGCTCTTTTGAGAGTGAAAGTCAAAATGTGTCACTTTTCTAGTGAAATGTGAACGAACTTTACTCTAAGTCGAGTTGAAAGTACACGTCTTTCTCTAAAAAGAGTTTTCCGCCGTTTTCATATGGCTCTTTGCAAGAGTGATATGGCGGACAAAACGAGTGGTTTTTCACTCTTTTATATTAAGAGAGTAGATTCTTATGCATCTTCGCTTCATCAAAGCCCGGGACACGCCCAGTAGTGTTTAAAAATGTATGTTATATAAAAATGTGACATAGTTAATAATATACCTCAAATAGATTCCTCTAATCTGATTTGTTAAAAATTGTGTCACATAGCTTGGAGATGACGTCATAGATATCTGTGCCTGGGGCACAGCATTCAACTGTGCTCGCCCTCAAAATAAAGAAACAGTCGCAAATAACAGGTCGCTCGTGTGTATACTGTACATGTATACGACTAGCGAACTGCGACCTTTCTTCGCAGACGAACTTTCACCGTACAGTCAGGGTCATTGATTTGAAAAATCAAGTTATTATTCGGTATATAAATAAATTTTGGCTGCTTAATAATCGGGGCACAGTTAAAACTATAGTTGGCCATCGGTGGTGTCAAAACCATGACTATGCCCGAGGCAAAACTGAGTAGTCATGGTTTTGACATCTTTGGGCCTGTAATTGTAACTGAGCCCCTCATTTAGTAGCCAATATTTTAATAATATGTAACATAATATGACATCGCAACAACAAGCTGAGACTTACATTGCAAACACATAATCACAGTCAATTGTGTGATGATGTCCCAACCATTTCTAAACACTAAATACTCCCGCCGATAAAGTAGTGACATCACAGCTCTTCAGAGCAACATACATAGGCAGTAAAGTATATAGGTCCCTTGGTGTTGTAATTAACCGGTCAATAAAAGCAAACAGTGTGAAGGATGTCTCGGTTGCATTTCCTCTCAAACTGGAGCAACAGTTCGTCTATTTCCTGGTCAAGGTCCGTACTTTTTTCAAGCTGGAAGAAAAGAAAACCCAACATGGAATATTGTTAAAATATGTAACCAAACACTATTTTATACGTTTTTAAAGGCAATGGACACCTTTTGTAATTGTCAAAGACCAGTCTTGTCACTTGTTGTATCTCAACATATGTATAAAATAACAAACCTGTGAAAATTTTGACTCATTGGACGTCGAAGTTGCGAGAGAAATGGTAGAAAAACACCATTGTCGCAAAAGTTGTGTGCTTTCAGATGACTGAATTCAAGACCTCAGCGGGTCTCAAATTCAATTCTATTTAGTGAGAAATTTACTTCATTCTCCAAAACTTTATACTTTAGAGGGAGCCGTTTCTCACAATGTTTTATAATATCGACAGCTCGCCATTGCTTGTTACGAATTACTGTTTTTATGCTGACAATTATTTTGAGTAACAACAAATAGTGTCAATTCTTACCGGTAATTACGGTATTTACCGGTAATATCTGTTCGATGAACCAAAATAAATAACATAAAGCTTACTTTAATTCTTACTTTTTGGCAAAGCTGGTAAATGACGAAGGCCCCTAACGTTGCCTCTTCGTGGTTATCCATAATTTCAATATTCACCACGTGTACTGGGTCCATCGTTTCCTGCACTCTTGAATTGAAATCTGCAAAAGATACAAGGTGTTCAATAATTAGTAATTGTATAACCATGCGTATTGATGTCGCCTTCCGGTTCACTAAGCAATGTTCTTAGTAAAGATACGTTTCAATACTGTTCAGTAATTAAAGCCATTATACACTTTCCGGTACAGAAATAAAAAATTTAAAAAATCACAGATTTACAAATAATTCATAGGGTTTACAGAAGATAATGGTGAAAGACTTCTCTTGAAATATTGTTCCATGAAATGCTTTACTTTTTGAGAAAACATTAAAACAATATCAATTCTCGATAGCGAGAGTTACGGATTTATTTTAAACACATGTCATGACACGGCGAAACGCGCGTAAACTCATGACCGATTGAGCCTAAATTTTCACAGGTTTGTTATTTTATATATAAGTTGTGATACACGAAAGTGTATAATGGCTTTAAAACATCAACAATATGGTGTTATATGATGATTTGCATTGCATGGTGAGGTATCAATATTTGGTTTGCGGTAAACACCATGTGTGTATCTACTTGCCAGGTAGAGTTTGTCTTTAGAGAACTGTCTTGTATATTCTACTACCGCAGAGTAGATTTATCTGGTCTTTCGGGACACTTTTTGAAAAGAATTGAATTACAAAGAACCTGAAAACTGCTACTACTACCTTGGCGGAAGGTGTAGAAAATCAGCTGTAACTTTTACTTTAAGTTCTCAAAACTGGTCTCCATAACAACAGTGTTGTTATGGAAACATGTTAAAATATGCAATTGCGTTATCCCAAGGTAGGCATATTATATAATTATAGTTTTTGTTTTGGGTTTTTTTGCTGTTATTTTTTTTCAATTGGTTGATTTAATTAAGGTGTATAAAGGTGAAGATTGACATCGCCAACACATTCTAAATAGCCGATGACATCATTGTGAAAAAGATGGGGACGTTCGTTTTCATACGGGGATGTTTTGGTTCATTCCCGCTTTTCAACATTTTTCCCTTTTGGAACGCATAAAGACTTGTCATTTATGGAAATGCAATGTCGTCATATTTAAATTTCACTCTGAAATAACCAGGGAAAAAAGAACCAATCGTGAAGGCAAACTAAAAGTTGCCATATATTCACACAAGATTCTTTTCTGGCAGTTATGCTCTAAACAAAAAATGTTTATCTTGTCTGGGGTCCTTTGGGGACAAGTGTCCATGTTTTCATTTTTGTAGTTCGTTAATTTTGTGTCTTGTTTATAGTTTGCATGTTGTTGTTTTTTTCTGTTTATGGGCGTTTGATTGCTTGTTTGTTCTGTGCGTTCTTTCGTTTGGTTGTTGGCCTGTTTTTTAAGTGTAAATGTTTGTCCTTTTTTTCTCACAAAATTGATTTGACATTTTCCTTAAAAATAATGATACACTGCTTTTATATAACGCCTCACACTTTATAGTCTCGAAGCGCTTAAAGGAACACGTTGCTTTGGATCTCTCGAGTTGGTCTTTGAAAAGCGTTTGAAACCGTTTGTTACGAATTGCAAATGGTTAGATAGATAATTTAAAAATAGAATATAATAATCCACACAAGTATCACTCAAATTTGCACGGTTTTCCTTATACGTCGCGAAGAAACACGGTCGGCCATTTATGGGAGTCAAGAATGGTCGACCGTGTTAGTTCGCGACGTAAAAGGAAAACCGTGCAATTTCGAGTGATACTTGTGTGGATTATTATATTCTACTTTTAAAATATCTTTCTAACCATATGTATTTCATAACAAACGGTTTCAACTGCTTTTAAAAGACCAACTCGTCCGATCAAAGGCAACGTGTTCCTTTAACAAGAACAAACATACGGCGGTTTCAAAATAACGTGTAAAGACAAAGGGACGGACAATTGGCATTGCCAATTTATTGTAAATACCTTCTAAAACTTGGTCGTAGACTCTTTCTTCGGCCGTTACGACTAAGTCAAACTTCTCCTTGCTATTCTGGAACCTCTCAGGTCGTTTTTTGATTCGTCTATTTCTATCAAGCATAGACAAGATGCCATTTCGTGTGTAGCTGATGTAAAAGGGTTGGTCAAGGAAATACGCAACACAGATATGCACAAATAAAGGTGTCAGTTTACTTCAGTGTTATTTTTACTTTTGGTAATAATTACCATTAAATACGGTAATGTTTCCCCAAACATCGATGAATGATGGAATTAGTATTTCGCCCAACAAAAGCCTATACTTTAGTCAAAAGCCAGCATTGACATGCAATAAAGCTTCTTGAAAACAGCAGATTACACATTAAATACCTGTACCGTTAACAAAACAAAAAAAGAGGGAAAAGTACGTTAGTTTCACAATATTACTCAAACAACATGACACAAATACTTTTCTTGAAAGATGGCGCGGTCTTGTTCTTGTTTTTGCATTAATATTGCTATAAGTTAATTGGGACACGTTGCCTTGGATCGGGTGAGTTGGTCCACGAAAAGCATTTGAAACCGTTTGTAATAAAATGTATATGGTAAGAAATATGTTTTAAAAGTTATAACGAGCCACACAAACATACCTCGAAATTGCATGTTTTTCCTATACGTCGTTAACTAACGCGGCACGCCATTTTTAATTTGGTGGAGTCAAGTTTTTGACTTCATAAAATGGCCGACCGTAATAGTTCGAAGTAAAAGGAAAATCACGCAATTTCGAGGCATATTTGTGTGGATCATTGTATTCTACTTCCAAACCACCTTTCTAACAATATGCATGTAACAGCAACAGACGGTTTCAACCGCTTTTCATAGACCAACTCGACCGATCCAACCAAGGCAACGTGTCCCTATATATAATGTAAATTCTAGCTGTAGTAAAACATAACAAAGGTCTATCGCCAAAATCTTAGAGGAAACACAGTTTGATGCTGAATTTGTTTTCTTTCTTTTCCTGGGTGTCGGGCGGGGCGTGGGTTCTACATGAAGTCAGTACGAAATTTTATTTTTGTTTAAAAACCTGGGAGCACACTTTCCTAACCTGCCGATTAGGTTTCAAATTTTATCCAGCATTCATAAATACCTAAGACAGTAATTTATCCATTCTGATTGGTCGAGAGGGCATCACGTGGGGGTGTTATAACGGATGATATAACGCAGTAAAAAAGTGTTGAAACATGAACGTGACACGCGAGCTTGCACCTGTGCTTATAAGACAGTTTCTTCATTTCTATTGGTCGAGAGCAACAGCAGGGACGTTGTGCCACATCACGCGATACGCGCACAGCAATCTCCTTATAAGGAGTTGTTTACCAGAGGGCCTTACCATTTCATAGCTGGAGGGGTGTTGTGTTGAAAGAAATCATTGAAAAATTATAATTTTAGCATTTATTTTACTTTTGTCCAAAAAGTGTTCATGTTTTTGGACCGAAAAGGTATTTATGAATGGGATTCAAAGTGTGTTGAATCGGTTTTCAACTAGTGGTTTAAACCCGCCGAGGCCTATAGTTCTTGATAATTTACCTCAACTTCGTCTCGGTAAAATTATCAAGAACAAGGCCTCGGCGATTTTAAACCACTAGTTGAAAACCTCTTCACCACACATTGATTCCCTAAATAAAATTCCCAATCACGTACGAAATTTTATTTTTGTTTAAAACCCAGGGTAGTACACATTCCTAACCTGCCGATTAGGTTTCAAATTTTACCCAGCAATAACAACACTCCTTTATTAACCCATCCCTCACCCCCACTACTATCACGGAAAAAACATGGATTTACCTGCTGCAAAATGTCCTTACAGAGCTCCCTTTTTCCTTAACTTTGTTTGCGTGTTTGCTTGTTTGTTTGTTTGTTTGTTTGATTGTTTGCTTGTTTGCTGGCTCGCTTGCTTGCTTGCTTGCTTGCTTGCTTGCTTGCTTGTTTGTTTGTTTGTTTGTTTGTTTGTTTTTCAATTTGTTTTTTTCTTATTGTGGGGGATGGGGTGTTATTAAAGGATTTTAGTACCTTTTTTTAACACAAAACATAATGTCCACAGATTTACATTAAACTTACTCAGTAAGATAATGACGGTAGAAAGCTTCCCTTAAAATATTACTTGCTGAGGTGCTGTAGTTTTTGGGTAATGAGTAAAACAATGTCCTGAAAACAATTTTCGTCTCAGTCTATCAGTGAGAGGAAAATTATATGTAAAAACGTATTAACCAGTTATGGTAAGTTATGGAACAACAACCATAACTGGCAAATACGTTTTTACATGCTAAGACCGAGACTAAAATAAGTTTTGTGACATTGTTTGGCTCATTTTTCAAAAACTACAGCACCTCACTAAGTAATATTTTAACGGAAGCTTTCTTCTACCATTATCTTCAAACTGTTTAAGTTTAATGTAAATCTGTGGACATTGTTTAAAAAGTACCAAAACCCTTTAAGCAGACCACAAAGTTTAGAAATACTGCCTGTGTATAACATTGAGTGAGGGTGGCCATGCTGAGTGTGAGGGTGGCCATGCAAAGTGCGAGGGTGGGTGTAGCCATGAAGAGTGTGGGGGTAGGTGTTATGTAGCCATGCAGAGTGTAAGGGTAGGTGAAGCCATGCAGAGTGTGAGGATGGGTGTAGCTATGCAGAGTGTAAGGGTGGGTGTTGCCATGCAGAGTGTGAGGGTGGGTGTAGCCATGAAGAGTGTGGGGGTAGGTGTTATGTAGCCATGCAAAGTGTGAGGGTGGGTGTAGCCATGCAGAGTGTAAGGGTGGGTGTAGCCATGCAGAGTGTAAGGGTGGGTGTAGCCATGCAAAGTGTGAGGGTGGGTGTAGCCATGCAAAGTGTAAGGGTGGGTGTAGCCATGCAAAGTGTGAGGGTGGGTGTAGCCATGCAAAGTGTGAGGGTGGGTGTAGCCATGCAAAGTGTGAGGGTGGGTGTAGCCATGCAAAGTGTGAGGGTGGGTGTAGCCATGCAGAGTGTAAGGGTGGGTGTAGCCATGCAAAGTGCGAGGGTGGGTGTAGCCATGCAAAGTGTAAGGGTGGGTGTAGCCATGCAAAGTGCGAGGGTGGGTGTAGCCATGCAAAGTGTGAGGGTGGGTGTAGCCATGCAAAGTGCGAGGGTGGGTGTAGCCATGCAAAGTGTGAGGGTGGGTGTAGCCATGCAAAGTGCGAGGGTGGGTGTAGCCATGCAAAGTGTGAGGGTGGGTGTAGCCATGCAAAGTGTGAGGGTGGGTGTAGCCATGCAAAGTGTGAGGGTGGGTGTAGCCATGCAAAGTGTAAGGGTGGGTGTAGCCATGCAAAGTGTGAGGGTGGGTGTAGCCATGCAAAGTGTGAGGGTGGGTGTAGCCATGCAGAGTGTAAGGGTGGGTGTAGCCATGCAAAGTGCGAGGGTGGGTGTAGCCATGAAGAGTGTGGGGGTAGGTGTTATGTAGCCATGCAAAGTGTTAAGGGTGGGTGTAGCCATGCAGAGTGTAAGGGTGGGTGTAGCCATGCAAAGTGCGAGGGTGGGTGTAGCCATGAAGAGTGTGGGGGTAGGTGTTATGTAGCCATGCAAAGTGTAAGGGTGGGTGTAGCAATGCAAAGTGTGAGGGTGGGTGTAGCCATGCAGAGTGTAAGGGTGGGTGTAGCCATGCAAAGTGCGAGGGTGGGTGTAGCCATGAAGAGTGTGGGGGTAGGTGTTATGTAGCCATGCAAAGTGTAAGGGTGGGTGTAGCAATGCAAAGTGTGAGGGTGGGTGTAGCCATGCAAAGTGTGAGGGTGGGTGTAGCCATGAAGAGTGTAAGGATGGGTGTAGCCATACAGAGTGTGAGGGTGGGTGTAGCCATGAAGAGTGTGGGGGTAGGTGTTATGTAGCCATGCAAAGTGTAAGGGTGGGTGTAGCCATGCAAAGTGTAAGGGTGGGTGTAGCCATACAGAGTGTGAGGGTGGGTGTAGCCATGAAGAGTGTGGGGGTAGGTGTTATGTAGCCATGCAAAGTGTAAGGGTGGGTGTAGCAATGCAAAGTGTGAGGGTGGGTGTAGCCATGCAAAGTGTGAGGGTGGGTGTAGCCATGCAAAGTGTGAGGATGGGTGTAGCCATACAGAGTGTGAGGGTGGGTGTAGCCATGAAGAGTGTGGGGGTAGGTGTTATGTAGCCATGCAAAGTGTAAGGGTGGGTGTAGCAATGCAAAGTGTGAGGGTGGGTGTAGCCATGCAAAGTGTGAGGGTGGGTGTAGCCATGCAAAGTGTGAGGATGGGTGTAGCCATACAGAGTGTGAGGGTGGGTGTAGCCATGAAGAGTGTGGGGGTAGGTGTTATGTAGCCATGCAAAGTGTAAGGGTGGGTGTAGCAATGCAAAGTGTGAGGGTGGGTGTAGCCATGCAAAGTGTGAGGGTGGGTGTAGCCATGCAAAGTGTGAGGATGGGTGTAGCCATGCAAAGTGCGAGGGTGGGTGTAGCCATGAAGAGTGTGGGGGTAGGTGTTATGTAGCCATGCAAAGTGTAAGGGTGGGTGTAGCAATGCAAAGTGTGAGGGTGGGTGTAGCCATGCAAAGTGTGAGGATGGGTGTAGCCATGCAAAGTGTGAGGGTGGGTGTAGCCATGCAAAGTGCGAGGGTGGGTGTAGCCATGCAAAGTGTGAGGGTGGGTGTAGCCATGCAAAGTGCGAGGGTGGGTGTAGCCATGCAAAGTGTGAGGGTGGGTGTAGCCATGCAAAGTGTGAGGGTGGGTGTAGCCATGCAAAGTGTGAGGGTGGGTGTAGCCATGCAAAGTGTAAGGGTGGGTGTAGCCATGCAAAGTGTGAGGGTGGGTGTAGCCATGCAAAGTGTGAGGGTGGGTGTAGCCATGCAGAGTGTAAGGGTGGGTGTAGCCATGCAAAGTGCGAGGGTGGGTGTAGCCATGAAGAGTGTGGGGGTAGGTGTTATGTAGCCATGCAAAGTGTAAGGGTGGGTGTAGCCATGCAGAGTGTAAGGGTGGGTGTAGCCATGCAAAGTGCGAGGGTGGGTGTAGCCATGAAGAGTGTGGGGGTAGGTGTTATGTAGCCATGCAAAGTGTAAGGGTGGGTGTAGCAATGCAAAGTGTGAGGGTGGGTGTAGCCATACAGAGTGTGAGGGTGGGTGTAGCCATGAAGAGTGTAAGGATGGGTGTAGCCATACAGAGTGTGAGGGTGGGTGTAGCCATGAAGAGTGTGGGGGTAGGTGTTATGTAGCCATGCAAAGTGTAAGGGTGGGTGTAGCCATGCAAAGTGTAAGGGTGGGTGTAGCAATGCAAAGTGTGAGGGTGGGTGTAGCCATGCAAAGTGTGAGGGTGGGTGTAGCCATGAAGAGGGTGAGGATGGGTGTGGCCATACAGAGTGTGAGGGTGGGTGTAGCCATGAAGAGTGTGGGGGTAGGTGTTATGTAGCCATGCAAAGTGTAAGGGTGGGTGTAGCAATGCAAAGTGTGAGGGTGGGTGTAGCCATACAGAGTGTGAGGGTGTTATGTAGCCATGAAGAGTGTAAGGATGGGTGTAGCCATACAGAGTGTGAGGGTGGGTGTAGCCATGAAGAGTGTGGGGGTAGGTGTTATGTAGCCATGCAAAGTGTAAGGGTGGGTGTAGCCATGCAAAGTGTAAGGGTGGGTGTAGCAATGCAAAGTGTGAGGGTGGGTGTAGCCATGAAGAGGGTGAGGATGGGTGTAGCCATACAGAGTGTGAGGGTGGGTGTAGCCATGAAGAGTGTGGGGGTAGGTGTTATGTAGCCATGCAAAGTGTAAGGGTGGGTGTAGCAATGCAAAGTGTGAGGGTGGGTGTAGCCATGCAAAGTGTGAGGGTGGGTGTAGCCATGCAAAGTGTGAGGATGGGTGTAGCCATACAGAGTGTGAGGGTGGGTGTAGCCATGAAGAGTGTGGGGGTAGGTGTTATGTAGCCATGCAAAGTGTAAGGGTGGGTGTAGCAATGCAAAGTGTGAGGGTGGGTGTAGCCATGCAAAGTGTGAGGGTGGGTGTAGCCATGCAAAGTGTGAGGATGGGTGTAGCCATGCAAAGTGCGAGGGTGGGTGTAGCCATGAAGAGTGTGGGGGTAGGTGTTATGTAGCCATGCAAAGTGTAAGGGTGGGTGTAGCAATGCAAAGTGTGAGGGTGGGTGTAGCCATGCAAAGTGTGAGGATGGGTGTAGCCATACAGAGTGTGAGGGTGGGTGTAGCCATGAAGAGTGTGGGGGTAGGTGTTATGTAGCCATGCAAAGTGTAAGGGTGGGTGTAGCAATGCAAAGTGTGAGGGTGGGTGTAGCCATGCAAAGTGTGAGGATGGGTGTAGCCATACAGAGTGTGAGGGTGGGTGTAGCCATGAGGAGTGTGGGGGTAGGTGTTATGTAGCTATGCAAAGTGTGAGGGTGGGTGTAGCCATGCAAAGTGCGAGGGTGGGTGTAGCCATGAAGAGGGTGAGGAGATGGGTGTAGCCATGCAAAGTGTGAGGGTGGGTGTAGCAATGCAAAGTGTGAGGGTGGGTGTAGCCATGCAAAGTGTGAGGGTGGGTGTGGCCATACAGAGTGTGAGGGTGGGTGTGGCCATGCAGTGTGTAAGGGTGGGTGTAGCAATGCAAAGTGTGAGGGTGGGTGTGGCCATACAGAGTGTGAGGGTGGGTGTGGCCATGCAGTGTGTAAGGGTGGGTGTAGCAATGCAAAGTGTGAGGGTGGGTGTGGCCATGCAGAGTGTAAGGCTGGGTGTGGCCATGCAGAGTGTGAGGGTGGGTGTATGCCGAGTGTGAGGGGTGTGGCCTTTCAGAGTGTGAGGGTGGGTGTTATCACACGGCAACGACCCTGCAAGGTTTTAAACAGACGTTTTAGAACGAGTTCATAAATGCCCTTTTGTTAAAAAACTACATTTATAGAAACTTCAACAATTAAAAATTCCAGGTTTGAAAAAGAAATTTCAAAAACTTTGTGATGAATCTTTGTGCGCGTGGGTTGTGTGTACGCGTGGGTTGTGTACACGTGCACAGATTACGCGCTGTTACTATAACAATGAATTGCGTTCCGCCTGATAATCTTGTGCGCCCAACACGCGGAAGCCAGCTGGTTATAAACACTGGTCATTATCAAAGGTTTACACCCCCACGTGACGAGCTCTCCACCAATAGAAATAGCGAAACTGTCTGAGGTATTTATGAATATATGTTAAAGTTGCATCGGGGATAAAGAATATTAAATTTTGGTTTATACCCATACACCAATGTGTGTAGCACTGTAAACTCAGTAGGTACCCGAGTTCTGTGAAAAAAAGTCACAGGCATATTACTCGGGTGGGATTCGAACCCACGACCTTTGCAATTCTAGACAAGTGTCATACCACCTAGACCACCAAGATTGCCTGGTAGCTAGAGGCAGAGTTTGAATTCTAAACACTAATTTCTATTTGGAAAAAGGGTGACTTTGATAAAACTGTTGTGGTTTATATTGTTAAAAGTTTCAAAGGAATGACTTACTTTGATTGGATTCCAGTCACAGCATACTGTCCACAAGATTTAAAGAACAACCAACAGCAATGAAAGGTGATGTATCGAAGTGGACTGTCAATCTATCCATGACCTCAAGCAGCCAGACGTCTTGTAGCAATCTTGAGTGAAGTAACTGGTCCTCGGGAACACTGGACATGGGGGCTAGAATGAGGTCACTTATAGTCTACTCAAAGGACACCGTGGTAAAATAGCCCACATGGGCATTGTGGCTAAGCCAGTCTCTTTAAACTATCATAAATGGTTATGCAGATGTTGAAAACATCAAATTAGGGTGTGCCGTGACTAGTCATGAAAATACAGTTGTAGTCAATGGATGTGTGTATCATACAATTATCAGAGGTCCAAATGTGTGGTAAAAACTATCATAAAACTTTTTACTAACTTGTTACAGGTGTTTAATCAGCTCCATTTAAATGGTTAGCTGGCTCATGTTGAGTGACTGCTGTACAATACAATCTGTTACAGATGTGTATTAGACTGTTAAAGGTATGGACACCTATTGGTAATAATTGTCAAAGACCAGTATTCTCACTTGGTGTATGCCAACATTTGGATAGAATAACAAATCTGTGAAAATTTTGACTCAACTGGTCATCGAAAGTTGCAACAGAAAAATGAAAGAAAAAACATGCTTTCTGCACAAATTTGTGTTTTCAGATACCTATATAAAAGGCTTCAGGCCTGAAGTCTTTTGCTATTTGATTACCGCTAGTTTAGATTCAGCAAACTATTAAAACTGGTCAGTTTAATGTTATATTATCATGTCATTTCACAGAATACTTAAAAGCAAGTCAAGTCAACTTCTTTAAGTGGCATGTTTAAAGAGATGAAAAGTTTTAGTTACAATGTATTGAAGGAAGGTGTGTAAATTAGGAGACAAATTCTAAATTATTTGTATCACCTATGGTATACATAGTTAGTATGTTTATGAATGTCACAAACATCTACATAACCAAAAACACTAAAATTGGTTTGAGTTGTTAATCAGGCAGGTTTCCTAAAACATGTATTGCATTACAGAGTTTTGTTTTCAATCATACTCCTGCTATGAAGAACGCAAACATTTTGGTTCATTATAATTTTAAATAAATAATCTAGCCAACTCTGCAGTCTGGTTTTAACAAGTAATAACGAAGGTGCAACAATATTTTTTATCATAACATCTTTCCTATGCAAAATCAATTAAGAAACGACAGGTCAAATTGATCTCAGTTCCAACAATTTATTTTGTCACCACTCGGTATCAGCACAAATTTTACATCAATATTTATGTTAACATTCTTAAACCATAGCCCTGTACTAGTTGCTCTTTTTGTCCTCAAACATTAGAGTATTTCTAGTAAGGTTATATGGCACTCAAATACATGGCACAGATTGGATTCTATCACAAACCAGCTTCAATGTTAGGTAAACATGTACATTTTAAGTACATTCATGTTAAAGACACTGCAAAGACCAGTATTCTCACTTGGTAACCTTTGAAAATTTGGGCTCAATTGGTCATTGAAGATGCAAGAAAATAATGCAAGAAAAAACACCCTTGTTGCAACAATTTGGTTGCTTTCAGATGCATCAGAAAAACCTTCAAGCCTGAAATCTTTTAAACTGATGTTACTTCAGAGGAAGCGGTTTATCACACCATCACTATCAATAGAGCTCCACTGCTCCTTACCAACAAATTTGTATGGTTACAATTATTTTGAGTAATTAACAAGAGTGTCCAGTGTCTTTGAATGAAATACTTTCATTCAAATAGTAGTTTTTTAGGGAAATCATTCTTTGGACAGCATACCGTCTACATGTATTTAAGTATTTGTTTTTGCAGTGTTTTCAAGGAGAGCAATTTTGGCTCAATCACATCTGTGCAACATATTTAATACATCAATATAAAGGACATTTAGCTTCCTTATTTAATTTACAATATTCATTTGATGACCAGAATTAAATGTGGATACCTAAATTTAAAAACAAAAGATTTAAAGGAGACAAGGATTAAAGCAAACTTTGCAATATAGAAGTGAATATCTTATGCATAAATTTACATCATACAAACCAGGCAAAAGGAGACTTTCTGGGCCAATTGGTGGCAGCAGACTTACCGGGTAAAGCCATTGTTCTCAGAGTTATGCGCATGTTCAGAACTACGTAAACAATGAAAATTTACCTGGTAAGTCTGCTACCACCTAGCATTGGAAAGTCTCCCATTGAATAAGCCGATTTATTGGCCTTTTTGCTATTAATATTAGAAAGAAAACCCATCCGCACACCATGCCTTAATACTTGTACCCTGCTACACACTTTTGTGACCTCAAAATAAAACAAGACAACGGTCTCCTAAATAAATAGTCTTTTCCACCGTCATAAATTTAGGTGTGGTTAAACAATTAACGTCCGACAGAAAAAAAAGTCTATAAGAATTGTTATAAAATATTGTATCCGTTTCCACAGTCAGTATTTTTCACTTACCTTTTCTCAAACTGTAGAAAAATATTTTACAATTAATAAAATCATGTTTTTAGTGTGCACTTGAAATGATTTCAAGTTTCAAAACAATTATTTTGAGCACAAAAACTACTTAATTTTGCGTGTTCACAAAATTATTGAGCGCATTCGAAAGAAATTATTTTGTTAAGTGTAAATCATTTATTTTAAGTTCTTGAGATCGATTCAAGCAAACAAAATAATTGTGCATTCAAGCGCAGACAACAACTTTATTTTGAGTGCAGGATAAGAGTTTGGAGTGAACAAAGTATTTTTGCGCCCAAAAACATTTTTTGTTTTCAAAATCATTATTTGGCACAAAATAATTATTTTGAGTGCACCAAATATTTCCTGGGCATGAAACAATTTATTTTGACTTGCCACAAATGTTTCAATCATTTTTTCATTTAGGTTTCTACAAAAGTGGGATTGGTCAAAGAAAATAAATTAGGGATTAAAGACTTCCAGTTGTTTTTTTGGAACTACAAGAAAACTTTTTGGAATCTGGTATGAAATGATTGCAATAAGCAACATCGTATGTATGCAACTTAAAAGTTTTATACCTTTGTTTTGATACACGTACATGTGGGTTTAAACAAAACATGTTCAATGTAATTAACAGTAAGTCACAACCACATTGCCTCACTATGGGCACAAGGTTGATGTAATTGTGTCAATAAATATCTAAAAAGTAAGAGCTATGATGCAAACCAATGAATGATAAGCCTCTTGCGTTGACTTAGCATTCATAAACAACTACTTACTTGACTCCATATTGACATACTTACTTGCATATTGACATGTTCTTTTGAGGGAAACTCCTTTTTCCACCACAAAAATGGGAAGATCACCTTATTTTGATATAACCCAACGCCACAACTGCATCTTACATATACCACACTTTGGTAAGCCAATTCAAAATGCATCTCAAAATTCAACTCAAAATGCCAATTCAAAATGCAACTTGAGAGTGCCAATTTGGGGATTTTGTTGTCTTAGTAAATCTTTCTACCATTGCGTGCGTACAATGCTATTGCATTTTTAGAGAAACAAAAAATAAAAATATTAATTTACACAGCAATCACCCTCATTAGACAAAAAAAGAAGAAGCTCTTATCAACCGCAAAACTGTAGAATATGTTATCGATTTGGTTGTTGGATACAGTTGTTTGTCTTTGGTCTCCAGGTCTCTGTACATCTCATCATATGTTGTGTTAAAATCATAGATGTTTGGTTTGTCCGGAGCTGAGCCTGGCAGCTTGCAGTTGGCACCAGTTCCAAATGATTTCACATTAAATCCTTTTTTGCTGAAATATAAAAAGTAAAAAATAAAAAAAAACATCTTTAAAATGGTATTGTGATAAGATAGCTTTCAAAGTAGTTTCATAAACAAATTGCCAAGAACTTCGGATAATGAAGGGGCATTTTGAGGCACTATGGGGGAGGGGGAGACAACTATTCACAAACAAATGTAAGCTCCAAATTATATTCCTCTTTTGTGAGAATTTAACCAAACTAAAATAAAACTTCCCTCTTTATACAACCTATTGGTTTTTGCCATTCCCTTAAAATGATCAGAATATGTATTTTAAATTGAAAATTACATACAAGTGTACAATGTATGTACATGTGTAGTTTTCAATTTTTTACTTTTGGAAAAGAAAGTTTCACACAATCGTTTGCCAAGATGTAATTCAGAAAATTGTTGTGTCTGGTTGATATGTGTGTCTCACAACTGGATGATTTGTCCGAGTAACAGATCGTGGGTTCCTTACTGTATCCTTGGGACTATAATCTCAGTGCGTTATGAACAAAGAAAAGAAACTCATTATTTGTTAAAGGCAGAAATTGATCAAATGAATCAATAATAACCATATTGTTTTGTTATTGGAATCATGTGTTTTTAATTGATTGATCTTCGACATTGAATTCTCCGTGTTACCTTTTTTCAGTTGTAAGGTTGATGTCATTTTGTACATGTTGCTTTTTGTTAATAGTTTTCATATTTTTATTTTTCATCAGACGAAACTGTAAATGATGTATAAAACAAAACTAGATATGAGAATTTGGTTGATAACAGATTTGAGGTTTTTTTAATTTCTGGCCTGTATTGATGATTCATCAGATTTCAAGTAAAGCTGACTGGAGTGATTGTGAGTTCTAGTGGTTGAAAAAAGAACATTATTTTATGAAACTGTCTTTGAAGCAAATATATCGATACTAAGCTTGGGCGATATCGATTTATTTTATTCACGATATATCGCCGACAATATATCGCGATATTCGATATAATCGAAATTAATGAAATTTGACATCATCAGTCTTAAAACTCCAAGTGAAAGTTGTAGAAGAGACAGTTCTGGCATAAGAGAGGTGTTCTAATGACCTATTTTTCTGGTTTTACTCCAAACCTATGGGGTGCAAGATGTCTCAGCTAGCAAATACACCGCGATATTTAATCGATATATCGATATATCGCGATTATCGCGATATATCGCGATGGATCGATATTTCGATTAAAACCAAATCCATTCGATATCGAAATCGTGTCCAAATTAACATCGCGATATTCGATAATATCGTGATATCGCCCAAGCTTAATCGATACTTTTTTATTCAAGCATCAAGAGAAATGAAAAAAATATTTATTGCAGCTTGCTTTGTTCTCAAGTCTTGAGAACCAAGATAGACGAAATTGAAAAAAAAAAAAAGACCTTTGTGGTGTCCTAACAATACACCAAGTTTTAACTCATTATAGACCCAGTAGTAACTGGGGCAATGTTACTTCTAGAAACTATAAGGCCCCCCTGTGAGCCTTATAGGGCTCCCCTGTGAGCCTTATAGTTTCTAGAAGTAGGGCAATGTATCCTTTTTTGGAAATGTTGTCATTATCGGTTGTGTCTAAACTCAGAGTCAGACTTTTGGTTTGGCAGATACAAAATGTTACAAGTCCTGAAAACATCACCAGGCATGCCAGGTATTACTCCTAGAACTATTTCGGTTTCGTCCGGCTATCGCCTCCCATAACCTCATAGAGGGTCATCTGTCATGCGTTCAACGACCCATGGTTCAATGAATTTTGGAATCAGAAATCTCTTTTTTTTTTTTTTTAATCTCGCCAAAGTTAGGCTCTATGTGTCCTTTGATATATCAATGTGTATGCTTTCGACCAGAGAATCCACTCCTCAATCTCAAAAATTGTTAAAAATGATAAATTCTTACCGTAATATTCAGATTCCCTATCTACTGTACTGTATCCTCTGCCAACAATAATTGAAAATTACCCGACCTCGTTTTGCGAGAATGCGTCACGAGAGGGCGGGTATGATCCGTGATTTGTGTACAAAACATACACGGAACCACGAAGCTCGCACAGGGTACCAGTATGTACACGACTGTGTGCAAAAAATGTCGAAAGCATACACATTGATATATCAAAGGACACATAGAGCCTAAAAAAAAGAAAAGAGATTTCTGATTCCAAAATTCATTGAACCATGGGTCGTTGAACGCGTGACAGATGACCCTCTATGAGTTTACGGGAGACGATAGCCGGACGAAACCGAAATAGTTCTAGGAGTAGCCAGGTATTGGCTTACACTTCGTAATCAAAAGATAGCGTACTGTTTCAAATTCATGACTCTTGAAAACAAACCACACACACAAAGAATTATATCAACAGCTCATGGCCAACTCAGTCAGAGTGAACTGGTCGAAAGTCAACTCAGTCCGATTCCGAAGTCATCTTTCATTCACTTTGTCCTAAACTTTGTCTGTTCATTAATTAAGTAATTGTGCATAAAATCATCGGGAGGAAGAATCCCCCCGCCTAGTTGCGATAACGTAACCCTCCTGCCTCAGGAGGGTTACCTTATCGCAACTACCCCCCCCCCCCCCCAATTCTTTTGAAAAACTTTCCGTATGGCAACCACTTTTCACTAATTTTTTTAAAAAGGGATATCTCATTATTATAAGGTTAATTAGATATTTCATATCGAATGGTAAGTGGTGGAGCCATACGAAAACTTGTCCATTCGTTTATATCAAGTCTTGTTCAACTTCAAGTCAATACAGCGAACACAAGAATGAACACAAAATGTATTTTTTGACACATAAACTAAAGTTAAATTAGGTTTTGGTTAAAATTTGTAAACAAAAATTATTAGAACATTTCCGATGTGCTGCTATTATTTACATTGTACTTTAACCGCACAGTTAATTGGACTTGGGGGACCGAGTTGGCTACTGACTGAATAAATTTAATATAGCCAAAAACAGCCATCAGATAGACCGAGTTTGTTTGGACCGAGTCGACCGTGCCGGTACGTTCAAAAAAATAACCTCTTTTTTCTTTTTATAAAACCATCATTCTGACTATTTCACGTAAGTATACCTTAGAACAGCGTGAGCCTCCATACTTCTGTTTTGATTGCTCGAACACACCACTCCCACCCTCAGCTTTCCAGACATTTTGACACGTTTATTTGGGACAAGTCCGACCTTGGTTTCGGTTTCTTGGATCCTTTCTATGATGAAGTAAATGTAGAGTGCATGTGTTATTTATCTAGCGTATGCGCTGCGCTGCATGCAGTATATAGACTTACTTCAAGTACCGTTCTCGGGTGAGAGTACTGAGCATATCGCGCCAACTAGCAAACAAGCCATAATAATATCGCAGTGCGTGCTTGTCGTAGCACAGGATTGGGACTTGAGTCAAGTCTACGCGGTCTGCTTCCGGCCAACAAGAGGTCAACGCGCTGCGTAGTCTTTATCAACAGGCGTTAGTTTATTTTATCCTATGACCCATCCTGATGATCCTTAATTACGTGGACGGACATCATTTCAAGAAAGCTGGTTTGTTGCTTTCACTTTGTTTCTAAATTGGCTGTTTTCTAAAGCGCTGTTTGCTAAAATTGGAAGGGGGTATTACCATTGATCTCCATTAATGGAGATCAATGGGTATTACGACGAGCAATGCATTCTGGGAAAGAAAAGAAAATGGCGTGGCGAGATCGTACATTGCACCACTTGGGCGTGAGAACGAGGCTGTAAATAGTATGGTGCTCATCTTACAAACAAAAACATGAATAATAGCTTTAGAAAGCTAGGTTTAAGACTTATGATGGCGGCGTATTTTACCGTGGTGTGAAATTTCAGAACTTGGTAAATGTTTCCCCAATTTGACCAGCTGTATTGTTCTTTTCACTCGAAGCATAAACTCGGTATAACAAGGCTTCATTGTGAGTATACAAGTTCAGATAATCTTTGTTGAATTTCTCAGGAAAAGTTGTAAATTTTGTACTTTATTAGTAATTAAAAGCTGTCGGCGTTTTTGCTTTTCCCCTTTATTTTTAAAATTAAAATGCTAAATAAAACCTAATTAAATGTCTTAAATTTAAAGGATGGCAAACTGGCATTGAATGAATTACCTTTAATTTAATTATTGTCTATTGACTGTGGAAACAGTTACAAAAGTAAGCAGTAAGCATGTAAGTGTCTCGGTTATTCAGCAACCTACTCCTAGAACTATTTCGGTTTCGTCCGGCTATCGTCTCCCGTAACAGGAGACGATAGCCGGACGAAACCGATCATTCACCCAGCCAGTGAGGGTCTGGTGGTACACTGCCGGGCCATCCTTAGGCTTATATATGTATGCACGAATTGCAAACTTGCCACCCAAAAAAATTTGAATGGGAAAAGTTTCTGTAAGATCATAACGGTGCTGAACGCGATCGGTCAATCTGAGCTATCGGTCGATTGCGCTGTGCTATTGAACGATCAGTTTAGATCAATTGTTGCGCAGCAATCGGTCGATCACGCAGCAATCGGTCGATCACGCAACAATCGGTCGAACGCGCAACAATCGGTTGATCACGCAATGAACATCTTTGCGCAATTGATAGCTATGAGTATTTTTTCCCGTTATCAGCCGATCGCGCAGAAAAGACTTTGCGCGATCTATTGCGCGATCTACCGTTCGTGCAGGAATGGGTTTGCGCGATCGACCGATAGTGCAGAAAAAGTTCTGCGAGATCAACCGATCGTGCAGGAAAAAATTTGCGCGATGTACTGATCGTGCAGGAATGGGTTTGCGTGATCGACCAATCGTGCAGAAATAGTTTAGCGCATTCGACCGATCGAGCAGGTAAACGTTTCCTGGGGGCGATTTCTCAAAGCAATAAAATTCATTGCAAGACAAATTTTCAGATTCACCATTGTGGTTTATATTTTGACGTAACACTTTAGTTAGCAACTGCGATTGATTTGTAGTTAAGATTAGGCCTGGGCGAATTATTCGAATATCCGGTTAATGGCGAATAGGTTTTCCTATCCGTAACCGCGAATGCCTTTTTTTTCTTAACCGGATATCCGCATAGGGCGCGAATAGCTATTTATAAACCGGATAGTTCTGTAATTACATCCAAGTAACCGGATATTCTTTAATATCCGAATATCCGCGGACGTCGGGCGACAACTGACATGAATGTTTTGTCTGAATCCTAATGAAACTTCTATTAAGACAGCATAAAACAGCATAAATTAAGTATTTAACTATGCTCACCTTCGTGAAGAGTTAAAACAATGACATTTCTGACGTAATTTGTTCAAAGATTACAAAAGTTTTCCTTCACGTAGAGCCATCCACAATCAAAAGAAAAAGCAAATCGCCATCTTTAAATTAGATCCGGTCATTTTTATGAATGAACCGAGTGACACTGTCTAAAACTAATATCAATCCGCCCAAAAGATCTCATTCACAAACGAACAGCGCCCTCTAGCGAAAAAAAAAAAATTTTTTTATAGCGCCCTCTAGCGGCAAAAAACTATTCGAATATCCGGTTAATTTCGGATAGTTGGCCAGTGGTATCCGAATAACAAAATTTCACTATTCGCCCAGCACTAGTTAAGATCAATCTTACATCTTTGTGAATTCAGCCCCTGGAACATTGGCCGTTCGCATCAAACAATTCCTGCACAATCGGCCAGTCGCGCGAAGCTTGGGCGATACCGATTTATTTTATTCACGATATATAGCCGACAATTTATCGCGATATTCAATATAATCCGGATTAATGAAATTTGACATCATAAGTCTTAAAACGCCAAGTGAAAGTTGTAGAAGAGACAGTCCTAGCACAAGAGAGGTGTTCTAATGACCTATTCTTCTGGTTTTATACTCCAAACCTATGGGGTGCAAAATGTCTCAGCTAGCAAATACATTGTGATATTAAATCGATATATCGCGATAATTGCGATATTTCGATTAAAACCAAATCCATCCGATATCGAAATCGTGTCCAAATTAATATCGCGATATTTGATAATATCGTGATATCGCCCAAGCTTAGGTCGCGCAAAACCATTCCTGCACAATCGGCCGATCGCACCGAGCCATTCCCGCACTATCAGTTGATCGCTCATGTTTGTTGCCGAATGTTGCGCGATCGACTGATTGTTGTGCGATCGACCGATTGTTGCGCGATCTACCAATTGTTGCGCTATCTACCGATTGTTGCACGACCAATAGATATGTCAATAACGCAGTGCGATCGGTCGATAGCGCAGATTGACTTTGTTCACACTATGACAGGTTTTGTACAGACAAATAATTTCTTGACAATTTTCCTACTTTACAGTGTTGCAGTTTGACTGAAGATGGAAGGAGGTGGGAGCACAGCTGTGGCCTCGCCACCAACTGGTCAAGGATTCTTCCATCGCCCAAGACTGCCCTACCGAGAGAAGAACCAGTTTTACAAGCACCACCACTATTACAATCGCATGCAAGGTGACCAAGGCCCAAACAATGCTACCAATTTTGATGGAAAACGTATGCGGAAGAGCATCACTAGAAAAACTGTTGACTACAACTCATCCGTCATCAAATTGCTTGAGGTATACAGAATTTACATTATTTCAAATGTGTACAACATGTAATATTAATATTAATAATTTTTGAAATTTATATTGTATGTACCTTGAATTTCTTTGATAACTTTTATTTTGATTATTTTTATGTGTGACAAATTGGATTTAGGTTGTGGCTTGGATGAAATTAGCTTTCAAATAATTCGCACAGTCTGTTTCCTTCACCACATGGTTGGGTTGTAGTAGTGACCAGATAGTTCGAGACCGAGACCTATAGGTTTGAGACCAGACTAGATCTGAGACCAGACTGTCAAGACCAAGACTATGAAGGCCCGAGACCTTAATGAATACATAAATTGATCAAGCAAATTGTATGAGTGATTGTGCACAAAATTATTTTATTCACATGCAAACAAGTAAACAATATTTGAAAAGAAATGTAAAAACCAAGCTACTAAACATAAAACAAGGGATGCATTGCTGACTCTTTGTCATATCAGAGAGAAGAGTGTTGAAATAAAAACAGTCTTATCTTGTCCACAGGTCTAGATATCAATCAAATAAAATTCTAGGATGTTTTGTTATTAAGCTTGGGCGATATTGCTTTTATTATCCCACGATATATCATCAAAAAAGTATCGCGAAATTCGATTAAATCGCGATGTATATTTGAAGTTCAAAGTTCTGACATTAATTTTTATTATACCCAATTTCCAAACTTCAAAGTTTCAAACAAACCGAAATATGGATCTGTGAGGTGTACTGTCTACCCATGGTGTTGTAGCTCTATGAGTTACACACACAAAGTCTCTTTTAAAGTGTCTACTGCGCATGGCTGTTCTTACAATGTGTGTATATCCTGCCCATTTCAACCAATAAGCATCCATAATGCACATGGGGTGACCTCTCATTCATAAACCGGTTGTGGATGGGTTGTGGTTTGTGTGTTACTTCTGAAGTGTCTGTGGGAGACTGCCTGGGCGCTAAAGTGTTTGATGTTATTTTTTTTCAATAGGGGGATCTTGGGGTTGGTTCTGGGACTTGAATTTTTTTTTAAACAACCAGTTGTGGTTGCAAGATGTCTCAATTAGGGAAGACATCGTGATACTTCATCAAAACCATGATATGCCGATAATTCGATTAACAAAAAATCAAGACGATTATGGTAATCGTTTAAGAAATGGTATTGCGAGTTTCGATTATATCCAGATATCGCCCAAGCTTATTTGTTATACTTTTTAAAACTTATCTGTATGAAAGACCAACCCAGAACAAATGGAAATTTCTTAAATGGGAAAATTGTGGTTTTCCTAGAAAGGGATGATTTTGAGAAGCAAAATCTCAAACAGGATAACATCATGACAAATCACTGACCTTAACCAAAGTTTAACATTTGAAGCAAACCATGGGTCAGGTGAAAGAAACATGATATTTGTAAATTTACATTTATTACTAACTCGCATTTACGGTTAAGGGTTTTTGCTGGTTCTGAACTTCGCTGTACGTGTTTTAATATACTAAAGTGCGGACTATACGATCACAGTAGTAGCGAGAACACAGTTACAATGAAGTTATTTTTTTTAGCCCATCACGGTCATTGTTGTTAATCATTTTGTAACGAGAATATTAAAAACAAAGGAAATACCTTTAACAGTCTGAAAGTTGTTACTTATTGGTTGTAAGACTATCAATAGAAGCGCTAAATTGACGCTATCGCTAGCAATACTAGCAAAACCGAAACTGAAGTCACGATTTAGCGAGCAGGATGTTAAGTCCAAACTCTGGACAATGGTGGGATTAGGAGGGAAGAGTCCATACTAAGTCACCATTCATCAATTCATGATCCCAGTCAGTTTTACAAGTGCTTGATGTGCATATTCAGCTGGAAAAAAAGCCGGGACTTAAAAGCTAAATATTTGCCGAAACGGGTGTTACAATGTATACTTGAATGCTTTCTGTACAGTACTAATCTGCGTTTATCTGTGTCTTGCTTTAAACAGATAAGCACTTTACATGACAAGTCTGGAAGTAATGTATGTCTAGATGAGGAGTCCTCCTTTTTAGTTTGGCGGTGTATAGCCGATTATTTATTATGGCAAAGGCCTTTGCCAGGAACAATAAATAGAAGAAACAAACAAACAAAATCAGGATATTTGTTTTTAGAATATTGTGTTTTTAATCCAACCTACGTGTCTTTTCAGTCTCGGATCTGGCAGAGGGATAGTAGAGACATTCGCTGGATACAGCCTGATCCAACTTATACGCATGAGGTAAGGTCAAAGCTCTTTCCCAAAACACTTTAAGAATTTTGTTTTGATGAAATCATTGGTCTTGAGTAAAGCCGGCCTCAGGTTGACCTTGTGTCAACCCAAAAAGTCGGTGACTGACTTTTAAGGATCACACTGCGCATGAGCTAAGACCATTGGGAACTTTTCAGTCGTTGATTGCTTACGACCTGAGCGTAACTGCAATGATTTTAAGTCTGAAACATTTGGCGCTCAAAAAAGTTAACAGTTGCACTAGTAGAACAGTTTCAGCTTGTACGACGTGATCCCGATGGCCGGTAACCAATCGCAGGCTCACCATTTCTCAGTTGTTGTGACCTAAGCATATTTTGTCTGCGGGTTGCCGATGCAAGAAAATCATTGTGACCTGAGGCCAGCTTAAAGGCAGTGTGTACACTATTGGTTGTTACTCAAAACAATTGTCAGCAATAAACCTTACTTGGTTACGAGTAATGGAGAGCTTTTGATGGTATAAAACATTGTAAGAAACGGCTCCCTCCTAACGTCGCTCGGCCACGACACTAAGTAGACAGAGCACTAGCAGACCATAATACAACTTCCAATCACTATGGGCTACTTCAATTAAGCCTTTTACAGTTAAACGCTTACAAAAGCACTATCTGTTTGGTACTTTAATAATCGTTCCAACATAAGGAAATAAAATGTGCCTTTTTTTCCATTTGTCACTATATTTTTGTAATAACAAAACCTCAAACTGTAACATTAACTTGTCTGTGGTTTTCATATTGCTGAAAAGTTTCCAGCTGTAGGCTTCAGTATTTTGAAATCTTTGATGGGTGGCACAATGTATTTTGCTTAGAGTGCTCTGCACAAATTGCGAGTCCTGGGCACCCACCCAGCTCCGCCCACCATGGCTACAACACTGATGTTAAATGTCTTTGTCTGAACTGTTTTTAAGTAGATCTTGTGCTCAAATTTAAGTGTTTTTTTCTAATTTGAATCTACAGCTATCACTACCAGAGACTTATTTGAACAATCCAATAAATGCTGTTACAACAAGGTTTGTCAGGACATCTACCAACAAGATCCGATGCCCTATCTTCTGCTGTGCTGTAAGTTCATATCATTTAGTTTTAGGGTCTAGGTACTTTTTGTAGGACGCAAAACAAATTTCCATAGATTTACATTTACATAAAATAAAACTTGCTGAGTTGCTGTAGTTTTTGAGAAATTAGTAAAACAAGTCACACAAACAATGTTTGGCTCTGTGAGTATGTAAAACGTATTTTCGTAACATTGTTTTACTCATTTCTCAAAAACTACAGCACCTCAGCAACTTATTATTTCAACGTAAGCTTTCTACTATCATTATCTTCAAACTGTGTGAGTTTAATGAAAATCTGTTGAATTTATGTTTTATGTTAAAAAGTACCCAAATCCTTTAATCCCTATAACACTTACTTGTAATTCATTTCAAAAATTGTTTATTGAAAAACATGTACATTTATTGCAGTAAAAAAAAAATTAAAATCTTGTGTTAACATCAAACAAAGGCTAAAATACACACGCACACAAAGTCTACATCACTGCATGTATACTCAGCCATAGAGTGAATACTGCATCTTCACACAGACCCGCACAATAGCCTCCTCTGTGCTATGACATACATGCAATGCTAGAGTCCCCCTTTTCTCTTAGCTGTACGACAGGTAACATCGTCAAGCTCAAGCTCCCATATATGTTTTGTTGTTTGCTACCCGGTTGCTCTGGAGTTTCTTATGTTCAAAAAATAGATAAAGTGAGTTGAGTTTGGTTAGTCTTGGAAGAGTTTTTGAAGTGAAAAATTAATAATTTTTGTAAGTTGGGGAGGACCTGGTCTGCATATCTGTTTTGGTGTCATCAAGATTTTGAGATCAATTACAAGGATGACTTGGTCACCTTTGTGACATACTGTGAAAAGCACTCCAACTTCCTGTAGTTCTCATAAGTTTGTTTACATATTGGGTGTGTTTGATTAGCATCCCTGGTTCGACCCCGGTCTGCTCCCGGTACATTCAAATAGCTTTGACGTCTTTCCAGGGGATCACCCTGGTCAGCCCCAAGTGCCCTGCTTGTGGAACGGGTTGCTTGGGGCTGGCCTGAGGTGCATGACGTCACCACGAGAGCGGTGAGTGATCGTTCAATTAGCTCTTGTCAGGGGCTCACCCGAATGAGCACCGCGGGGTTGACACAGGGAAGCTAATCGCACGCACCTGTGTGTATCCTCCGGCTTTGTGACCTAGCCAGTGATCGTTTGTCCTGGAGAACTCTGTGTTAGTAGACACGGATAGGGTATTTATTCTGCTTTCACTCGCTAATACTGTTCCTGTTTATAGTAATATGTAAATGGTAAGAAAATTAAACAGATGCCCAACACTGATTTATTTTTAAATATCTATTATAATGCTTTGTATCTTGAAGTGGACACCTGAGGGCCGGAGACTTGTAACAGGAGCGTCGAGTGGAGAGTTCACCCTTTGGAATGGTCTCACATTTAACTTTGAAACAATCTTACAGGTAATCCCATTTCTGTTTGTTCATATTCCTGTTGTGGTCGAGCAGATAAGAGCATCGGACTCAAGTTTTGGTGGTTAAGTCATCGGGACATGGGTTCGAATCCCGGCTGTGACACTTAACCATAAGCTTCTATCCACTCAGGGGTAAAATGGGTACCTGTGAGGGCAGAGATCGTTATGTGAATGATAAGCTTGGAGCGCGGTAACTCGCAGCTGTTATTTCCCAGGGTGCTGAGTTGGTTTGAGGAATGAAATGTATGGTCCAGTGACCAGGGGAAATAAGGTCAGAAGCGCTTTGTACGCCCTTCGGGGTGTGATAAAGAGCTGTATAAAAATTGATTACTATAATTCCTGTAAATTTTTTTGTGTCACTGTTAATCACATTAAACTTCTTGATCTAAGAATGCTAAGGGATAGAATTGTATAAAGCATACATGTATGTTAATCTTTTTAGAACCATTGTTGAATGGTACATTCTGTAGTCTGCACTCATGTACATGTACATAGAATGAACATTGTTACTACACCAGTCGGAAGTGTGTTCAAATGTTCCTTAAACTTTATATTTTGTGTTCCCTTGTATATATTTTTCAACTGTAGCCTACATGAACATGTAATTCTGGGTTAACTTAATGAATTGAGAGTTATGGTTTCCAAATTTTGTGCCATTTTGTGTACATATTTCCTGTGTAGCTCACGTGAACATGTAATTCTTGGTTAATGAATTGAGCTCTATTATTGATTGAAATTGACAGGCTCATGATTATCCTGTCCGAGCTATGACATGGAGTCATAACGACCTCTGGCTTATGACTGCTGATCACCTTGGTTACGTCAAATACTGGCAGTCCAATATGAATAATGTCAAGATGTATCAGGCTCATAAAGACCAACCAATCCGTGGTGTAAGGTAAGATGTCATGGAAAATACATACATTGCTAGTTTAAAGGCACTGGACACATTCGGTAATTGTCATACACCAGTCTTCTCACTGGGTGTGTCTCAACATATGCACAAAATAACAAACTGCCTTAAAGGTTAATGTGTTTATGAATATTTAATAATAACTGACTTGGTAATTTTATTTAAAGACACTGGACACTATTGGTAATTGTCAAAGACCATTCTTCTCACTTGGTGTATCTCAACATGCATAAAATAACACACCTGCGAAAATTTGAGCTCGATTGGTCGTCGGACTTGCGAGATAACTATGAAAGAAAAAAACACACTTATCACACAAAGTTGTGTGCTTTCAGATGCTTGATTTGAGACCTCAAATTTTAAACTTGAGGTCTCGAAATCAAAATTTGTGGAAAATTACTTCTTTCTCGAAAACTACATCACTGGAGAGGGAGCCGTTTCTAACAATGTTTTATACTATCAACAGCTCTCCATTGCTTGTTACCAAGTGAGTTTTTATGCTAACAATTGTTTTGAGTAATTACCATTAGTGTCCAGTGCCTTTAAGGTTCGTGTATTTATTAATATTTAATGATACCTGACTTGGTAATTTTGTTTAAGAACAACCTTCTGATTAACCTGCCAACGCTTTGGTTCAAATCCCAGTCGAGTAAGGTTTTCTTTGTTCTACCTGAACTCAATATAATGTTTTATCTTCAAGTACGCGCTAATCCTCCAATCAGATTCGCAGAATGGAGTGGTGATAAAAATCTATATTGCACGGCTAATATCACTACCTGCGTCTTGTGTGTTCTATGGTCACGCGCCAAGTTTGCTTGAACATAAATACCAAACGTGTGAAACGCGCGCTGGTGGAAATACGGAAAATATAGCGCGTCTGCGTCCCATATAGAAGCGCTATATTTTTCCGTATTCCACTCGCGCTTGTGTGATAACTTATATAATCAACATGTATCCATAACATAAACATTGTCCAAGCCTGAGCTGTCTCTGTCAATTTCCTGTGACTCAAAATGATGAAAGTTATAACAATTTGTCTTTGAAAAACATTGTATCTGGTAGCGGTTTCAGTGCATTTAAATCTTGAAAAGACAGTCAAAGAGGAAATAAATTAATAAAGTAAGTTGACTGCTTTAAATATATCACTGGAAGGCACCTCATTAATTTGTTATTTTGTTGCCATATTACCATTTCACAGCTTCTCACCAACGGATACTAAGTTTACAACATGTGCTGATGATGGCACCGTACGTATTTTTGATTTTATGCGATGTCATGAGGAACGTGTACTTAGAGGTAAGTCAAACCCTCTAATGTTGTTCACACAATTTAAAAGTTTTATTCCAGTAATTTAAGAGTTAATCAAATAAAGACATAAATGTGTCAACTATTCTGCCAAAAAATTCAACTGAAGAAAAAACGTATCTGCTAACAGTACCATGCAGTTATTAATCCTAACCGTAACTACAAGTTTCAACATAACAGATATACACAGATGTGTGTTAACACTGTATCGACCCCTTGCACGCACGTCACACGCGGCGACTGGTGGTCAATAGGTTTACGTGTAAATGCTGTGTTGCCTAAATTGCGCACTTCACTGAATAATGCACAGTTACAATACCCACCAGTATGGCGCCTCAAAGATTATGACGTCAGGTGAAATAGCTCAATACTCGGTTGTCAGTACTTTCCCGAGTCCTGTGAAAAATATCAGTATTGCAGTAGCTGTAGGAACTCCATTGTCATTTTACAATTGTATTGATTTACCCACCCTACATAGCCATGTCTGTTGTACATGTAGTCAAGTGCACATGATGAGAGTTTATTGCTGAAATGTTCTACATACTGTGGCTTTGAGTAAACGTTCTGATGCACTTCAAGTTAAAGGGACGCGTTGCCTTGGATCATGCAAGTTGGTCAATAAAAAGTGTTTCAAACAGTTTATAATAAAATACATATGAATAGAATTTTTATTTTTTAAAGTAGAGTAAAATGATCCACACAAATATGGCTCGAATTTGCATGGTTTTCCTTTTACTTTACGAACTAACACAGTCAGCCATTATGTGGAGTACCAACTATGCCTTGAGATTACAGGTTTTCCATAAAACTTTTTACTCCACATAATGGTGTGTTGTGTTAGTTCGTATAAGGAAAACCATGTAATTTCGAGCGAATTTGTTTGGATCATTATATTCTACTTTTAAAACGTCTTTCTAACCAGACACATTTTATAACAAACTATTTCAAATGTTTTTCTTAGACCAACTTGCCTGCTCCAAGGCAATGTGTCCCTTAGAGCTTTGATATAAATCAACATTTAGCTGTTCAAAACAAGTATTGTTACTTGTCCAGATAATTGTCATTTACTTTTCAGTCAGACACAGAGCAAGTTTGTTTTGTTTCACTTATTTTTCATTTTTATCTTTGACAGGTCATGGTGCAGAAGTCAAATGTATTGACTGGCATCCACAGAAGGGACTGATTGTATCTGGTAGCAAAGATAGCCAGCAACCAGTCAAGCTGTGGGATCCACGCTCTAACAACCCTTTGGCCACCTTACATGCCCACAAAAGCACTGTTATGGCAGTCAAGTTCAACCAGAATGGAAGTTGGCTTCTGACCGCATCGAGGGATCATGTCTGCAAACTATTTGATATCAGAACAATGAAAGAGCTGTACACATTTAGGGGTCATAAGAAAGAGGCCACAGGTTTGTTACTAATTTTATTCAACAGGACATTTTAATCTAGATTCGATGACTCTGACTGTCAGAGTCTCACCATGTGTTACAAACTAACATATTGGGCATGGTTGGCTTGTAGCGCTAACCCCTCAACAAGGTGATTCTGGTTCAATACCCGGCCAGGGCCATACGTGAGTTGAATTTGTGCATTGGCTCTCTGCTGTTTCCAGACCATCCAGTTTTCCTCCCTCAGGAAAAATCATTCACTTTTGATTTCTGGCTGTGCTCCTTGGTCATAATGGGTTGATTTGGCTGGCTGCCAAAGGCGCTCTTGCATGCCTGCTTCTCGAACACGTTGTAACCACGTCCTTCGCATTTCAGCTCTAAGTTGCGAGTATGGATAATTAGCCTCCCAAATTATCTTTATAACTACATGGAACTGAGAAATACATGTGTATTTGGATGGGATGAAAATGCATGTTGGATTTAACCAAAATTCACTGTCTATGAGGTAAGTTTGATTATTTGTGTGACCTACAATCTCCCGATCAATTGACAAAGATCCAAGAGGGTGTCATGGTGTTTTAGGCCAAATAAAATTAATTGTGTGTTTATAGAATCCCATCCTAAACCAAGTTTTTTTTTGGGGGGGGGGTTGGTGTTCCATATTTACCGTCAACACAACTGTAACTTTGTTTGTCTTTATATAAATGTTTTGGTTATGAATTATGTTGACTTCTGGTCACCTTTGGTTTATAATTTTTGTTTCTTCTTTTTCTCCCAGCAATTGCTTGGCATCCAATCCATGAAAGCATGTTTGCGAGTGGGGGTTCAGACGGTTCCCTTCTTTTCTGGCAAGTTGGGTAAGTAGTGACTGTGTAACTTCATTTGAACCATAAACTACTGTCAATACACAAGCTTTGATTAATAATAATTATAATAAAAGGTATTTATAATGCGCTTTTCCAAACTTGATCAAAGCGCATGATTGCTTAAAAAGATTTGGATACTTTATGTAACATTAAACACAATGTTCACAGATTTAGTTTAAACTTACTCCGTCTGAAGATAATAAGAGTAGAAAGCTTACCTTAAAATATTATTGTAGTTTTAGAAAAATGAGTAAAACAATGTCTCAAAAATACATTTTACATGCTAAAATAATTTTTCTCTCACCGAGACGAAAATTATTTTTGTGACATTGTTTTACTCATTTCTCAAACACTACAGCACCTATGACGCCGAAGACCGGCCTCCAGCTGGCGTGTACATGCACCTTTTGACCTCATTTATTTCACATGGTGGACGTGATAGGAGTGTACTGTGTGGGAATCTATGGAAAGCTCATGTCACTGCACGTTTATCCACTGATACCATTGTATCCAATGAGATCACTGGATCTGAGTAGCAGGTGTACAGGTGAAGACAGGGGCCCAATTTATAGACTAATATGAGTTTTGACTTGATTGATTACAGGAATGAGAAGGAGGTTGCTAGTGTTGAGACAGCTCATGATAGTATTGTATGGAGTCTTGCTTGGCATCCTTTGGGTCACATCCTAGCCTCTGCTTCTAATGATCATACTACGTAAGTAACACGCTTACAAATCAACATTGTTGAATATTCATTCTGGTTTTTTACCCATAACTGATGTGTGTTAGCACTGCATACTCAGTACTTTCCTGATTCCTGTGAAAAACAAATCACAGGCATGTTACTCAGGTGGAATTTGAGCTCTAGAAACTTGCAATTCGAAAGCAGTGTCTTACCAACTGGACTACCATGTACTTGCTTCATTTACTTTTGCTAGTTGCCAAATGCTTTATATTACAATCGCTCTGGTATCAACTTATTGCTGGTCTCAAAAGTTTACGGAAAGTTCCAATTTAGTAACAAGTTGTTAACCAAGAGCTACTGGGTGAAAACATCTAAATATTTACAATCGATTTGACAAACAGTGATATTCAAAGTTTTGTTTACTTTTGACGATGGCTGACAAATGTTAAAACTGAAAAAGGTGCAAAACTACCTTGAAATTCCAAGATGCAAAATGTTTATGTTGTATTTTGTATAAATTTATGTTCAGCAAATTCTGGACTAGGAATCGGCCTGGTGATCGCATGAGGGATCGATATAACTTGAACATGCTACCAATTGGTACATCTGAGGAAATGTTGGAGTTTGGTAAGTAACATTATTACACTTACAGAACATATTTTAATTGCAGACTACTATCGAAACAAAATCAACATCAACAATATAAGACTAAAATGTAAACTGAGATCTGGGGACGGAATTTAAATGTTTTGGGAGGTTGAACAAAGAATTGACTAGAGTGTGATTTGAACAAACGACCTCTGGATTGATGTGCCGGCTCACTACCAACTGAGCTATCTAGCCCTATATTGGCGGTGTCCCTATTTTGTCAATATCTTTGTTTTGGGGTGCCAGTCAGAAGCCATACAACCGTTAACCGCCATGTAACCGTTGACTGCCATGGAATTCAAATGTAGAACATAATCTCAAACTTAGAATGGTTGTAATTTCCACATCTTAGTTATGATATGAATTTTATGTGGATGAAGTCGTTCCCTGCATTAAAAGTCCTCCATCTAACGTGTTCCTTGACGTGTTCTACATTTGAATTTCATGGCAGTCAATGGCTAAAGGAACACATCTTCGAAAAGCGTTTGAAACTGTTTGTTATAAAATGCATATGGTTAGATAGTTTTAAAGTAGAATATAACGATCCACACAAATATGCCTCGAAATTGCATGGTTTTCTTTATAGGTCATGAACGAACAAGGCGGGCCTTTTTGTGGAGTTCAGTTTTTGACTCCATAAAATGGTCGACCGTGTTAGTTCACAATAAAGAAAACCATGCAATTTCGAGGCATGTTTGTGTGGAGCATTATATTCTACTTTTAAAACATCTTTCTAACCACATGCTTTTTATGACAAATGGTTTCAAACGCTTTTCATGAACCAACTTACCGATCCAATGCAATGTGTCCCTTTAATGACATCATAGCAACATTAGCCATTTTAATTGACTGTTGCAAGGTTTACTTGCTGCAATCAAGCCTTAACTTATAACACAAAGACACAGTTACCAGAATTCACCTATGGCACACTTCTTCAACTGTCATTAATTAAGTCCCTTTTGTTGCAGATGATGATACCTCGGCTTTGTCCGTCATCCCTGGAATGGGACTGGAACATGGACTACCGGATCACCTTAAAAAAACAGATGAAAAACAACTTGGTAAAACTTTATTCCTTCAAAGAGTTTTATGCCCACCAGGCAAAGGTTTTTCCCCTTCGACAGATGTCATTGTCAATACGGCTAAAACTAAAGAAACGTTTGTTAACAGACGGCGGCCATTTCTTTTATTGTACATTTAGCATTCAGCGTTCAAAAACCCATCTTTATATAAAACAGAACAATGTGATTCCTCCGCTCAAACTGGAATTCTGTTTGGTTTTTGCTTTTTTTTTTCTCCCCCCATCCCCCAATTTGTTTTTTCAAAGATCAAATTCTAAAAGAAATGAAGGTATAACCATATAATAACGCCCCAGATTGCAGAGTAGGGCTTTTAAAGACACTGGACACTAATGGTAATTGTCAAAACAAGTCTTCTCACTTGGTGTATCTCAACATATGAATGAAATAACAAACTTGTGAAAATTTGAGCTAAATTGCTCGTCGAAGTTGCGAGATAATAATGGAAGAAAAACACCTTGTCACACGAAGTTGTTCGCTTTCAGATGCTTGATTTCGAGACCTAAAATTCTAAATCTGAGGTCTCAAAATCAGATTTGCGGAAAATTACTTCTTTCTTAAAAACTACATCACTTCAGAGGGAGCCGTTTCTCACAATGTTTTATACTATCAACAGCTCCCCATTACTCTTTACCAAGTAAGGTTTTATGTTAATAATTATTTTAAGTAATTACCAATAGTGTCCACTGCCTTTAAAACTTAATATAAGTATTAACAACTGGGCTTCATGCTCGCAAGTTTTCAAGCTCGCATGCTTTTGTACTTTGCGCGCAGAGTTCATTTTTGTCAGGCCTGAGTTGATGATATTTCACTGTATCCATTCTAGATGACAGTATGGGATTGGACACCTCTATTCCTGGCTTAGAATCTTCTGTGGAAGAGTTAGCCAAACTGAAGCCTCAGCCACAACGCAAAGTTCCTTATGCCAAACCCATTCCAGCCGATTTTCAACGACAATGGGACATGACAAAGGCACCTGGCATAGCCCCACAACAAGCTGAAGCTCAAGATGTAAAGGATGGTGCTAAACAAGTCAAGGAGGAAGACAAGGAAGGTAATGCCAAGTTGAGTTTGTGCAATTAAAGGATTTGGCTATTTTTTTAACATAAAAACAGTGTCCATAGTTTGAAGATAATACATGTAATAGTAGAAAGCTTTCCTTAAAATATGACTTGCTGAGGGGCTGTAGTTTTTAAGATATGAGTAAAACAATGTTACCAAATAATTTTAGCCTCAGTTTTACAAAACTGAGGCTAAAATAATAGTCGACATGTAGCTGAGAGATGACCACAACAATCTTAGATTTCTTTAACAACACTCAGGCATGAAACAGTTGATGAAGATATGGTGCAAGAAAAACTTATTTCTGACTTGATACAGATATTTAACATTTTAGTTCAGAAATGTTTCCATTTGTATAGATATGTTCATATTGAGTCTGATGCATTTCAAAATACTAGTATAGGTGTCTCATTTAACTGTTCCTCTTTCTAGTCGGCACTCACCCATCATTGGCCCCTCTGCCATTCCCATTTCAAACCATGTACCGGTACTCAGATGCCAGGCTTTTTACTACCCTGACTCCCATGAACGTTGTTGATTAAATTATTGGTTTTTGTATTAATCATTGATCCTCTATAAGGCTGTCCGCAGCTCATTAATAGGGGATGTTTGGGACGCTTAGTGGCAGCAGATTTACCAGGTAAAATCCATTGTCTCAGTTATGTGCGCACGCTTAGAACTACAGAAACAATGGAAACTTACCTGGTAAGTCTGCTCCCACCTAGCGTGTGAAAGTCTCCCGTTAGCTTCACTGTTCTAGTTTCATTGAAGTTAACTTTTGTCAGTTTGCATTTGGTTAACCTTTTGTTGTGTTGTTTATCTCACCACAGCTGAGAAGATGGCTGTGATGGTCAAAACATCAGGCCTGGCCGTAGCACAAGCTCATCAGGCGGTGGTCAATGCCATGAAGAATGCCTCAGAGAATGGCGGACAGCCACCAATCCCAGGTTTAATGTCGGATCCGCCGCCAGGACCCCCCCTCATGGCAACCCATCAAGGTATGATAGTTGACACTCCACCAGGATTGAGACCTTCTGCTCCTTCCCAGGGTAAGCCAGCCATCCCTTCACTCATGGATATGAGGTTGAATGGTCCTCCACCGGGTGCTTCTCAGCCACCAGATATTGACATGATGAATATGCCAGCGCCTGATTACAATCAAACTCCAGATAAACCTGTTCACGACTTTGTAAACGTATCCCCGCCCCCACCTCCACCAGAAGTTTTTCCGGGGCAAGTATTTGGTGAAACCAGAGATGAAGATAAACGTGGTGATGTTGACCTTCGTCAAGGCTTCACAGATGTGGATATGAGACACAGATTTCATGAACCGCCGCCACCAAACAGATTTGAGGGAAGATTTGAGCACAAGGAAAGTCAACAAGGTATTTGGGAGAATAGGACTACACCACGCGATGGTCCCCATCAGGACTTGGATATGAGACAACATAGAATGGAGGAATCCAAAGATGCAGCATTTGAAGACAGACAAGATCAAGACACAGGTCCAAGAAGGGATGAATTGTTCGATGAAGATTTTCGTTTCAGTAGTGGTGGTACTCCAGGAGGACAGACATGGCGACAACAGAACCAACAAGAAGGACATCAAAGAGATCCTTTTGGGGGATTTGACCAAAACCAAGAATCTGGCCCATTTGGATCACGTGATAAAGATCTACGGAGTGGAGGCCGATTTGATCAAGAGTTTCATTCCAAAGGATTGCTACCACATCCAGGTGTTGAAGAGAATAACCAGCCACCAACAGTGATTGGGGACCATGATGAAAGGGGGTCTTTTGGTGGTGAGCATGACCCATCATGGGGACACCAACAAAATAGTAATGAATTGCCCCAAAATAAAAGAACGTGGAATGAAGGACCAGGGGATGATCTTGAACAAGAACAGTTTGGTCAATTTGGCCAACCAGATGCCTTTGGACCACGTGGACGTGGAAGGGGCAACATGTGGCGAAGTGGGCCAAGAGACAGAAGGGGTAGGGGATCAGATATGAGGGGTAGAGGGGGTGCAGGTATGAGGGGTAGAGGCGAGCCAGGAATGAGGGGTAGGGGAGAGCCAGGAATGAGGGGTAGAGGTGAGCAAGGCATGAGGGGTAGGGGGGAGCCAGGAATGAGGGGTAGGGGGGAGCCAGGAATGAGGGGTAGAGGTGAGCCAGGAATGAGGGGTAGGGGTGAGCCAGGAATGAGGGGTAATCCCTCAGGATTCAGAGGGTCCTTCAGAGGTAGTAGAGGGGGTATGGGTAGGGGAGGAATGGGCAGAGGAAACGGCTGGTAATGTAGCTCAAGATTCTGTTTATTGAAATAAGATGGTTACTGGCAGTACTACCTTTTGCTGTTTGCCTGGAAGAAGGATGCAGGGCTTTATTTGCTGGAACTTTCTCCAAAGAGATAATTTCCATTGCCCATGCAACATTTATCTTTCCGGTAATACACAGTCGTTTTGAAACACAATTGAGGGGTAGGGGTGAGCCAGAAATGAGGGGTAGAGGCGGGTCAGGCATGAGGGGTAGGGGCGAGCCAGGAATGAGGGGTAGGGGCGAGCCAGGAATGAGGGGTAGGGGCGAGCCAGGAATGAGGGGTAGAGGCGGATCAGGCATGAGGGGTAGGGGCGAGCCAGGAATGAGGGGTAGGGATGAGCCAGAAATGAGGGGTAGGGGGGAGCCAGGAATGAGGGGTAGGGGGGAGCCAGGAATGAGGGGTAGGGGTGAGCCAGGAATGAGGGGTAGGGGTGAGCCAGGAATGAGGGGTAATCCCTCAGGATTCAGAGGGTCCTTCAGAGGTAGTAGAGGGGGTATGGGTAGGGGAGGAATGGGCAGAGGAAACGGCTGGTAATGTAGCTCAAGATTCTGTTTATTGAAATAAGATGGTTACTGGCAGTACTACCTTTTGCTGTTTGCCTGGAAGAAGGATGCAGGGCTTTATTTGCTGGAACTTTCTCCAAAGAGATAATTTCCATTGCCCATGCAACATTTATCTTTCCGGTAATACACAGTCGTTTTGAAACACAATTGAGGGGTAGGGGTGAGCCAGAAATGAGGGGTAGAGGCGGGTCAGGCATGAGGGGTAGGGGCGAGCCAGGAATGAGGGGTAGGGGCGAGCCAGGAATGAGGGGTAGGGGCGAGCCAGGAATGAGGGGTAGAGGCGGATCAGGCATGAGGGGTAGGGGCGAGCCAGGAATGAGGGGTAGGGATGAGCCAGAAATGAGGGGTAGAGGCGGGTCAGGCATGAGGGGTAGGGGCGAGCCAGGAATGAGGGGTAGGGGCGAGCCAGGAATGAGGGGTAGGGGCGAGCCAGGAATGAGGGGTAGGGGCGAGCCAGGAATGAGGGGTAGAGGCGGGTCAGGCATGAGGGGTAGGGGCGAGCCAGGAATGAGGGGTAGGGGCGAGCCAGGAATGAGGGGTAGAACTTGCTCCAAAGACATGCTTTGCCTTTTCCATGCTTCATTTATGTTAAATTATCCTTCTGGTAATAAACAGTCATCGTGAAGCACAATTTTGCACATTAATTGCTTTATAGGCCCCTACTCCCGTAGAACTTTTGTTATGTCCTTCCAGGCGCACAACAGTTTATGTCAAACCATTACTGTAGTACAAACATGTTCACTCACCCCAAACATCATTTAAAAAAATTGAAGGCACTGGGCACTATTGGTAATTACTCAAAGTAATTACCAGCATTACAAGTTATTTGGTGACGAGCAATGGAGAGCTGTTGATAGTAATAACACATTGTGAGACACGGCTCCCTCTGCTCTCAAGTAAAGTAGTGTTTTGAGAAAGAATAAATTTCTCACTAAAATGTTTGAATTGAATCCAAGACCTCAGCTGAGTTCTCAAATTCAAGCATCTGAAAGCACACAACTTAGTGTGACAAGGGCGTTTTTTCTTTGTAATTATAATCTCGCAACTTCGTCGACCAATTGAGCTAAATTTGTCACAGGTTTGTTATTTTATGCATATGTTGAGATACACCAAATGAGAATGACTGGTATTTGACAATTACCAAAGGTGCCCAGTGCCTTTTAAGTAAGAATATGTATGATGCACACACTAGTGTGGTACCACCCCAGTAATATGCAATATTGAACTGCTTCTAATTTTCTTACATATTTGTGGCAATGAATTTGTTTACAAACTGACAAACATGAGGGATATAACCATGGGCATTTTTGTACCTAGAACCTATTTCTGTCGAATGACAAGATTTTTTGTTAGACGATCATGAAAGGGGATGTTATGAGCCAGATTTCCAGAACGTTGCATGCATGTCCCTCTTCTGTAAGTGCATGTATGTGCAAGCTACACAATGGAATGTCTGAGTGGATATTCAATGATCAGGTTCCTATGGAGTAAGAAATAAGAAACCACACCCATAAATCTTTATAAAAAACAGCGTTGTATAAACTGATGATATTTTTGGTTCGCAGAGATTTATAAACTGTTTCAATTTTTCATACAGGAATTACATATAAACACTATCGGGTACATGTTTTAGTTCCATAGTCCAGGGATGTGATTTCTCCATTTTTTACAAGAAATCAAGGTGTTTTTTTGTTTTGTTTCTTCAAAACCCCCACCCTGAATTTGGGGGTTTTAATCATGTTTTTTGTATTAATTTTTTAGATCTTAGAACGAATTCATAAGAACATGAAGATGAAACGATATGGAACAGAGTAGTAGAGTAGGGTGAATGTAAGCAGGCTTTGCATTCGGAAGCTTTCACGCTCTCAAGGTTGTAAGCTTTCACGCTCTCAAGGTTGTAAGCTTTCACGCCCACAAACTCTCATGCTTTGCGCTTGCAAAGGTCACGCTTTGTGCTCATACTTATAGTTTTTTTGTTTCAACAGCCTATCATTTCCCTGATAGTATTCAATTAATGTTTCGTTGTTTAGAGCATTGTTGCTGTCAAGGCAAGAAGTAACAAAACTTACTTTATTTCCAACCAATTGCCATTTAGCAATTATGCTGTATGAAACTCTAAGATTGCATAAAGTATGTACAAGTACTTCTGTTACTCAATTTCAGCAATCAAGTGTAGGTTCTGTAGCACAAGGACATACACATATTAAATTATAACCAGTTGCATCAATTAAGATCTGTTTTGGTTTCAAGTATTCCACATTTGGGCAAACTTATCAAGCCAATGTGGAGGGCTCAATTTCATAGAGTTGCTTAAAGACACTGGACACTATTGGTATTGTCTAAGACTAGTCTTCACAGTTGGTATATCTCAACATATGCATAAAATAAAAATAAATGTAAAAAATTGAGCTCAATCGGTCGCTGTAGTTGCGAGACATTGAAAGAAAAAAAGACCCCTGTCACATCCTTGTCACACCAAGATGTGTGCTTTCAGATACTTGAGTTCGAGACCTCAAATTCTAAATCTGAGGTCTCAAAATCAAATTCGTGGAAAACTACTTCTTTCTCAAAAACTACGTCACTTCAGAGGGAGTTGTTTTTCGCAATGTTTTTCTACTATCAACCTCTCCTCATTACTCGTTACCAAGTAGGGTTTTATGATAATAATTATTTTGATAAATTACCAATAGTGTCCACTGCCCCTAAGCATAACAAGGTGGTAAGCACAGCAAAATTTATGCTTACCAGAATAAGGTTACCAGCTAAAATACCATTTGAAATGTACAACATTTTGCTGGAATCCTGCTTAGTTTCACTTAGCAGAAAATGTTAGGCAATATTTTCTGCTTTAAAGCAGCTCTATGAAATTGGGCCCTGCACTTTAAATTCACATTGTTTTGCATTAGCATTACTGGATCTATGTGAATTCTGGATCGGTAAATCCCACAGTCAAAAACTTCCATTGAGAAAAGGAGGATTTTACTTTTTGTTTATTAATACAATAAAGTTAAACAGTGATTTGGGATACAGTGATGTGGCATAGAGAATGTAGGTTATTAGGGCCTAATGTTCTGGAAAACGAGGTTTAATGCTAGATTTTTGTAAATACTATAAACTTGTAGTAATTTGTTCAGAAGGATACTAACTGTAAAGTGCATAACTTTCTATGTTTTGAATATTAAGACATGTTTATTGTCAACTTTACTGATCTGCCCTTCTGTTTTATAATAAAATGTGACAGAAAACACAAACGTTTCACTTTCTTTGTGAATGAATGCTATACTTGTATCATATTAAATTGCAATTAGCACCCTTACGCAGTACACATACTGTATTGTTGTATCAAAAGTTTTCCCCCTAGTCCACGCTCGGAGTCTGTAATTTTTCAAGTACTCTTCCAATATTTCCCATTAGTCGATCCATGGTCGATCATTTACAGGGAATTGATAGGTCAATACTTTTTGTACACATATTTATGCACACAAGTGTGTATTGGACTCCAATCTAGGACCCTCTCATTTGTTCAACTGTTTCTCCTGAAAAACAAACGTGTCTTTTGTGGTAGCAACTGTTTTTCAATTAGAATGTCGCCACAGGTACAACAGGGACATGAAGAAAACGTATTGGGTGGTGTGAACAAGTCTTCAGATTATGTAATTAATCCCATAATATCAACTACACTGAGCACCGCCTTGCATTATTGTCCGCTCCCTACTTCTTTGAACATCAGTTGATAAAACAATTTTTAAATTGTTATTATCCCTCTATCAGTCGGGCTGTCAGGAGCTCATCATGTCCCCTTCTGCTGTCTATTTTATTTGTGATTTTTATGTGATGTATGGATGGACATTTAATGAGTATTTTTTATCTATTAGAGGAAGATACGAAAGGACACCTAGAGTACATTTCACACAAGGCACTTTATTGCTTCTATCAATTCATGAGTACATCATGTACCCACGTGTATAAGTACACTAATCCAAATACTTGGTTTGCTGTAATACCATTTATTTGCCAGGTACAGTTTGTTCTTTAGAGAACTGTCGTGCTTTATAACAAGATACTAAAGATGACTAGAGCAAGTTATAGTCAAAACTTATTGACCATTTTAAGAACTCACTCTGTGGTAGTGCAGTTAATAATGATCCTATAAGCTAAAGTATTAGTCTTAGCCGATATTCTACCCTCCTCAGGTAGTAATTAAAAAGCAGGACAGTTCTTTTCCGAATTGAGAAATCTCCTGAAAAAAATCTACTCCACGGTAGTAGAACATATAGCAAGACACACAATTCCCTAAAGAACAAACTCTACCTGGCAAGTAGATACACACATGGTGTTACCGCAAACTTTACATTGATACCTCACCATGCAATGCCTCAAATTCTATATACATTAATCCAATAAGCCATTTGCATGTTAGATTTCAATACTGTCTTGCACAATGACGTGCTTGATCACAAGTTCAAACTTAAAGTAGAATTCCTCAGCCTATCCACACAGATGCTATTGTCACATGATTAGGGGCTTGGCTTTTTACTTAGTTACTTAATAACCATACACAAATTGAATTAATGTGTGTGACACAATGGCACCATTGTTTGCTCAACGAGAGGTTGCTTTGCAAACGCTTGTCCCGAACCTTTTGAAATAGCAACTGTCTCCATAGTCTGAGGAATTAATTGTGACTAAGCAAGTCATTGTAAAGGCCCGGTCACACAGGCCTTGATAACGAGAACGAAAACGAAAACAATAAAAATGCACGCCCTCGATTGGTTGAATGAGCGTGGGCATATTCTGCATGGAGCAATGTGTGACCGGGCCATTACAGACATTATTTAAATTTGAATCTGTCGAGTTTTGCACATTTATTTGTCGGCATCCAAAGCAAAGTGGTTAATTGAAAATTGTGCTGTTTAAATTTTACAAATGCTTACATCTTGGATTTTCATCACAGTTATTTACATATTTACAAAGCATTTACAGTACATGGAGAATGGATTACACAGTAAATAGACTAGTTGTGAGCATGCCCGCCGCTAAACTAATGAACGTTACTCCCTTAGGCTCAAAATATCCAGATGTCGGATAAACATTTAACGGTACCGCAATAGTACTCTGTACACAGGAAGCATGGACATTATGTCTACACTAAAAGTCTGTGAAGCTCCAAACGTTGGTGCAATTTGGAAAACAGAATCAACAAGTCTTTGCTGATCCTGTATTTGAAAAGTAAAAGCAGACTATATTGTTATCTGATTATGAGCTTTAAGATAAAAATATTTTTTAAATAAATGTGAAAGAACTGTTCTGCCTTGACTGAAATGTTACACAAATGATTACCGGTATTAAGTCAAAATTCTTTGAAAAAGAAATACCACCTTTAGTTGTAGGTTCATTTTTGTTGAATTCTTAAAAGCCTGCACCAAATGGAAAAATCAAGAACACAGAACATCAGCAAATAGGTGGTGATTGAGGCACTGACTGCGCTGCAAACAAAAGCATAACAACAAAAAGGTTTGCAGATTGACATTCTGTTATTGTGCAAAGTCAAAATACTGAGGGATTAATCGGTCAATGTCATCAAATTTAAGTTCTATTAAAAATGTGTAATTTATTCGCATTTTCATTCAGTACTGATAATGCTAACAGCTTCATGAACAAACAACTAAATGGGAGTAAAGTATGTACGTGTACAGGGGTAAACACGGTTGACTGAATGTCGCCTCGCTGTCCAGTTGCAGTATCTGTGCATTTCTGGGCACAGCAAACTGCTTTAAAAAACATACTTGTATTATATATTGAGTCTTGAAAATACTTGTAATAATTTTTTTATAGGATAAAAGGAGGCTGTCATCTTAAGAAAGTATTGTTTGAATCAGAGGAACGATCAGGCTTCAGTGAGGTCATCATTGAAATATAAGTGTAGTGCAGGAAGAAACTCCTCATCGTTCATACTAAGCTTATAGAATTCTTCATCTTCATCCATGACATCATTCTGTTGTAGAGTCTTTCCCATATCTAGATTGACGCCATTATACTTCCAGGTGTAGCTAGCGGCATGCTGGTTCCAGACAAGATAACGTTCAAGGATCTCCGTCATTATCTCCTCAGAACATACCTAAAATACCAAACAAATCAAGAAACCTGAATGAATAGACCCTTCCCATGATAAATGTAAATTGCACACAGCGCTTGCGTACTAAAATGTTGGTTGGCAAGATGAGGGAATATCGCGCTGTTTTGTACACAGCTAATGGCTGCGTGACGCAGACGCGATTGCGCGTCTGCTTAGTGCACAACTCTATGGCGTTTGCCAACCAACAGGGTCTGTATGCATGCGGGAATGTAATTAGCATATTTCATGGGAAGGGTCCATTGTCTGGGTCAGTTAATTAAGCGGTCATAATTTGAAGTTTTGATAGAGTCACATGTTGGGTGGGTACGCAGTTTACGAATTTGACAGACATGTCAGCTAGAAGATGAGATTCGTTGAAAAACATTTTGGTGAAAAAGTTGTATTTAATGTAGTTTCAAATTAACCACATTGCAAATTGAGGAAAGTGTTTTCCAATTAATCTGAAAGGGTCACAATAGATAGATGTTTGAGTAAAGCTAGATCAGGGCCCATCAATTTCATAGAGCTGCTTTATAGCGACCGATTTTGTGTTTACTGCATGGTTTCTATTTCATAGCGCTGCTAACTGTAAGCACTTGAAAAGGTAGGCTAACCTTCCGGTGCTTTCTGCACGAAAGTGACGGCACAATGCAAAACCATGGTGAGCGCGCCTTATTTCTGCTTTCTGCAGAGTTCTGCTTTGTAAGTGCCGAATTCTGTGGTTAGCTTAACCATGAAAATTAGCCTAGATCATTAACAAGTACATGTACCTATTTTTTAGGCAAATAAATAATTTGTTTTATGACATACAATATACAGGGCATGCTAAAATGTATGTGTTTTTATCATTTTATACATTCTGCATACAATGATAATAGGTATGTAATTGTTTGCACTTGGTTTTTTGAATTCATAAAAACTCTGAGTTGATTTTAAATACAACTTGAATATTAAAGGGACAAGTTGGTCTATGAAAGAGCATTTGAAACTATTTGTTATAAAATGCATATGGTTAGAAAGATGTTTTAATGATAAAACAAGTTTTTTACTCCATAAAACGGCCGACCGTGTTTGTTTGAAAACTACACAAATTTGAGGCATTGTTTGGATCATTGTATTCTACTTTTAAAACATCTTTCTTACCATATTGATTTCATAAATAACGATTTCAAACGCTTTTCATGGACCAACACGACCGATCCAAGGCAACGTGTCCCTTTAAATTTAACTTGGAATAACTGCTGATTAAAAGTTGGGTTTGAAACAGTCACATTGATTGATGTTTTACTTACTTCAATAACATGCTCCTGTGATGTGAGGTTGTTGATTATTTTGATGTATCTCGTCTTAGCTGATAGAATTCCTATGCAGAAGATATCATTTTTCCACCACGGCCTCCCAAAGTCATTAGCCCAGTCTGTGCGTGGGCATGATGGGGGAATATGAACAAACCGTCCATGAGGTGTGTAAGGAAAAACACAACCAGTTACTGGGTCTACATGAGTGCGGATCTGGTGGGAGAGAAGAACAAAACAATTTGGAATACAGTTTTTCAAAATCCTCTTTGCTGAAAACAAAAACCTTGTCAGCGTCAGGCAAGACCCATGACAGCGACTTGCACCTCTCTTCAGGCATTAGCATAATATTCGGATGACAATAAGCGACCTGATCATCCCCATTCAACCTGGCCAAATGACCCCTTTTCTTCAGCTTCTTTCTCCACGATCGCCCATCTCTACTGTGCTTTGATCTTTCAAATGAAAAGGCTAACTCTTAACACTTTTTAGCATGATGACAGCCCTTAGTTTGATGACTTTGTTACATCACACTTATACATGTAGAAATTAGTAATGTCAATGTAATAGGTGGATAGTTTACTATTTCATTGATTTTGTGTTCCGTCATTATGGTGTCATAATTAAAGGTACCCATTAAAATAAATGGTTAAACTTACCTCCTTGGTTTTCTTATCAAACCAATGAGAAATGTCTTTACCAGCTGCGGCTATAACTGGTTTAAGGAGAACATCACCTGTCAACAAAAACAGTTTGGGAATTAAGTCAAAAGATTAACATATGGCACATATTATACACATTATTGTTTAGGGCACATTATTATTTTAACTGAGAGGAAACTCATGTGGAAATGTCAATTGGCCAATGGGACCACGGGGGATCATGGGACATGGCAAACACGTATAAAGTGCCATACAATGATGCCCCGGCAGATCGTCACACTGGTCTTCATGAAAAGCTACATATTAAAAAAAGACAAATTATTGAGTAAAAAAAAGGGAAAAAGAGAGATATAGCCTACAAGCACGGCCTGTATGCTTCCTTTTTGAAAAGACAAGGGCACCAAGGCATTTTCTCCTCGATGAGGAAATTGTAAATTTTGACTGCATCTCATTTCAAGGGCACCAAGGCAAATGTCCATGGAGGCAATCGCCCTAGTTGCCTCTGTGAAGTGTCAGGTCTGAGCCTAATATTTGAACTTTCAATATGAGCCATATCCCCCAAAATGTGTAGGCCTTATTGCAACAGAAATGGGCTACTCTTTATCTTTCCTCTAAACCGCACTTCTCACATATCCTTGATGGAGACCTCCATCCTCACAAAAAAAAATCAACTTGTACTTACTATGTTTTCCTTAAACACCTACCTGAGCGGAATGTTTTCAACAGAAATGGTATTTTTACTTGTTTATAATGCACTTGTTCACCATTTTAATGTAATTTTGATATGTGTACACTTCTGAACTTTTCGTAATAATTATCGATTAAAAAATCAGGCCCCTACCTAAAGGTTTTTTGAAAAACTAAAAACACTTCTGCCGTTGAGAGCGGGCGTCAAAGGACAATGCCGCTGACGTCATTTGTGGGAGTTTGCTTTGTTATACGTCCACTCTGCAACAAAGTGGCTTTATCTACTTATGACGTTTTGAGAGTGATTACGTAATGGGGCTTTTCGCAAATCTTGCAGAAAAGCTCTGGACAAGGGCATACAAAATGATTGTTTTTTTTACACAATTAAAACCTATTTATAATCATGACTCAATTTCCTTATTCATCGAAAACATTTTAAGTGGAATTCAGCAAAGTTCACGACTTGACGTTTTCGATCAAGCAGGTCTTTAATCATTATAATATAAGGAAATTATCACTTTTCTTTGTGTGTGGTAAAAATAAAAGAAATGAATCAGGGATCAGGGTACGAAGTGACCATCAGTCGAGTCACTTTACCTGAGTCAGTTCGTACCTTCACTAAAATGTTCATTAAGCATGAATTGTCATCTTCTTTATTTATATGTGAATCAGAATGTCTTTTTAAATGTGAAATGTTATTATATTTAGTGTTTCATAAAATATCTATTTGTTATGTTTTCCTTTCTCTTGGCCTGTAAATATTATATTGAATACATTCCAGCTTTATTTTGTTGTTGTTAACAAATGATTTTTAATGTCTAGGCCCTAATTGTTTTACAAATTGGTTTTACAATCTTGATCTAAATACAAGTTACTGAATTTGCTTGTTAAACTATGTGGACTTCTACTCTAGTCACAGAAAAACAGGCCATTGAAATGTTGTAGAAACGATGCAGAAATCCAGAAACGAGGCAGAAATCCTGAAGATACCATGTGTGTTGTGACAGTGAGAAGGTTCAAAATGTGTTGTGAGAAGGTAAAAGTGTCCGCTTGTGATTCAACTCGGTCCCAAATCAACTCGGTCCCAAATCAACTCGGTCCCAACTCAACTTGGTCCCAAGTCAACTCGGTCCCAGTCAACTCAGTCCCAGTCAACTCGGTCTCAAGTCAACTCGGTCCCAGTCAACTCGGTCTCAAGTCAACTCGGTCCCAAATCAACTCAGTCCCAAATCAACTCGGTCTCAAGTCAACTCGGTCCCAGTCAACTCGGTCCCAGTCAACTCGGTCCCAGTCAACTCGGTCTCAAGTCAACTCGGTCCCAAATCAACTCAGTCCCAAATCATCTCGGTCTCAAGTCAACTCGGTCCCAGTCAACTCGGTCCCAAGTCAACTCGGTCCCAAGTCAACTCGGTCCCAAGTCAACTCGGTCCCAAGTCAACTTGGTCCCATGTCAACTCGCTCCAAGTCAACTCGATCCCAAGTCAACTCGATCCCAAAAGTCAACTCGCGGTACGGGTCAACTGTCAACTGACAACTCGGCAGGATACGAACATGACGAAGTGGTAAGTAAGAAGTGAGGTCCGTCAAACATGGAGGATACCTTGACCATCACCATGAATCTGAATCTGAATTTATAATAGTCGGCAAAGCACCCTTTCAGGAAACATCACACCAACGTTTGTTTAGCTTGCGCGTCGCGTGGGTGGGGGCGACCATGGACAATGGACATGGTCTTACTCTAACCTTACCTGAAAATTGAAGCGTTAATTTAGAGAGTAGAAATTAGAAATGTGTTGTATAATAGACTGTGTCAAGTGTGTGTAATATCGATTAGCTTTCTTTTTAAATTGTATTTATACTCACCAGTGTAGTTTTCACAAAGTGGAGTGAGATCATAGACTTTCCCTAAAAATGAGATCCAGAGATCCTTCAATGTATTGTGCACAGAAACCTCATTTGGTGTATAATATTTTGGACGCATTTTTCCCTATTTTCCCTTGCCCGATATGATGATAACAACTGAAACACTTTTTAACTAGTCATCAATACACACACTAGTAGTTACAGGGATGAGTTGACCGGACGAGTTGACCAGTTCATTCATTCGGTACCCACCAAATCACACGGGAAACACACACTCGACTCTCGCTTCTAAACTCGACTCGTAGCTCATGTCAAGCTTCCGTTGTCATGGCGGTTACTATGCGATCCACAGCTAGTTCGCAGCTCCTTTTTTATGTTGCCCTTTTCGAAACTACGACGTTAGCAGACTCAGGCTTCCAGCTATCTTAGTCTTTTGTCGAGGCCTTCGCAGCTTAGACAGTTTCGTAAACAGCGCAGCGACTGGAGTAAGAGAACACGCCCCAGAGTCGAGTGTGGTCTCCTGTTCCAGCCGCTGCGCATTTTGAGAAAGTGTCCAAGCCACGAAGGCATTGAATAAAGGCTAAACAAATAAAATAGACCGTGCCAAAAGAGGGCGCTCTGTTAATGAGGGCTCTTGTTATGATTTTTTTCAAGGCTAGGCGCACACATCCACACTGACTGTGTGTAGCACGGCTCTGGCACGGTTACTATAATACTTCCTTTGGTAGATAACAAAGGTGGTAGGATTTCCTTCTAATTTGCAGACTTTACAGGTTACATTTCAAGTAAGTGTTTTAACGAAAAATATACTGTATAATTATTATTTTATTAATACAGTATCCCACTGAATAGTGAATTGTGGCTTGTGCCCATGGCTTTTTATTTTAAATACTAGGGCCTACCTACGGGTCCTACTAAAGTACTACAGTCATTTGACCAGTTCGGGATCATTGACCGGTTCGGGATCACTTCAACTTTGCAATAACCAAATAGTTATATAATTTCTCATTATTACCACTTTCTGTTGATAAATGTGAAGATTAACACCCATTCAACCAACAAACCCAAAATAAGGTGCCAAACATCACCAGCAAATAAGTTTTGGCTGTTTTCCTGAAGGTTGTCTGCGAAATTGATCATTTTTTTGTTTAAAAATTTTGGTTGAAAAACACTGTTAAAACTTCTTACCTTTAGAATTCAAGTGCCGGGGCAAAAAATATTTATGTAAAATGATAAGAATGTGTAAAAACAAATTCCTGTAAATACTGTGCAGTCATCTTGTTGTTTTGAGGATACAAAGTTACCAAAATCTTCTTGTGGGGGCAACTTACCCTTGACCAGTTCGGGATCACTCAACATCTCATTGCATCAAATGGTGACGCACTAACTTACCAAGTAAGGTAAAATAATACTACTGCAGTAGAAAGTTTATTTAGTTGATTTTGAGAAACATTACTTCAACAAATTCTTGTAGATTTTTTTTTGTGAGAAAATTAAACTTGGAGGGGTCAATAATGCTTTTTAGGTTCGCTTCACTTTTTCATTTGCCTTTGCTGTTGTTTTGTTGTTTTGTCGTTGGGTTTTTGCGCTGCTATTGAAGACACTTGCATGACATTCACTAAAGAAAGGAAGTCCAAGTCCATGCCAACACACCTCTGAAGTTTCGTGTCCTTGAGAGACAGTTTTATGGATGGGAGTATGGGTTTGCAATAAAGGGCACTCTACTGATTCAGAATAGATTTAACTGATCCTGAACTGGTCAAACCGGTGACGATACTTTTCTTAAAGCCTCTTCAAAAGAACTAATATTTTTTTGTCAGTGAATACTTGGTGAGTTTTATGTCATGTTTAGGTAAACTGATAAACTTTTTTGTTTAAGATATCAAAGAGATTGCAACAAAAAACAATGTGAATTCAAAAAGTGATCCAGAACTGGTCAAACGACTGTAGTAGTAAGTACTACAGAGTAGACAGTAGGTAGTCCTGGTCAGCTGGTAGGAGGAGTCCAATCTGGGCTAGACAGTGTCACTCAGTAGGATAACCTAATCATTTTATGATTCTAAATCTAACTTCTTAAAGAGAAAGCCCGGTTCATGCTTCCTCAAATGCTTCGTGCGGATGCAAATTTTATTGCATCACAAAGGGAAATGGAGTGCGTACGGATTGTTGCATCACCATATTTCGCTTCGCACTCGCATTTGCAGGAGAACCGGGCTTTTAAAAGTAAGAGCTGGGCTTGGCATATATTGTGAGCGCGAGTATGCATGAGCAAGTTCGATTAGGGTACAATCGTCGACTAGTTCGTGGTTAGTTCGTGACGTACGAAGCGCATGCGCGCTGAAATAAAAATGCAATTAAAAAGAGTGACCATCAACCATACTATGCTGTGAACACACAAAAAGTCCATACTCACTTCTTTTCAGCTATTTTATCAATAACTGGTCCTCTCTGCCTGCAGCACACTGTGTTATGACAAATTGCTACAGTATAGTAGGGTCGTACGGTGGGTTCGAATCCCACCCGAGTAACATGCCTGTGATATTTTTTCGCAGGACTCGGGAAAGTACTGAGTATACAGTGATAACACATGGGTAAAAATCAAACACTTAATATGCTTTATCCCCAATGCAAATTTAACATCTCTTATATCGCTGCCAAAACATAGGATTCGAACTGCCTCTAGCTACCGGGCAACCTCGGTAGTCTAGTTGGTGAGACACTGCTCTAGAATTTCAAAGGTCATGGGTTCGAATCCCACCCGAGTAACATGCCTGTCCTTGTCCTTTTTTCACAGGACTCGGGAAAGTACTGAGTAGACAGTGCTAACACACATCGGTGTATGGGTAAAAATCAAAATTAATATTCTTTATCCCTGATGCAAATTTAACATCTCGTATGCTATAGTATTGGTAACCAACGATGTGACCAACCTCGACCAGCCTCGAGTGGAGTAGATGGTCGCAAATAGTCGACTAGACTGGTCCAACTATCGTTGACTATTAAATGCGGGTTCGATCAGAGTTAGTCAAACTATGGTTAACTATGGTCGTTGATCGAACTTGCTCCAATGATGCAATGATGCGTGACCCCATGACCCAGCGGTTGGTTGGGCCGTTTGTGTGTGTGAAGGGGGGGGGGAGAACGACACTTTTGAGGTTTTTCTTGCCCAAAATATACAACAATTTGTATCATTTGAAAAGCTTGTACAAGAAATGCTATGACGGTTAAATTAATAACCTGATAAAATATGGCGGAGTTATGACAGCTCAAAAGGTGGGCTAAATAACTGCCACACAATAATTCTGTCAATGTATTGTATGGCTTTTATTTAGCCCACCTTGTTGTTGAACTGTTAATAATGGCTCTTGCATCTTGCATCTTGCATTGTTGTACTCTCCCATAAGCATTGCTGCTGTCCTGGAGAGGGTGGGTTGCAATTTCCATTTGCGCTCTGTGCTTGTGCTTTCAAGATAGTGCTTATAAGGTGGTGATAATGTCAATTTGTCCTAAGAGGGATTGGTAGCTCCATCTTTCTTATAGCTGGCAGTGCTTCTCTTTGGAACCCGTTCAGATTGGTTGCAGTGACTGCAGCCACTGGTAGCCTGTTCCAAATCCTAACAGCTCTTGGGAAAGGGCTGTAGAGGTAGCAGTCAACTCTGGCGAATGGTTGCCTGTAGGTGTGGCTATGTTGATTTGTCTGGTTGTGTCGGCTTGATCGTCTGTTCTCTAGGATGATGTTTGGAGGAATTGTTATATTTATTTGGCCATGTAGTATCTTGTAGAGGATTTCGACCTGATGAAGGAGACGTCTGTCATGCAGGGTGTCCCATCCCAGCAATGTCAGCATGTCAGACACACTTGATTCTTGGTGGTAGTCCTTCATGACAAAACGTGCTGCTTGGCGCTGGACGCTCTCCACAATTCTGATGTTGCGGTTTGTGTTCGGGTTCCATGCACTTGTGGCAAATTCAAGTTGTGGTCTTACTAGAGTGTTGTACGCCGTCTCCTTGACTTCCTTGCTACATTTTCCAAGGGTGCGTCTGATCAACCCAAGCGATCTTGAAGCCTTGGCTCTGACTGCTTCTGCCTGAGTGTTCCAGCTTAGGTTGTCAGTGATGGTGACTCCAAGATATTTGCATTTTTTCTCGTGTTGGATTTCCTGACCAGAGATTGTGAAGGTATGATCCAACTTTGTCTTCTTCAGGGTGATGCAGAGGTGGCAGCATTTTGTGATGTTGAAGCTCATGTCCCATTTCTGAGCCCATTCAAAGACTGCCTGGAGATCAGCTTGGAGAGTCGCAAAATCTCTACGGGACTTGATACACCTGTAGATTACACTGTCATCGGCAAAAAGCCTCATTGTTGACATAATACCTTCATTGATGTCATTGATGTAAAGAAGGAAAAGGGCTGGACCAAGTACAGAGCCTTGAGGGACTCCAGATATAACATCTGCAGGTGCAGACAAGGTGCCATTGACTGCAACTTGCTGGGTCCTACCATTCAAGAAACCTTGGATCCATGCTTTGGTTCTGCCTCTGATGCCGTAGTAATCTAACTTGTGCAACAACTTGCGATGAGCTACTCTGTCAAAGGCCTTACTAAAGTCTAGGAACAAGACGTCTGTCTGGTGTTTGTTGTTGATGTTAAGGGCCCAGTCATCAATGGCTTGAATGAGTTGCGTTTCACATGACAATTTCTCACGAAAACCATGTTGGTTGTTGATGATGATGTTATTTGCAGCAAGGTACTTAGCCATGTGGCTCAGGACTATGTGCTCCATGATTTTACAGCATATGCAAGTCAAGGAAACAGGGCGATAATTTGATGGATCACTCTTGCTGCCCTTTTTGTAGATACCCACAACACGGGCCTTACACCAATCAGATGGTAGCTTACCAGTAAGGTAGGACTGCTTGATGATGTGAGTTAAGATGGGTGCAATTTCATCAGCGTAGTCATGGAGCATGCGTGCTGGGATCTCATCGGGGCCACTAGCCTTGTTAGTTTTTAGCCGTTTGAGCTGTTTCATCACTCCATTTAGCCCTACGGTCAGATCTTCTATTGGTGTATATGGGGAGGGACCTTTGTCTGGGAGATCATCAGAGTTGCTCTCATGGGTGAAGACAGAGGCGAACTGATCATTGAGGCCTTTAGCTTTCTCCTTGTCTGTAGAATAGGTCTCATCAGCCACCCTGAGAGTGGGGATTCCAAGTGATTCTCTCTTCTGTGACCTTACAAAAGTCCAGAACTTCTTGCCATTTGTCTTCAGGCTGCTCCCTATGATGTTGTTCATGTAAGTATCGTGTGCGTTTTTCTGCATCCTCTGGACTTCATTTCGTTTGGATTTGTACCTGCCCCATGTTTCTGGGGTCATGGTTTTCCTTGCTTTCTTGTACAACCTGTCTCGTTTATTCATCTGTTTGATGATCTTCTGAGTGATGTAGGGGTGGCTAGGTTTCCCTTTGTCGGTAAAATGGGGAATAAGTGTCATGGCATTGGTAATGGCTTGACAGAAGAATTTCCAGTTGTCCTCTACTGGTGAGTCATCTGGGATTTTAGTGAAGTATTCACTTGATGCTTCTTTCAGTTTCATCTTGACTAAGTGTTGATCTGCTTTATCATACTTGTAGATTGTGCGCCGGGGCTTTTTCTGTGACTTTGGTGTCGTGTTAATGTTGAAGAGGACAATGTTATGGTCACTTATACCAGGCTTCACCCTCACGTTTTCCACTATTTCAGTATTTGATGTCAGTACCAGGTCCAGTATGGAAGCTGACCTTGGCCTAGTTATGTCCTTGGTTAGTTGAACAAGGCCATTTTCGTTGAGGAAAGTGAGGAACCTGTTATGCTGTGCTTGGGTCTGCATGTTTGTAGTCTCCATATTACTCCAGTCAATGTCTGGGAAATTCCAATCCCCAGCTAAGATAATGTTGGGTAGGTTTTTGTGCTTGGAGAGGATCTTGCTGAGGCTGTCTTGTGCATGATCCATGGTAATGATCGTTGCATTCGGTGGACGGTAGCAGCTACCGATATAGATACAACCATATTTAGTAAAATTTGCTGATGCCCAGATCATTTCTGTGTCGGAATCAAATTCGGGCCTTTCAAGAACAATGATGTCAGATCTGACTGCTAGAAAGACACCCCCACCATGAGCTGAACGGTCCTTTCTGTAAACTTCATATTCCTCAGGGAACACAGAGTAAGTAGAAATGCTCTCATCCAGCTTGGATTCACAACCAAAAATGATGTCTGGCTGGTGTTGTATGACTGCAGCTGTGAACTTCAGTTTGCTGTTTGCCCCTTTGAGTCCGTTGCAGTTAATTTGCATACCAAGTAATTTTTTTGTCTCCGAGTTTTTACTTGGCTCAGAATTTGTTGGTGCTGAAGTATGAATTGGTAAGTTTGTGGAGAGATTGGACTCAGAAAGATCAGGTGTCGGAAGCGTTTCAAACAAATTGGATGAATCTACACTGGAAACAGAGTCTGGTGCAGATGATGAAACATTTTGGGAGCTACATCCGCATTGCCATGGCAATTTACAGTTTTCACATAGGTTTCTGTAATGTTTATCCGATATCCCCATGCAAGCACAATGGAACCAGATACTGCAATGGTCGCATGCGACGGCGTGATGGTGGTTGAGCACTTCCTGGTTGCACCGGCCACATGGATAGAGTAATGATGCAGCAGGTAATGGGTAGGCTTTGGTAGAAAGATCACCATTACTGAGTGCAGATGTACTATCTTGATCCTGGGTATTTATTGAGGAAGGAGAATATGTTATCTTACTTTTCTTTTTCACATCAGTCTTGCGTCTCTGACAGTGGGAACCCGCTCGTCTTCCTCTTGTCCGGAGAATGCCATGTTTCTTTGCAGCATTAAACTGCTCTTGGGGCAAAATGTTACTTGCACATGATCTTAGAGCAATGAGTTGGTGTCTTGAGTACACTACATGTATTTGGCTTGTGCATGCATTCAAATCTTCCCCAGTGATAGTGTTGTCCTTGTGAATAGAGGCCATTGTTGTCTCTTCTGTGCAAGTGGGTGGAGATCTACAGCCTGGGCATAGGTCCTATTGTGGTGAAGCACTGAAGCAATAATGCACAGTGGACTGGGTGGTGATGTACTTGATTTGGCTATCCAATGAGAAAAAACAGATCCTGTAAATGTCTCTTTTTTAGGTGAATATCTGCTATCCAGAATTGACTACCAGATGGGTTACACCATGAACTTCACTTCGATAGGCAGATTGAGATAATAAGCACCATGTAGACAGCACAAGCTTGAGCATTTTATGGAGCAACCCCCCAAGTGTGGCAGCAGCAGACAGCGCCGTAAATCTATATTTTTACATGGGTCTCATCACAGTTGCGATGTATGGCGACTGTGATGAGACCGATATTAAAAGACAGCCATTAACAGCTCAACAAGGTTTGCTAGGCTTTTATAGGGCCTAGGCTAGATGCAGTTATAAATTTTATTTTTAATTAAATAATAAAATATTATACTTTTGATTGAACAAAGTGTACTTTGCTTTAACCTGGTAGGAATGTTAAACGGATGTCATGGGTTTGGGATAAGATAATGGGAAAAAGGTTCGCTATCAAAAGCTAAATGATTTTCTAAATACCCCCGTATGTATCATCTCAGCATCCTTTTTACAAGACACTTGAACTTCATCTTGTGTTGAAATGTAATAGTTTTGGTATTACCATGGTCTGGAGGTAGGAAGAGAAGGAGTTCAAACACATACTACAGGCTTTCTTGCCACGGTTGTAAAACAGCTGTGGGTAAACAAAGCGCAAAGAGCCCAAAGAGCCAGACACAAGCCGCATTGTATGGGAAGATGTGGGAAACAACTGCGTGTACGCTTTATGAAGTATTTCTGACGTAGTTTTGTTAAATATCAATTTTAAATTGCCTACACTGTCTTACTATTTGCTGTCTACTCGCCTTCAACTCGCTTGTGTCGTCAACTCGCCATCAACTCAAGTGATGGACAGTTATTCCTGTGTCATTTCATTACTTGAGATCCTCATTGTTTGTGAAAACGAGGTACAGTATGTTGGACTGCTGACCAGTGCGATATTTGGTCGGTTCCTGTTGGTGCTGTATGAGGAAGACCACCTCTTGTGGCTTCTAGAAATTTGTGTGCTTGGTGTTTTGAACCTCTGTCATGTCTGCGACATGATTACGTTTCCCAAATAATTTCTGGAAAATTAAAATCCCCAAGGAGGAGTTTATCACAGTTTCCACAAAGACTAATGTTCCTTACCAAAGAACATAACTGATTGTTTTCTGCACTATCACTCCCTGTGCTTCTGTAAACCAGTCCGATAACAAGTTTTTTATTAGTTGGCATTGAAATCTTGGCAAATACTGCATCTTTAAAATCCTGCATTTTCATTCTAGAGCACTTTACTGTCTTCAGCGTCTGATGTACATACAGACACACTCCTCGACCATGTTCAGAAAGGTTTATGGAAAAGTTCAAAACAGTCCAATTGTATTTCACTCAGAGCCAAATCACAACAGTTTGGGGGTTTTACCTCAGTGATTCCCACGATGTGGGGGTTGTGCAGAGTGATAAGTGCTTGTAACTCATGTCGCTTGTTGATTTGCGTACATCTGCGTTGGTGTATATACATTTCAAGTTGTGTTGTGCAGGTGCTGCTAAGGTGTGTTGTGCAGGTGCTAAGTAGGATTCTCCCTCTTTGGCTATTTCAGGGGTTCTGCGTGGCTGGTTGTGTCTGGGTAGATCCCTATGTTTACAACCTTTCCGTTCTTTCTTATCCATTTGGCATGATGTCCCCGTTCTGCGTCGACTCTGCGCCTTTTTTTGCTGCCATTTCTTCCTTCAATGATTTTTGTTTCATCCCGCTGGAGTGGGGTGAGATCCTTTCTCAGGATAATGTCCTTTTTTTTATTGAGTCAATTGTCTTTCAGTTTGTGTGCAGCTTTCAGAATGGTATCCCTCTGATGTTGTGATTCAATGCTCAGACGTCGCGGTCAAGGTTTGGTGGGAGTTTTTTTATTCGGTTGTATGGGCCAAGATGTCTACAGTTGGTAATATTAGCTGGGGTTACCTCCAAATGGGTCAGCATGGTCTTCACTGATTCCGTGTCCTCTGTCATGTCGGACTCTAGCTTTTTATCAATAGCCTGTTGTTGGTTTGCTTTCAGATCTGTTAGTTCTTATTGCACGGTGGAGAGTTCCGTGCGAAGTGACTCTACCGCTACCTTGTCAGCTTTCTTTTTTAATTTTGCAGGTAGACTCTTGAAACTATCTGTGAACAAACAACTCCAGTGCTTCGTCCAACTGATTTTCTATGTTGCCAAGCCTTGCCATGGACAAGGTAGGATCATGTGTTTGCTGTTGTTTGGGAATCTTTAAACAGGCAGCACATCTCCACTGGATATCTGTTTTGCACAAAATTGTCTTCTCCGTTTTGACTGGACCACTGAATCATGACCACGGAGACTTATTGAAACAGTTGCCTGTAGTGTATAAGCAATCCGTTGAGTGCCTTCCACGGGTCACTGTGGCATGTTGAAATGACAAACACGCACAGGAACTTAAATGCCAGTTAATAAGATCGCTGTATGTTACTGAACAGTTTGAATTTAATTTGCCCCCAAAAGCAAACTGGTTATCAGCCAATCGTACCTCTTTGTAAAATCGACCACAGGTTTTACTACATTTTGGAAAAAGCCATCATTTTAACATAATATACCTTTCTAATGTGCATGAATTGTTTGTATGTTTTAGACCTGTTTCTGTGATGCGTGTCTTGTAATGGCTCCAGAGAAGCAAGATACAAGAGAGAGGCTTAATGGATGGCTCAACCAAACTATGAGGATTAGAATGACCGATGGAAGAACTCTGATTGGTTTATTTCTATGTACTGACAAAGATCGCAATGTTATTCTTGGATCATGTGAGGAGTATCTAACCCCACCTGGTAAATCATGCAATCAATCTAAAGGCCAAGTCAAACTGCAGCGATAACGTTCATGACGCAAAGAGAATGCAGTCTATTGGTTGAATTGCTCCACGCAGAATCTGCACATGTATGCTTATTCAACCAATAGAATGCGTTTTCTTTGTGTGGTGATCGTTATCGTTTTCGTTTTCGTTATCATTGCAGTGTGACTCGACCTTGATTGTGTATAAATAGCACCACAATGCAGCCCAAGGCTAACTTGCGAATTTGTACCCAAATGAATGAACAAATTCATTGAAAATTATCAAATCATATCCCAAACTGTAAAACCTCATCATACAAGATATATTTTGGGAAAATGAAAAAGCAAATATTTGGGTTTTTTGCAACCAATTTTATGGGACAGTAAGTTGTGGACAGAACTTTTCACAAACATAACTGTTACCTTGAGTGGTTGATAAAGAGGATATATTTGCCTGTGTGTGTACAATGTGCATACATGTTCAATATTATTTTCAAAAGTTGCCTTTGTAAAAGATCAAATTTCAGTGGGATATTTTGAAACTGACTTTGCTTCAAAGCACAAAATAGATTAAAAACACATGTATTCAGTTAAGTTTTAATTAATAGTTAGTATGTGTTGTCCTTTCTACAACGTTGTCCTCGTTTGGGGTTTGTTTTTCATATAAACCCCTATATTGTTGTATTAATTTTGGTTTTTACCCATAAACCGATTTTGTAAGACAAAACACAGTGTCCCCAGATTTACATTAAATTTACACCGTTTGAAAGTTGTAATTTTTGAGAAATGAGTAAAACTATGTCGTGAAAATGTGTTTTTACATGCTAAAATAATTTTCGTCTCATGATCACTGTGACGAAAATTATTTTCATTACATTGTTTTACTCATTTCTCAAAAACTACAGCACCTCAGCAAGTAATATTTCAGGGAAGCTTTCTACTATCATGATCTTCAAACTGTAAGTTTAATGTAAATCTGTGGACATTTTGTTTTTTTGTCCTACAAAAAATACATAGACCCTTTAATGCTGTAGTAGCTACAATCCTCTAAATGAATTTCACTTCTGTTTGCTTTCCAGACTCCAGTCAAAAGGAAGAGCCCAGAGTCCTTGGGCTTGCAATGGTTCCTGGCCAACATATTGTCTCCATAGAGAATGATAAAATCAAAAGCTGATCCTTGCAAATATTGTGCATGCTAGCCATGGATGTAATTTCATATTTACTAGATCCATAAAAAAACTAATTTTTGTAAATGTTATTTTGTGAAATGGTAATTGTATATCTGTGTGATCACAAGTTGCATTGATATTTGTCTTTGACATTTTAAATCATTGTCTTGGTGTATAAAAGCAAGAGCCTAATACTTCCTGGAGGCTATTGCATTTATGCCCCTGATTTGCCTCGATGCGGAGGCCTGCATTGTCACAGAGCAGGGCCCAATTTCATAGAGCTGCTTAGCAATAGCATCCCATTTTGTGCCTAATTTACTGCCTAGTTTCCATTTTATAGCGTTGCTAAACGTAAACACACAAAAATGTGTGCTAACCTTCCAGTGCTTATCGCACAAATCCATGGGAACGTGCAAGATGGCTGCCTAATTTTCTTGCTAACTTGTGAATTACGCTTGCACCTTTGCAAATTATCTGCTACAGTAAGCTCGAAAATTTGCTAGTCATTTAAAGCAGTTCTATGAAATTGGGCCCAGTGTATAAACTTTTCTTTTGCAACGTCACAGCCCGAGTTTTTGCCACCCAAGATTTGAAACTATGGAAAGCCATAAATGCAATTCAAAATCAGATCACTACTGTTTGTAACAAAGTTACCAAATTATTCAAGACGTGTGTTGATTTTGTTAAAAACAAAACAACTAATTATGAGAGGTATTTTATTTAATTGAAAGCTTGCAGAAAATGTTGAATTTGGTTAAAACATCTGTTAATAGGATTGAGGCTGACCATGAAAGATCATTGAAGACCATTGAAGGTCTATAGCTCACTTTACTTGATTGAGTGGCTGATCTTCAGAATGTATTTCTAAGATCTTTTATACACAGTTCTTATGTAGTGCTTTATCACACCTGAGGGCATCTCAAAGTGCAATGTATGTGCAGCTATGATGGAAATATAAGCACCATTGTAATGGTTAATAAGGCGCTGTGAATATCAGTATTTAAAAAAAACATTGGATTGTTTCAATCAACACATAATGTCCAAAGTGTATTCAAAAACTGAACAAATGTTACACTTGCACATGTAGATTTGATCATCATCTTAAGTTTGAATTATAAGCACTTGTACAGCATTTCAAAACACTGGTTGAATCATGTCATTGAGCAAGGATCTGATGTATCCACAATGCAAGGGGTAAAGCTTGTTTTATTTGTCCTATATACTTCAACGGTTACTATTTCTGGTGATTTCAGCAAATTTGTATCTTTTTTTGTACAAAGGAGTAGGTACATTGGGAGTGCGAGCGAACTAGCTCAGTGAACACTAATCTATCTACATCCTGATCAGAAAATTGTCTGATTTTGAAGGGATCAAGCTAAATGCCCATATTGAAATAATCACTGTGAGCTTGACATGCCAGTCACACGAGCAAAAGAATGCCAGAAAATTATGTTGTTAATATCTCACTTTTTTAGCATACTTGAAGTCACCATTTTTAACGTCTGATACATAGTGGGCAACATCATACGTGGGCATGAAATAAGCCCTAAGCGTGAAGTCGAGTAGAAACAACACAGTTTGTTGAGGTGCACGTTCACATGTGTGCTCGCGTAACATGCAGCTAAACCTCCCCAACGTAAGGTAATCACAATTCAATTGTTTGAGGTACCTGCTGCTAAAAACAGGATTCAAGCTGTTTTTGAATGCCGGGTCATGGTTCTAAATCCTACGCAAAGCTAGTGCTTGTTAGTGTTGTTGTTTCAGGTTGTGTTTCTGTTTGGTTAGGAGGGGGGGGGTGGGGGTTGTAGAACTTTGAGATCAACAATTGTACAGTGCTTGCTTCACAAATCAACATTTGTTTTAACTAGAAAAATATGGTTTATTTGGTCTCAAAGTTTTCCTTTGTTCCATCAAAAATATGAAATGAAATGTACAATTTTGATAACATCTGCTACACACATAGCAGAAAAAAATAAAATAACTGCCATTATTGAATAATACAAAACAAATTACACAAAGTATAAAAGGTTCAGCTGTGTATTATAAACGTTTAAACAATTAAAGGCAGTGGACACTATTGGTAATTACTCAAAATAATTATTAGCATAAAACCTTACTTGGTAACGAGTAATGGGCGAGGTTGATAGTATAGAACATTGTGAGAAACGGCTCCCTCTGAGGTAACGCAGTTTACGAGAAAGAAGTAACTTTCCTTGAATTTGATTTCGAGACCTCACAGTTAGAATTTGAGGTCTCAAAATCAAGCATCAGAAAGCACACAACTTCGTGTGACAAGGGTGTTTTTTCTTTCATCATTATCTCGCAACTTCGACGACCAGTTGAGCTCAAATTTTCACAATATGATGAGATACAAAAGTGAGAAGACTGGTCTTTGACAATTACCAATAGTGTCCAGTCTCTTTAAAGATGAGCAATCTTTACTTTGTTATTGGTACAGATACTTCTTGTTTTAACTAAAACTATTGCTCATTTTGAAGAAAAAAGTAGTTTTGGATTTGGAATTTAAGTACATGTACATGTATGCTTTATTGTAAATGGCACGCCTTAACAAGAATATTTTTAAAAGTTAAGACTTTTATAAACAACCAAATACAAAGTCTCCCTTTTTAAGTTGCTAACTTCATAGTACACACATGTAATTGGTACAAGTCCAATAGACATAGTCCCATTAAATGTTTTTAATTTGCAAAGTGCAATAACCTTTCATCGTGTCAGAGTTTATTTTTGTCAAAACAGGAGAAGTTTGCTGGTAGTGGCTTGAAAGACATACAATGAAGAGATCTTATTTAACACATGTTTAAGAGGTTATACATATATATATTTATAGTGCAAGCAATGATTTAAGCACTTGTAAAAACTGCTTCTCATGTGGCTTTTAATTGAGCACTCGAAGTCCTTTTTTGAAAAGCAAGCTAATTTGAATAACAAAATCTCATAATTCAACTACTATTTCAGAACTTTTATTTTTCTTCTCCAGTTTGTTACTATTTTCACCCCAACTGACCATCATTTATAATGGTTTGGGGTGGCAAAATGGGTCATATTTCTAAACAGTCGGGCAGGCATAGACCCCAACAGCTGGGAGGAAGCAGCACAGGAACGCACCGCCCAGTTGCCACAGGGGTCAGTCACGCTGCAGAGAGGCGCACTTCCTTGCTGCAGGAGAAGAGGCAAAGGAGGAAATTGCGAGTAGCAGCCCCCAACCCTGTGTCAGCCCCCTCTCCGTATGTCTGCAACAACTGTGGCAGAGACTGCCATGCAAGAATCGGACTTCTTAGCCGCAGCTGCAAGACAGGACAACCCCCCAGGCGCAGTCCATCTTCAGTATTGACGGACGGATGCCTACTACTTGAAGAGTCTGTCTAAATAATATGCAATATATACAGCTGCAGACAATAAACACTTGCTATAAACTACTCAAAGTAAAAGGTGCAACCCAGCCCCCCCCCCCCCCCCCAATAAAAAGGATGTTAAAGGTCAGCTATAAACTATCTGCTCCTCATCATTCCACCATCCCGGCACTCCTGATGGGGTGATAATCGTTGTTTTTCACATTCTGGGCCATCTATTTCTTTGAAACGATTTTATTATTTGACAAACTGCAAACATTCCCATTTACAAAATGACAAAGGCATTTAGGTAACTACTCAAAATAATTGTTGGCATAAAATCTTACTTGGAAACGAGCAATGGAGAGCTGTTGATAGCATAAAACATTGTGAGAAACGGCTTCCTCTGAAGTAACGTAGTTTTTGAGTAAGAAGTAATTTGTCACTAAAATATTTGAATTGAATTAGAGACCTCAGCTGAGGTCTCGAAATCAAGCATCTGAAAGCACACACGACTTGTGATAAGGGTGTTTTTCTTCCGTTATTTTCTCACAACTTTGACAACCAATCAAGTCCAATTTTTCACTGATTAGTTATTTTCTGTATATGTTGAGTAACACTAAATGAGAAGACAATTACCAAAGGTGTCTTTAAATCCTAATTAGTAAAAAAGCAAGCACTGAACAGCTGTTGAAACTATAAAAGATTACAAAACAAAACACCCTTTGCATTAATATAGTTTTAGAGATAGGTCAATTTTCACAATAAAATTTAAATCTGATAAGGGTTTTAGGCATGACACTTTTCCCACACTATGCATCAAGTGTGTTTTTCCTTTCATTTTGTTCTTGTACATGTAACTCCCATGAACATTGAGCCCACATTTACACAGGTTTGTTAAATATGTTTAATTTTGGGAGTGATCCACACAAATACGCTGCTAAACTGTGTGAGTTTCTTTTTACTTTGTGAGACTGTCGAGACTGTGCGCATTAAACGTACAATAGACCGGGTTCAAAGCATTCCTATCTAAATGCATTGAGATTCTATGCCACATCCTTGCATTTTGTTTAAAAAAAACCATAGTATTCGATGAGCAGTTTGTTTTGAACCTGTAATCTTTGAAATACGGTTGCGCATTTGAGCCAAGTCTTTTGCGCTCATAAAATAATACAATTTCGATCTGCGAAACCTCAGGATCGTTTCACTTTGTCACAATAAGAAAAAATTTAAGTAAAAATGGCGGGAAAATTCAACAAAACTGGCGGCCTCAAACTGGCATCGGCTTAATCTTTGAGTACAGAAGGTGCCGCGACCAAGACCGAGTCATGACACAGCGAGCCAAGGCTGCCCAAAGTCGGCCTTGAGACCTCAAACACTGCTTTATATTATAAGTTTTTAATTATGTAAGTTCATTTGTTAACTATTTTCATAACTTTTGATTATTTAGATTTTTGCAGATATATTATTTGCAGTCTTTCCCAATTTTTTGTTTTAACTGTGCACTACACATTTTGGATTTAACAAATGAAAACTATTTTGAAGTTGCATTTAGAGATCTTCATGTGACTGTTGGTTCCGATGCTGTTTGTTCCTCAATTCATTCTCTCGGTCTACTGTATTCCTTTTGTTTTCTGTTGTAATTTTTTCCATTTCTAAAATTGAAAAAAGAGAACAAAATTAAAAATAAAGTTTCATATGGTTTATAACAAATATTTACAGAGAATATAATGTGAAAATATTTAACAGAAATTGTCTGTGGTTGATCAATGTTGACGCACCATTTTAAACATGTTGCCTTTTAGGGTTGAACTAAAATTTAGCATTGATTGATAAAAACTAAATTCATTTCAATCCTCCACTTTCAATAAACAACCTCCAATAACCTGAAACAGTTTCATAAAGTCTAGGTGAAAACAAAACTGCGTTTCTGTTGAGCTGCACACGGTCAATAGCAATATTGTTCTACAGAGAGTACACTGTACAAAAATATACATGTACTTCTGGGGACTGGTCGAAGGGCCCACTATTAATCCACTACTAGCCACCATGCGCCCCTGCACCATTGATATCCCGATAGTGGAGTTTGTGTGCAGTACTGAACAGATACAGATGGTCTGGTATAACTTTATATTTAGATCAACTTTCTCTTCATACTAATTGCCAAATCCTAGACTTGACTTAACAATGAATAAATAAATAAATTATAATAATTATGGAGGCTAATCATCCTTACTGGCAGCTAAGAGCTGAATTGCGAAGGACGCGGCTACAATCTAACACCAGTTTCAGACAGGCCTTCAGAGTCGCACTGATCCCAATTCTTAACAATGTCAGAATGTACATCAAAAGTTTGGCGTCTGAAACAGTTAAATGTAGGAGCGACTGACGCACTAGAAGTCAAAAGGTTCTGGGTCGATCAAGAGTTGCTCCTAGTCTATTTGCGGTAAGGTGCAGCATTGAACATGGTGTGTGATTTTTAAACAAGTTATTAATGCTTACCGGCTAAGGATGATTTTAAGCTCTTTCTGAACATAAGCAGTACTTTCTCTATGTTGGCGTCCACTTCCTTTCTTGAAATTATATTATCATTTCCACTGTCCAAAATTGAGTACACCTTTAATAAACAGGGTTAGAAAGCAATATCTTTATTAAAGGAACTCTCCTTGTGTGAACCATAGCTCAAGATTCACTAGGCAGTTTATAAAAGGCATATTATGACCAAAGTGAGAGGGCCTTAAGGCAAACGTTATATATAAAATAAACAAGTATTGAATGAAGAATATTAACTACAAATTAACATGCAGCTTGTTTCCTTCAGGGATCAGGTAAGCTGAACTATGAGCACAAAGCTTGTGAGTTGGACTTTTGTTCTAATGTTAAAAAAAAAAAAAATAGACAATTAAACTTAAAATGCACATGGCATTGATCAAGTGACATTTTTCAGGTATGTTTTTTTGTTTGGGAACAAAGTTTGTTTTTAATCACTGAACACCTTACATTAAAACATCTGAAGGATCCATTAATTTAGATTTATTAACTTGTAATCAGTGTTAACAAAATAACGCCACAAATATGTTTTATGTTGTTGTAAGGAAGAGGCCTACTTATAAATATTTTGCAACCCAACCCAGACAAAATCAAGAAAGTTAATTGAATAACCAAATTTGATCTTAATACCTGTATTCCTCCCTTTTTGGAGCCACCATACTCCTGATATGATGTCAAAAAGTCTGCCTTATGTAGTTCACCATTAGAATGAGCTTCAGCTTCATTCATACATGTAAGTAAGAAATCCCTGTCAGGAAACACAAAGACATAAGAGAGTTAGTCACATTGAATGCAAGCTCCCTGAACCAGTCATTAACACCCTACACAGTAACCATGGAGGATCTACCTCCATTTGAAACCCTTACAGATGTATGGATTAAAATTTCCAATGTGTGGTTCAGAGTTTTCAATATGCAGTAACTCAGAAATAAGAGCCAGACTGCTCCAATTGAAACCCTTACAGATGTATGGATTAAAATTTCCAATGTGTGGTTCAGAGTTTTCAAATATTAGATACATTTTGGAGTATTTCAAATATTTGTGATGACCACCACAGCGCAAATTGCGCAACCAGACTGATCATGAAGAGAGAGATTTTTGGGGGTTGGCAATAAAATTCAAACAGCGATGCGAAATGTAATCATACGATTAACTTTACACCAATAGAATGGTATCTAAGTTGTCAACTAAGCTTTGGTCCATTGGCTCTTCCAGTTCAGCGGATGTGTACATGTACCTGATCTTTACTATCGCACAAGGTCAATGTGGCTCAGCTTTTACACCTTAAAGACATTGGACACTATTGGTAATTGTTTTCTCACACGGTGTATCTCAACAGTGGAAAAAATAACAAACCTGTGAAAATTTGAGCTTGATTAGTCATCGATTGGTCATCATGACATCATCAAGTTTTTGTCGTCTTGATATTTAGATTCGTATGTCTGATGAGTTTCAATGTTCAATTCATTTTCAATCTTGATTTGTGCTGCACTAAACCTAAAAAAATACTTTTTGAAGGAAAAACAAAGGCAATGTTTGACCCAGGGTAATTACAACACAAATAAAACTAAGGTCATACAATTTTGACATTAACTTTTTCAAATGTTGCCCCTGTCTTGATCTGTCATATTGCCCCATTATGAACATCAAAGCTTTCACATTCAATGAGATACAGCAAATAGTTCATTAATGAATCAAACAATAGGCAAATTGGTGTGTTAAACACTACATGTACCTTATTTCATCTGGAGTGAAGCTGAAAAACTCATGGTCCTCTGTATTTCCGCTATCTCCGTCCAGGATATTAGCCAAGGTTGTCAACGTTTTCAAAGGCAGAGCATTAAGCTCCTTATCACAGACTAGTTTACCATCCTGGTTGGCGTCTAATATATCCATCAGCTAAGAAAAAACAATAAATTGAATACAATCCGTTGAATAGACAACCTTTATCATGCTGCCTCAATCTTGGTCATGTTCCTCGCATGCTTAGCTTATAAAACATCTTGTAATTAGAAACCAGACTATTTTGTTCTTCTAGCCTCGGTTTGGTAACATTAATATCAATGAGAGAAATTCAAGATGGCTGCACCATGATAAAGGTCTTTTGTGCAAGTTCCTTGTGTCTGAAATGTGTTCACTGATCTTGACTGATTGACTGATTGTAATTTGCGATTAATCAACTAACCTTCAATAAAAAGAACTTAAGTTTATTCAAAAACACCATATTTCACCTCACAAGATTAACCAGTGTGCTTTCAGATGACACAATAACTGACAAAACTCTGTGCAACACAAAGCAGCAGGCTGGCATTCAAGTTTGTGTGTGTGTTAGTGGTACATGTAGTCATCCACACGCCACACCTTTGGTTAGACGGAGGATTGTCATTCACAGTCAACTGGATCAATGAGTCCCTGTAATCATGGTTTGTTCGCCTCGATTAAAAGGCACTGCAAACAATATGACTCTTTGCATGGATTTGTGTTTTTATTCTATTTTTGCTTTGATTAAAGACCCATTTCTTTCAACCAACCAAGGTTTTGTTAAGAAGGATTACTGCATTGTACCCAGACTTTTTTGTTCTCTCTCTGTTTGCAGATAATTGGCCAGAAACATGACTGTAAACATGATATGAGCCCACTCAATCTGTAATGTCTATGAGGGAACATCTATTTATCCAAAAATTCAATTTAATTCAATTCATTTATTTCATCACAGATTACAAGTAAAAGGTTCCAGTGACATAGCAAATTTTTAATGGCTAGGGGTTTTTTCCCAACTGATGAAAGCAATCCAGCATTAGTACAGGGAAATGGATGTCTAATCCATAAGGCATGTAAGGGAACAGGGAAACATGTAGAAAGGCTAAGAATGCATTAGAGATCATGGCTTGATTTTTTAAGTTGAAAAACATGGTGCAAGGTAAACAAGGAATACTTAAATGTACAGGTACATGTACCTACCTTGTTTGCAATATTTTCAAGACTTTCTTTTACTCTTTCCTTCAGAACATCTTCATCAAAGTGTTGGGAATTCACAGTAGTTTCCTGAAACTTGTTTTCTCCACTAAAGTCCAATCCAAATTCCTGGTAACAAATATTTTAAAAATCTTTATAAAACACATCACCTTCTGACAAGCCAACTGAAAATCTGTACCATCGTACAAATTACCGGCTTTAGGATTCTTTGGCCATTGTTCAGCGCTTGATAGTAAATGAAATCACTAAGTCTGTGTAATCTCCATGGTGCAATACACCTTTATCAAGCAGTCACCATCTTGGTCATGTTCCCCGTTTCCAATAGTAATGAATGTAGCATTCATTGCGCAAACATGGCACCAGACTGTTATTTCGACCAGCCTCAGTTTAGTTTCAATGGGTTGGAAGGGAGTAACATCAAGATGGCCACACCGTGATAAAGGTCTTTTGCGTGACAGTACCTAGCACGCCAGGCGAAGATTCCTCAGAGCCGAGTGAATCAACCCAAGCTGGGTTGATAGAGGAGCCTGACGAGCAAGCAAACCCACAGCTGGCGGGGCCAGAATGGGGCTATGAGAGGACACTGTAGTCCTCCTGCTTGATCTTGATCAGCAAGGACGAGTGAGATGGGTGTGAACGTATAGGCCAGTAGGCCATCCCACTGCACTGATTGAGCATCGATCTTCTACACGTTAGGTTTGGGCTCCTTGGACAGTAGATCTACAGCTGGTTGTTCACATGTTCACTATGCTTCATAGGCAGGCCTGAGACTGGCAAGGTGACACATTTGCCCTCTCGTCCCTTTTTGGGTATGGCCCCTGTACTAGACAATCTCTTAGCCTTAGGCGATTCCCCACTCAGTTGGCTGGACCCAGAAACACTTACCGAAGACAAAGGGACTGTAGGACACAAGAAGTAGCTCATTGTATATAGGGAACAACACATTTGTGGTATTCACTCAACAGGTTAGTAGAGTGAAGTAGCCCATTCAATCTATTTTTGACAGATTTTCAAAAACAATAAAATAACACAATTACCTCAAGAAGACTTTCCATCAAACTGCTGTGGTCCAGCATTCCCTGCAAGTGACACCACTCAATCAATGTCTCACTGTCATGATATTGATACAGATATAAAACAAATTACCAATGGATAATTTATTAGTACGGAGGAGTAATTGTGCTAAATTGCTATAAATGCCATCAAAATCCAAATTCTGTATGGCATTATTGTCTAGAATACAGACAGTGCTGGGCCCAACTTCATTGCTCTGCTTTAGTAGGCAAAGAATCTGCGCTTAAAGAACCAGGGAATGCTGTGCTTTCAGCAAGCTTGTTTTACGGGTCAGCAGAGAATTTTGGCTTCTGCACATGCGAACTCCATGTTACTAGGCAGATGCTTATAAGACTAGCGCAGAAATTTGGCGCTTGCCAGAACATGTAAGCTGAGAATGGTGATCCTAAGCCCAGGATTGGGCGGTAAGCAGAGTCATGAAATCGGGCCCTGTACACCATGCTCTCTGTTTGGTTGTCTAGACACAGAAGACCCTTGTAACACCAGGCAATTTTTGCTGGTAACTGGGAGGCAAACAACTTCAGTGCAAGCTAAAGACCACTTTTGTAGCACATGGGTAATTTTCCAAACAATGTCTTACCATCCTGAAGAAAAAATGTGACCATTCAAATATGAATGCCTTTTTTTTCTTGGAGACTGCCTGGAACTGGTTAAAAGAAATAATAATAACCCGTTTTTATATAGCACTTTTCACGCCCGAGGGGTGTCCCAAAGCGCTTCCGACATTACTACCGCTGGTCACTAGGCCTTAAATCATTCCTTGAATCATCTCAGCTTCCTGGGGAGTATACAGCCTGTGCGCATGCGCTACGCAGCTAAACCAATCACAAGAACCATCTCTGCCCTCACAGGTACCCATTTACCCCTGGGTGGAGAGAAGCAACTATAGTTAAGTGTCTTGCTCAGAGACACAAGTGTCACGACCGGCATTAGAACCCACACTCTGCTGAACAGAAGCATCAGAGCTTGAGTTTGGTGCTCTTATCCACTCGGCCACGAGAAAAACGCACAAATGCCTGTAAATTGCCTTGTGTGATATGGCCCTAAGACTAATAATTTCAGCATCAGTTAAGCAACCTATTCACTTATTACACAGACATGTATACTCTTGGCCGTGCAATTAAGAGCAACAAATTCAAACTCAGGTATTTCTGATCAGCAGAGTGTGGGTTCGAATCCCAGCAGTGACACTTGTGTCCTTAAGCAAGACACTTAACCATTGCTTTGTCTTTCAGATGGGATGTAAAGCCCTTGGTCTCATGTGTTGTGTAATGCATGTAAAAGAACCCAAGGTGCTCTTATCGAAAAGAGAAGGGGTTTGCCCCGATGTTCCTGGCTGTGGCTGCTAATGCGCTGTAGCGCCGTGTAAACCCATAAGGAGCTAAATAATTGGGTTTCAAAAGTCGTTACATTTCAATAACCTCTCTTTCTGTATTAATGTATATATACTCAGGGCCTTGAGTACCTTGTTGGTAGGTATATGCGCTATATAAGATATTATTATTCTTGTTATTATTAAACTCACTTAAGCTCATAAGGATCCGTATCCCCCATTGTCTGATTTTCATATCCATCGTATGTAAACACCATATTAATTTCAGTCAGAGGGATAAAGTCTTGGCTTTTGTCAT